>NW_028270159.1:88212084-88528686 GCF_037043375.1 Chiloscyllium plagiosum
GTTCCTTGGAAGTGGCATCACAAGTGGACAGGATGGTGAAAGAGGCATTTGGTACACCTGCCCTCAGACATTTGAGTACATGAGTTTGCAAATCATGCAACAGCTGTACAAGATATTGCTGGGTCTCAATTCGGAGTACTGTGTAGACTTCTTATCATCCTGCTTTCGGAAGCTTTTTTTCTGAAACTGTAAATGAAGCAAATATTGACAAAGATGTTACTGATACAGGAGGGTTTGACTAACAAGGAGCGGCTGGAAAAACTGGAAAGCAAAACGGGGGGATGAGACAGCTTTGGCAGATAAGGTTAAGGAAAATCCAAAGAGATTCTACGGCATACATGTACAAACAAGTAGCTAGAGAGACAACAGGCCCCTCAACGATCAATGACGCCATACATGTGTGCAACCACAGGAGATGGGCGAAAGCCTAAATGAATATTTTATGTCAGAACGTCCCTGTGGACCAAGACTTGGAAACAAAGGGAAAAGAGCAGCGATGTCTTAAAAAGGGTCCCCATTATGGAAGAGGTGGTGTTGGAGGTTTTACAACACAAAAGTAGAGAAAGTCCAAGGTGTTGAACAAGTGTATCCCAGAACATTGTGGCAAAGTCGTGGCGGTGACCCGAGCAGAGATATTTATATGGTTGTCCTTCATATTTGCATTGGGCATCGATAGCCGAGGGTTGTCCTTATAAAGGTTTATAATACAATGAGGGGAATGCGGAAGGTGAACAACCAAAGACTTTACCCCAGTTTGGGGAGACCATAGCTGGTGGGTATGAATATGAGGTGAGCGAGGAGATTCATAAAAGGGATTGGAGGAGAACATTTTCCACAGAGAATGGTGCACGTACTGAATGAGCTGCCAGGACAAGTGGAAGAGAAAACTACTGTGCCAACAGGTAAAAGACATTAGGGCAGACACATGGAGAGGAGAAGGTTTAAGGGATATGGGCCAGATGCAGCCAAATGCGACTCGTTCAGTTGAGGAACAGTGGTTGACACGGACAAGTTGGATGCGTTGATTCTGTGCTGCGTGACTCTGTCATTATTTATTGGAGGAGAGTAGACAGTGAAGAAAGTTAAAACAATAGAGATGGTAGTCTAGTTTGCGGTACGTTTCGTGGGTCGGCACGGTGGCCTAACAATGCTGGGGACCGGGAATTGATACCAGCCTCGGGTGACTGCCTCTGTCGAGTTTGCACTTTCTCCCTGGGTCTGTGTGGCATTGATCCGGTTTCCTCCCACAGCCCAAAGATGTGCAAGTTCGGTGAATTGGCTGTGAATTGGTAAGTTGCCCAAGATATGTAAGTGAGGTGCATTCGTCAGGGGTAAATATAAGTTCGGTGAAATGTGTCTAGGTGGGTTAGTCTTCCGTGTGTCATATGGAGTTGTTGGGTTGAAGGGCCGGTTTTCACACTGTAAAGATTTTGTCTAAAAAGATGTGGAGGCCCTACAGGGAATACAGGAGATTACAGGGACAGGAACTGTTAGATGAAATTAAAAGAAAATGAAGACACTGGTCTGCAAGACATGCCATAGACACAGTGTTGAAGAGGGAACACACCACAGAAAGATCCCAGGCAGCATTCCCACCATCTCATGGGATGCCTGCTTTCCCCTCTGTTGTCCTGATGTTCACGAAGACAGAATAGGCTTGTACTGATAAGTGTGGCACTCCCGATGGTGTCCCAGTGCCACAATAACTTACAGTAGTGGTGGTGATTTAGCCTCGGGTGGGTTTGTACTGTGCTTCCCCTCCAGCACTGTATCTAAGTCATACCTTGTTAGCCGATGTTTGGAGCCCTCTCATTGCTCTCTGCTCTGTTCAGCGTGAGCGATCTTAACTCGCTCCAGGATTTATTAAAGGCTCCAGACCTCCCTGCACTTTGTCTCCCTGGCTGACCAACCATCTTCAATATGGCGATGGACAAGACAACCAGCAGTTGGGAAGTTTATTGAGTCACACACTTCCTGAGTACCTACAGGAGACAGATAAATATACAGAATGCCAAATTAAACTGATGCAATGAGGGTTGCACATGGATAATGGTGCTGTGTCCGACAGAGTTCTGGAAAATCCCAGTCTCCATTGCTATCCTGTGCTGCCTCGTCTCTCTGGAGTGGAGAATCCTGTTGGCTCAGGATCTGGAGTAGCTGAAAGAGCGAGAGGCGCTGGCAGAAGCGGCAAAAAGACCCTCACAGTGAGGGATACCACATGGAGAGATACTGAGTTATAGTACCAAAGTTCAGCATGATTTCACAATCAAGCAATTTGGTATGAAGAACGGGTTTTGCTTTTTGGTGTACTGGTATCAGCACTCGGGGATGAGCAATCAATGTGCAGGCGAAGTGATGATCCAGTGGTGTGATCGCCAGAGCATGGTTCCAAAACCTCAGCTAATGTTGCATTTTGAATCCAGTTCACTAGCTCCACCTGAATACCATATCCTTTAATGTTGATCAGAACTCATTATCCAGTTTACCATTCGGAACGTAGAACACAGAACAGTACAGCACAAGACTCTTCAGCCCCTCACGTCATGCAAACCTTTGATCCGACTGTACGATCAAACTAACCTATATTTCCTTCATTTGACTATCATCCATGTGCCTATCCAAGAGGCGTAAAGAACCTACCACTGAAATCTCCCTTAACCATCGTCCAATCATCTTAAAATTGTGCCCCCTCATAATAGCCATTTATGCCATGGGGAAAAAAGTTTATCACTATTAACTCTATCTATGCCTCACATCGTCTTGTTCACCTCAACCAAGTCGCTCCTCACACTCCTTCTCTCCAATCAGAAAAGCCTTAGCACCCTCAACCTTTCTTCATCAGTCACGCTCTCTAGTACAGGCAGCAGTCTCTAAATCTCCGCTGTACCCCATCTAAAGCTTCCACTTCAGTCCTGTAATGAGAGGACCAGAACTGAACACTGTATCTAAGTGTGGTCTAACCAGAACTCGATAGAGTTGCAGCATGGCCTCAGGGCTTTAAAACTCAATTTCCCAGCTAATGAAAGCCAGATCAACACAGTCCTTCCCAACAACCATGTCAGTTTGGGTCGCAACTTTGAGGGATCTATGGATATGGACCCCAAGGTCCCTCTGTTAAGCCACACTACACTGTATTCTGAATTGAAATTCGACATTTCGAAATGAATCGTTTCACACTTTTTCAATTTGAACTCCATCTGCCACTTCTCAGCCCAGTTCCGCATTCTGTCAATATCCCGTTGCAACCTGCAACGGATCTCCACACTGTCCACCACTCCACCAACCTTCGTTTCATTTGCAAACTTACTAACTCACTCCTCCACACCCATATCCAAGTCATTTCTAAATATCGCAAAGAGCAGAGATCCTGGACCAGGTCTCACTGGTCTATAATTTCCTGGCTTTTTCCTACAGCCCTGAAGTGATGGAACAGCATTAGCCGCCCTCCAGTCCTCCGGCACCTCACTGTGTCTGTTGATAACAAATATTTCTGTTAGGGATACTGCAATCTCTTCCCTAGCTTCCCACAATATTCTAGGATAGACCTTATGAGATACGGAGGATTGATCTACGTTTATTTGTTTTAAGATTCCAGCGCTTTCTCTTTTCAGTCGAGAGTTCTTTCCAAGACACCACTCTCTATTTCCCCAAGTTCCCGAGCTTCCATGTCTTTCTCCACAGTAAATTCTGATAATAACTTTTCTTGTTTAATATCGCACCAACCTGCTCTGCTTCCATGCATAGAGGAAATTACTGATAATGAAGGAGTCCTATTCTCGACCAATTTACTCTTTACGCATTATTGAAACATGAGTAAAGGCTTCTGAAAATTCATATAAAACATATGTCCCATACCACCATACCCCTCTTCAGCCTTATCAATTCTGCCATTTATATTCACACCAACAAACAAAGTCCAATAGGCTTAATAACAAATTCTCGTTTATAAAAAAAAGTCTTCGTAAGTTTCTAGTTATTGTTTATTGACATGTCCTTTCTAACACATTTCAGCTCCCGACTTACTGTCAGGCTGACACTATTTGATTTCAGACTTGCAGAAGAAAGTGTCATTTATCAATCTGAAAAAGGTAGCTTTCAGAGCCAGCAGGTAATTACAAAGGGAATGGAGTTCAAGCAGAAGGATCTCTTTCCACAACTGTACATGGTACGAGTCAGACCTCAAACAGAATGTTGTAAACTCTATGAGTACCATAAGGAAAGATATTGTCGCATTGGAAATAGGCCAGAGAAGGTTCATTCGGCTGATCCTGGGAATGGAGGGATTCTTTAAATGAGAAGAGGTGGTGTAGATTGAGGTTGAACGCATTGAATTTTAGATAAAATGAGAGAGAAATTGAATGAAGCATCCACGATTCAGAGTAGATGAAGGAAAGTTAGAAAACCGAACAGTACAGCACAGCAATCGACCCTTCGGCTCACTATGACTGTACCGACCATGACCATGACTCAGCTGATACCATCTGCCTGGACATGATCCATATACTTCTATTCTCTGCCTGCACATGTTTCTGTCCAAATGTCACTTCAAAACGTTAATCATATTTCTGGTTCTCTGACCTCTCTCAGTAAATTTCACTGTCTCTGCTTAAAAAAATTGCCTCACGTATCTCGTTTAAAATGTCTTTTTCTCACCTTAAAGCGATGCGCTCTAGTATTAGAAGCGTACACATTGGAAAACAGATTCTGACTATCAACGTTATCTGTCCATGTCCTAATGTTGTATCCCTGTACCTGGTCGCCTCTCATCCTCTGATACTCTCGCAAAGCAATCCAACGTTGTTGAATTTCCTCTTACACCGAACATACACTTGAGAAAAAAACTGAACATACGTACAATGCTGATCAACCCCTTTATCATCTTCTCCACCACTCCAAATCCTTCCTATTGTGTGGAGATGAGAACTGCACACAGTACCCCAAATGTGCCCAAACAAACATTTTATACAATTATAACATAAAGAGCAAACCACTTTACCCAACGTTGTGACCGTCGAAGGGGAGTGTTCCATTTGCTTTCTTTCCCATCTGGAACACTTCTGTTGCCATTTTCAGGGAATTACTGACTTGCACCAAGATAATTCTGTACATAAATGTCCTTCAGTATCCTATTTTTTCTTGAATTTGCCATCCTAAACTCCATAATCTGACACATGTCCAGGTTAAACTCAATTCGTCATTTCTCTGCACATCTTTCCAACTAATCTGTAACCTCCTGCAACCTAGCTATTCTTGCACACTCACCCAAACTCCACCAATTTTCATGTCATCTGCAATAATTACCTTTGTCCCTGCTTTTTATTTCACGTTTGGGAGAATCTGTAACCAGAGGACATGAAATCCCAGCAAGAGCTCACCAATTTCTGTGTACAAGATGATTAGGGGTTTAGATAGGGTCGACAGTGAGAATCTTTTTCCACGTATGGAGTCAGCTATTACAAGGGGGCATAGCTTTAAATTAAGGGGGTAGGTATAGGACAGATGTTAGGGGTAGGTTCTTTACTCAGCGAGTCGTGAGTTCATGGAATGCCCTGCCAGTAGCAGTGGTGGACTCTCCCTCATTATGGGCATTTAAGCGGGCATTGGATAGGCATATAAGACCATAAGACCAGAAGACATAGGAGTGGAAGTAAGGCCATTCGGCCCATCGAGTCCACTCCGCCATTCAATCATGGCTGGTGCGCATTTCAGCTCCACTTACCAGCGTTCTCCCCGTAGCCCTTAATTCCTCGAGACAACAAGAATCTATCAATCTCGGCCTTGAAGACATTTAGCGTCCCGGCTTCCACTGCACTCCGTGGCAATGAATTCCACAGGCTCACCACTCTCTGGCTGAAGAAATGTCTCCGCATTTCTGTTCTGAAATGACCCCCTCTAATTCTAAGGCTGTGTCCACGGGTCCTAGTCTCCTCGTCTAACGGAAACAATTTCCTAGCATCCACCTTTTCCAAGCCATGTATTATTTTGTACGTCTCTATTAAGTCTCCCCTTAATCTTCTAAACTCCAACGAATACAATCCCAGTATCCTCAGCCGTTCCTCATATGTTAGACCTGTCATTCCAGGGATCATCCGTGTGAATCTCCGCTGGACACGTTCCAGTGCCAGTATGTCCTTCCTGAGGTGTGGGGACCAGAACTGGACACAGTATTCCAAATGGGGCCTAACCAGAGCTTTATAAAGTCTACGTAGTACATCTCTGCTTTTATATTCCAACCCTCTTGAGATAAGAGACAACATTGCATTCGCTTTCTTAATCACGGACTCAACCTGCATGTTTACCTTTAGAGAATCCTCGACTAGCACTCCCAGATCCCTTTGTGGTTTGGCTTTATTAATTTTCTCACCATTTAGAAAGTAGTCTATGCTTTTATTCTTTTTGCCAAAGTGCAAGACCTCGCACTTGCTCACGTTAAATTCCATCAGCCATTTCCTGGACCACTCTCCCAACCTGTCTAGATCCTTCTGTAGCCTCCCCACTTCCTCAGTACTACCTGCCTGTCCACCTAACTTCGTATCATCGGCAAACTTCGCTAGAATGCCCCCGGTTCCCTCATCCAAATCATTAATATATAATGCGAACAGCTGTGGCCCCAGCACCGAACCCTGCGGGACACCGCTCGTCACCGGCTGCCATTCTGAAAAAGAACCTTTTATCCCAACTCTCTGCCTTCTGTTAGACAGCCAATCCTCAATCCATCTCAGCAGCTCACCTCGAACACCATGGGCCCTCACCTTGCTCAGCAGCCTCCCGTGTGGCACCTTATCAAAGGCCTTTTGAAAGTCTAGATAGACCACATCCACTGGGTTTCCCTGGTCTAACCTTCTTGTTACCTCTTCAAAAAATTCCAACAGGTTTGTCAGGCATGACCTCGCTTTACTAAATCCATGTTGACTTGTTCTAATCAGACTCTGCTCTTCCAAGAATTTAGAAACCTCATCCTTAATGATGGATTATAGAATTTTACCAACAACCGAGGTTAAGCTGATTGGCCTATAATTTTCCATCTTTTGCCTTGATCCTTTCTTGAACAAGGGGGTTACAACAGCCATCTTCCAATCATCCGGGACCTTTCCTGACTCCAGTGACTCTTGAAAGATCTCAACCAATGCCTCTGCTATTTCCTCAGCCACCTCTCTCAGAAGTCTAGGGTGTATCCCATCGGGGCCAGGAGATTTATAAATTTTAAGAATTTTTAACTTTTCTAGCACTATCTCTTTCGTAATGGCAACCATACTCAACTCAGCCCCGTGACACCCTTTAATTTTTGGGATATTACTCATGTCTTCCACTGTGAAAACTGACGCAAAGTACTTGTTAAGTTCTCCTGCTATTTCCTTATCTCCCATCACTAGGCTTCCTGCATCAGTTTGAAGTGGCCCAATGTCTACTTTTGCCTGTTGTTTGTTTCTTATGTACTGAAATAAACTTTTACTATTATTTCTAATATTACTGGCTAGCCTGCCTTCATATTTGATCCTCTCATTTCTTATTACACTCTTTGTTATCCTCTGTTTGCTTTTGTATCCTTCCCAATCTTCTGATTTCCCACTGTTCTTAGCCACTTTATAGGATCTCTCTTTTTCTTTAATACATTTCCTGACTTCCTTTGTCAGCCAAGGTTGTCTAATCCCTCCCCGGTTAATCTTTCTTTTCTTGGGAATGAACCTCTGTACAGTGTCTTCAATTAAACCTAAAAACTCCTGCCATTTTTGCTCTACTGTCTTCCCGGTTAGCCTCTGCTTCCAGTCTATTTTAGTCAGTTCCTCTCTCATGCCCTCATAATTACCTTTATTCAACTGTAACACCATTACATCCGATTTTGCCTTCTGCCTTTCAAACTCCAGACTGAACTCTACCATATTATGGTCGCTACTTCCTAACGGTTCCCTTACTTTAAGATCTTTTATAGAGTCTGGTTCATTGCAAAGCACGAGGTCCAGAATAGCCTGCTCTCTTGTGGGCTCCATGACAAGCTGTTCCAAAAAGCCATCCTGTAAGCATTCCATGAATTCCCTTTCTTTAGATCCACTCGCAACATTATTTACCCAGCCATTTGCATATTGAAGTCTCCCATGATCAATGTAACCTTGCCTTTCTGACATGCCTTCTCTATTTCCCGGTACATGTTGTGTCCCTGGTCCTGACCACTGTTAGGAGGTCTATACACAACTCCAATTATGTTTTTTTTGCCTTTGTGGTTCCTCAATTCCACCCACACAGACTCCACATCATCCGACGCTATGTCATTCAATACCATAGATTTAATTTTGTTCTTAACTAACAAGGCAACCCCACCCCCTCTGCCCACCTCTCTGTCTTTTCGATAAGTTGAAAAACCATGGAGGTTTAACTGCCAGTCCTGACCCCCCTGTAACCAAGTCTCTGTGATGCCTACTACATCGTGATCATTCACTATTATCTGTGCCATTAGTTCATCGGCTTTGTTATGAATGCTACGAGCATTCAGGTAAAGTGCCTTAATGCTAACTTCCTTATCATTAGAGATGTTGGAAGTCATATGTCCTAAGTTATCCTTGCTTTTTACTGTATTCTCAGTCTGCCTCAATTTTAAATCCGCCTGGAAACATGCTATCCTGCTGCTTATCTTGCCATTTACCTCCATACTCCCTGTCGCTTTCACTTTCCCTTCCCCCAACTCAGAAGTTTAAAGTCCTACTGACCATCCTATTTATCCTCTTCGCTAGAACATTGGTACCTGATCGGTTCAGGTGGAGACTGTCCCAACGGTACAGATCCCCCCCTGTTCCAAAACTGATGCCAATGCCCCATGAAGTGGAATCCCTCTTTCCCACACCAATCCCTTAGCCACGTGTTTACTTGCCTAATTTTCTTGTCCCTATGCCAATTGGCACGTGGATCGGGCAGTAATCCGGAGATTATGACCCTTGAGGACCTGTGCTTCAATTTCCTGCCTAGTGCTTCGTAATGCCCAAACAGATCCTCCACCCTAGTCTTGCCTATGTTGTTGGTACCAACGTGGACCACAACAACTGGATCCTCCCCCTCCCGCTCCAATATCCTTTCAAGCCGGTCGGAGATGTCTCGCACCCTGGCACCGGGCAGGCAACACACCATGCGAGACTCCCGATCCGGCTTGCAAAGGATACTATCTGTCCCCCTAATTATAGAATCCCCTATAACCACTACTTGTCTATTAGCTCCCCCCTCTTGAATGACCTTCTGCACCATGGTGCCTTGGTCAGTTGGCTCTTCCTGTCCAGAGCCCTTTTCCTCATTCGAACAGGGAGCAAGAATCTCATACCTGTTGGACAAGGTCAAGGGCTGAGGTTCCTCCACTCGTGAACTCCGGTTCCCCCTACCTGCCTCACTTACAGTCACACTCATTTGTGCCTGATCACTAGCTGAATGTGAATTACTTAATCTCCCAGGCGTGACTGCCTCCTGAAACAAAGCATCCAGGTAACTCTCCCCCTCCCGGATGTGCCGCAGTGTTTGAAGCTCAGATTCCAGATCATCAACTCTGATCCGGAGTTCTTCCAGCAACCAACACTTGCTGCAGATGTGGTCACTGCCGTTCACAATGGGATCAGCCAGCTCCCACATCATACAGCAACAGCACATCACCTGCCCAGCCATCTCTGCTTAGTTAGTTAATTACTTACTTTGTACAAGTATGAGTTAGAATACCTTCTGATACCTCTCTGCTATAGTTTTTTTTTACCCTAAATAAGGACTTGATGTATACACACACAAAAAAAAACGAAGTAAAATTTTAACTTGTCCCTGGTAAAGAAATAAAAATCCTTACCTTAAAAGAAAAAGCAGAGTAGTTAAGAAGGTTAGAGGAGGAGGGTGGGTGGGAGATACTACAGGTGTAGAATCTCGGGTTTAGCCGCCTTCCTGACTTATATACTCACTTTTCCTTCCCGGCTGCCCCTCTGCTTGCCGTCACTTCCTCTGCTGCTCCCGCTCTTTCTGTGGAGAGAGAGTAAAAAAAAAACACACCGCTTCCCGCTACAGGTAAGCAATTTTAAAACAAACTGTCTTACCTTTGCTGTAGTCTCCCGGGTTCGCTTTTACTTCGACGCTGCTCCCCCTCAAATATGGAGGATAGTGGGCTAGTGTAGGTTAGGTGGGCTTGGATCGGCGCAACATCGAGGGCCGAAGGGCCTGTACTGCGCTGTATTCTTCTATGTTCTATGTTCTATGTTCTAATTTAAGATGGAGAAGAGGAGGATTGTCTTCACTCAGAGGGTAATTACCATTTAGGAATTCCTTATGGCAGACGGCTGTCAAGGCAGGGTCATTGAAAATATTTACAGCAGAGATTGTCAGATTTTAATAAATCAGGGGAACAATAGTTTTGTGGAAAAGGCAGGAAAGTAGAGTTGAGGATCATCAGATCAGCCATGATCCCATTGAAAGGCAGAGCATACACAATGGGCCAAATGGTGTAAGTCTACTCCGACGTTGTCATGGCCTGAACTCTCATGGCTTCTTGATATGAATGAGAAAACCATCTCGTATACAATCCAGGATTCTATCCATTACAGAAGTCACACTCAATAGTTATCCAGTCGGCATGGAGACTCCTGTCATGCATCGTTACAGTACTGCCCTTGCTGCAAGTACATTCAGTGTCCTGACTGTAACCATATTTACATTACCATCACTGTCTGGCGCCTATAAAAGAATCTGCCTTTTGGCAAATGTAGGGAGTCATTCCTTAGTTGGGGGAGTGGAAATGAACGGTGGGTAAAGGTTACAGGGATAGGGAGGCTGACAGGGGCTCGAGGACGCTATCATTAAGCAGAGTTACATCTAGTCAAGAATGTCAGTGGACAAAGGGGTTTGGGAACTGGAGGAATTTATAGAGGTAGAGGGAGTTGGATTAAATTCTAAACATAGGGATAGGGATGGATATAGAGAGAGGCAGGCAAACTGAGTGGCACATACAGGGGTGCTTCAGGGAGAAAAGTATTGTACATACTATTGAGAAATGGAAGATTGTAGTGACTGAAGATGTTCACTGATATAAGAAAGCTTCTCGGTTCTGGAGGCTGTTTAGATAGAAAGGCAACGGAGGATGCCATGTTGCTGGTTTGGAGACAGTTCGAAAAATGGGAGCGTTGCACAAATTGAAAGAGCTTCCTATTGTGAGGAGATTGGGGGGTGAATTTGAAATCGATTAGTTTCTAAGAATTGGAGAAGACAAAGGTGATTACAGATGGATTTAGAGACTACATGAGCTGGCATTGAATGTGAGTCTTATAGGAACTGGAGAGTCACAAAGATTGGGGTTGGTGCTAAGATCGGGAAATTGGTAGGTATTTCCAGGGAATACCCAACAAAGGAAGATTAAAGGGGCTCCATAGAAGCTTAATGGGACTGGATGACCGAAGGAAGGCACGGACAGTCGTGGTAACTGCAGATGTTAACGGATTATAGAGAGATCTGCAGATTAGACAGAGTATGAGCTTCAGATTCTGACCAACATTATGGGAGCTGGAGTAGCCTTGGAACATGAGATGTTTGCTGATATAGAATGTGCTGAAGGGACTGGAAGAGGTGAGTGATGTAGGGAGGGTTGTGCAGGCAGTTGGTAGTTCGAGATAGGGAGGTCTGCAGACACTGCAGGGGATCATAGGGATAGGGAGATTTCTAAGAGCAGGGGAAAGTAACAGAAACATAGAAAGTGCAGTGCCCGAAGAGGTTTAACAAACAGGTTTCAAGACTCAGGACAATGTTGCAAAAATAAGGACAGTTGTAGGGATTGGATGAGCATACAAGATAGGTAGGGCTTTCGACCCTGTAGGATATTACGTTACAGAGATGGGGAAAGCTTCACAATGAAAGGGAGTTAGAAAGATCAGGAAGATTTGAAGTCATTGGAGCAGCTTTGACTGTCTAGTTCCTACAGAGATAGGGAGAGTTCTGGAGTCTGGATCAGGTAACATACGTAGGGAGAGTTTTAAGAATAAGAAGGGCTTTTCAAAGAGACTGAGGTATGTCGGGATGGACCGTGTTGAGAGTCAGTGCGAATTATGGCAACTCATGATAGTAATGGAAAAAATACTATATTCATATGGGGATGACGTTAAAGGTATAAACATTCGTAGTGACTGAAGGTGATTACATGCACAGGGAGGGTAGAAGGGACCAGCAGAGTTTTCAGAGATTGAGACTGTTTCAGAGAGGAAGAGCTTATCGTCATCATTAGGATTGTAGAAACTAATTTCCGTCATATGGACGGTAGAACTGGATGGGATACACAGGCATGGAGCATATTAACAGGTGGAGGGAATTACTAAGGCCAGGGGTTCCTTGGAAGATTACACGGATATAGAGATTCTCATGTAGGAGCCTGACACAATTGCAAAGACAGGGAGGTATTTCACATCTGGAAGGGATTACACAGGTCGGGACAGCTCAATGGTCTGAAGAAATTTTCACAGATACGGCAAGGTTGTAGGAACCGGAGAAGTTTACCCAGATAGGGACGGATGTAGAGGTTAAAGCCAAATACATTGACATGGAGGGTGGTATTGGTTGGTGAAACATACAGGGAGAGTCTGGCTTGTCGGGGTTTACAGGAATGACGTAATTTATTATCTACTGAAGAATTTTCGGGATGAGGGTGTTCGTGATTGGAGAACCTGACAGAGACAGAGAGCATTGTGTGGAATATAGGAGATTCCAAACATAGGAAGGATTATCGCAACTGTAGGATAATACAGAGATCACTAATAGAGCATGAGTCAGGATCGATGCCTGGGACCTCCTGCGCTGTCTCAGTGAGGATCAGTACAGCAGAGGTGAGCACAGGACCCTGACAAGATAGTGGGAATGAAGCCTAGAATGTAACTGTTCCTTGCCCAGTAGCGTCTCAACATCTTATCTACCTGGTACGAATATTGAAGTCGACTAAATCCTCCCTATGCTCTTTACTGAGATGTTTCTTTCGTGGGTTGCAGGATTTACTGAAGGTTAGAGATTTCCATCTCCATCACTCTCTGGGTGACCAACTGTCTCTGATGAGGTTATGGACGATACAGGAGTTAGGAACATCCTGATTACCTGCAGGAGACGGAGAAATAGAATGGGAAAATGGACTGATGCAGTGAGGATGACTCATGTACAGTAGCACTGAGTCCAACAGAGATCTGGAAAATCCCAGTCTCCATCCCTGTCCTGTGTTGCTTCGTCTCTCTGGATTAGAGATTTCTGTTGGCTCAGGATGTGGAGTAGCTACAAGAGCGAGAGGCGCAGACAGAGGCAACAAATAGACCTAAGTATTGATGAATACCTCATGGAGAGATATTGAGTGATATAGCCATAGTTCAGGAATTTAACAGGCCAATTAATTGAGACAAATAAGATGTTCAGAGGTTCAGATCATTTGTACTTTGAGACCTTTTTCCCTTGGATAGCGATGCCGAGCCGGAGGGGTAATAGATATAGAACAAATGGCAGAGGTAGTTTCTTTACTCAGGGTTGTAGAGGCGTAGAATCGATTGCCTGCAACAGTAGTGGACTCGCCAAATTCATGGGCATTTAAATGGTCATTGGATAAGCATATGGACGAGAATTGAATAGTGTTGATTAGATGGGCTTCAGGTTGTTTCCATAGGTTGGAGCAACATTGATGGCAGAAGGGCCTGAATTGCGCTGTCATATTCTATGTTCTAGACGGCATAAATATGAGGTGGGAGAGGAAAGACTTAAAAGGGATTGTAGGAGAACATTTTTCACATAGTGTATAGTGCATGTATGGAATGAACATCCAGGGGATGTGGTAGAGAAAAGCATAATAACAACGTGAATGAAATTTGGGCAGATACATGGAGTGGAGAAGGTTTGAAGGGATATGGAATCAAATTCAGGTGAATGTGAGTTGTTCAGGGAGTCTGGTCAGCATGGTCTAGTTGGATCGAAGGAACCGTTTCTGTGCTTCAGCGAGAGAGAGAGATAGTGAGAGAGAGAGATGGAGATTTGCTTCATGCGACATTGGTATAACTGGTCAGGAATGAGCAACCTGTGAGCATGCGAGGTGATAGCCTCGTGGTATCATTGCGAGACCATATTTCCAAAACCTCAGCTAATGCTCAGGGGAGACAGGTTTGAAATGGTGGAATTTGAAATCAATAACTTGGAAAAATGCATTCAACAATCCATAAGTAAGTACGAAACCATTGCAGATGTACAAAAAAGTCATTTGTACATCAATACAACACTTGTCCTTTAGAGAAAGACATTTGCCATTCTCATGTGGTCTGCATGACATGTCAACAGCAAAGTGTTTGCCTTTTAATTGCCCTCTGAGATGGCAGAGCAAGCCATTCATTCAAGTGCAGCTAGGACTGGGCAGGAAATCTGGTCAGCCAGAGACACACACAACCTACGAGTAAATAATAATAATACCGTTGGACTAGGACTAATGGAACCGTGTTAGTTACGGTGCCTTGGCCAATCGTGTCAGCAGGTTTAAGGACAGGGTTTTAAGCTGACATGGAGGATGTACGGACAGGGTTCAGGTGAAAGGTGCTTTCCAAATCCAAACACAAAAGGTAAAGCATTGGAACAGCACAAGGATAGGACTGAAGACAATCAGAAAGAAACAGGAATGGACAGAGTTTAACTAAAACTGTACATCAGGGAATCGGTTTGTGGCAGGAAATTGTGGGAAAGGTGAAATTATGTATTTTTTTTGGAATGGACAAAGTATCTCAGTAAGGTAACTGGGTTTGTGACACAGACGTACATGGAATTTAGACACCAGAGAGAAGTGATTAGAGGGCGAAAAAGAGGTGGGACATTAATATGCAACGGGACACAATCCTGTGGCATCGAAGGCAGAATAGGAAAACAGGGTTTGGGTAACGCTGACAGTAATGGGGAACAAAGGCATTACTGAAAAAGCCTTTGACCTCACATCATATAATAGAGTCAGACTGAATGTAACTTCTGCATACTACTTGCCAAGGACACAAGCAGAAGAACAGTTTTAGCCACCTAACAGCATTTCATTGCTCATCACTGCATTAAACAGGCGAAACTGTTTGGTTTCTGACTGACTGCGCAAACAGTAATGGGAATCCCTGTGCATTAACCTGAAAAAGGTAGCTTATAGGGTCAGCAGGCAATAAAGAAGGCAAATCAAATGCTGACATTTATTACAAAGGGAATGGAGTCTAGAAATAGGGAGGTCTTGCTAAGACTATTCATGGTACAAGTCAGACAACACGTAGAAAATTATGAATAGCATGAGGGCCATAAGGAAAGATATTCCTGCATCGGACGGGAGGCCAGAAAATTTTGATTCGGCTGATGTTAGAACGGGCGGATTTTAAAAAGAGAAGAGATGGATTGATCGAGCTTGACTTCATTGGAATTTCGAAGCATGAGGAAGAAATTGAATGAAACATTCAACATTCTGAGCGGCTTTGCCAGAGTGGATACTGGGAAGTTAGAAAACAGAACGGTACAGCATAGCGACAGGTCCTTCGGCCAACCGTGGCTGTGCTGTCAATTATGCTATTCTAAAGTAATCCCATTTGCCTGCACATGGTCCATATCCCTCTATCCCTACCTGTTCACAGCTCTGTCTAAATGCCACGTCAAAACTTTGCTCATATTTCCGCCTTTACTAACTCCTTCATATCTTTCACACTCTGTAAAACAATACTTGCTTCGAACATTTCTTTTAAACTTTCCCCAGCTCCGCTTAATCCTATGCACATTTGAATTTGATTCTCCTACACTGGAAAATATAATCTGACATCCACATTTTTCTCGTCTCTCCTAATTTTATATTTCTGTACTATTTCACGCCTCGCAAAACATTCCAAGTTTGCTCAATCTCACCTTATAGCGAACAGACTCTTAAAAGATATAACACAGGCAGAATGTTTGTAACCTGCTTTTATGCCCTTCACAAATACTCCCGGCTCTTGCTATCTTGTGGCGATGAGAGCTGCACGCAGTATTCCAATGTGGCCAAACCAAAGTTGCACACAGTTACAATATGACATGCAAACGGCCATACTCAAAGTGGTGAGTGATGGAGGCAAGCATACTGTGAACTTTCTTTTCCATCTCAGCCAGTTGCATTGCCACTTTCATGGAGCATTGGGCATGCACCAAGATCCCACTGAAATCCATATCCCTCACCTTCCTGACTTTTTTGCAGTTGACCACACAAATATTTAATCTCACACTGGTCAAGTTAAACTCCTTTTGCCATTTCTCCACCCATCTTTCCAGCTGATCTATATCCTGCTGCAACCTTTATTTTCCTCCCGCATTGTCCACAACTCCACTAATTTTCTTGTTGTATGCCGTAATTACCTTTGCCAATTCCTTTGGTTTCCCTTGTGTGAGAATCGTTAATTGGGGGGCATCAAATCCCAGGAAGGGCTCACTCATTCAATATGTAGATGAGATGGAACATATTCACTTGGCGGGGAGTGACTCTGTGAGGCTCCTGACTACAGAGGGCTGCCTGGGCTGGATTATTAAGAATATTGAGAGCAGAGATGGTCTGATTTTAATTCATCAGGGAAACAAGTGTGTCGTGGGAAAGACAGTGAAGCAGAATTTGGCGGTCATTGGATCAGCCATGATTTCACTGAATGCCGGAAACTCTCAATGTGTCAAATGCCCTAAATGCACCTCTAATTCAAATGGCCTTCACTTAATCAGACTGAAGTTCAACAAAAGATTATATTGTATTATGGTTCTCTGCTCACAAATGTTCTTGAAATTGCGATTATTTGACATTTCTCATTATCTAACATTTGATCTAGAGTCGGGAATTTTCTTGATGGCTCCTGACATGGTATTATAGAAAACTACTTGTATACAATCCAGGATTATATTCATTACAACTCTGATACTCATTAGTTATCCAGCCGGGATGGAGACTACTGTCACACGCAGTTCCTGTCCTGCCCTTCCTACAAGTACATTCAGTGTCCTAATTGTAACCATATTTACATTACCATCACTGTTTTCTGCCTATAAGGTAATTCCTGCTAACGTTTGCTGCCCCTTGCTGTTTCTCAGTTCCACCCAAATAGAATTTAAAGCTTGATTTTCAGATCCATATTGCTGTCTTACCAATGCACTCACCACATCCTTTATTTACAACGTTAAAGAAACTTGCTTGTCGTTTTCCCTATCCTGATGAAATCCCGACAACCCTTCAATATTAACTTCATAGCTACGCAATTCTGCAGCCACATCCCCATAATGACATTTCGAACATATCTATTCACTTCAGTTAATGCTGTCATTTCATTTGCCTGGACACAATCCCAGGGGTATTTCAGTGATTGTGGATGTTTCTATGGATGGATAGAGGTCACAGAGTTAGGGAGGCATTCAGGGGATCGAGGAAATTATAAGGATACGCATAGTTACAAGCGGTCGACAATGTTGGTGAGGGGAATGCCTTTAGGAAAGACACAGGGGGATCTGAATGGATTGCAGGTGATAAAAAGGACAGTGAGGCTTCTCAGTGTAGGATGGGGTTAATTTACACTGATGAGGAGTATTTTATGGAACAGTGCTATTTACATAAGCTAAGAGAGTTGAATAAAATTGAGAAACTAACAGACATACGGAAAGCCACAGTGAATGAAGATATTTGCTTATATCAGATGAGGAGGTCTGGAGGTTATATCGATGGGGAGGCTGGAGAGTCTGGCTGAGCTTACAGACACACGAACAGCAATAAGGCCTGGAGACGAACAGATAGAGAGCATTGCACAAACTGGAGGAGATTCTTGCGGTAGGAAGTGTTGTAGGCCAGGTTGACGTTTACAAGATAGGAGTGTAACAGCAGGAGGGGATTATGGAGATGAGTAGCTGAATGAAGATACTGGAAGAGCTTAAATAGATAGTGAGTCTTATAGGAACTGGATCGGGACAGTAAAAAGGAATTGGACTGGATTCTACAGATTGGGGTGTTGCAGAGACATCATAGGATAACAAACTTAGGGAGGATGATAGGTACTCCACATTTTGAGAGAGTTTAATGACTGAAGTTAGTTGCACAGATAAAACGTGATGTTGGATCTGTAGGAGCGTACAGAGATGGGGATGATTGGAGGTTTTACTATGCAAAGAGGAATATTTTTAGAGACAGTAATATGGAACACAGGTGGACAGTTGCAGAACAAAGAACATTACCACGCAGGAACAGGCCCTTCTGTCCTCCAAGCCTGTGTTTATCGAGATTCTGTATCTAAACTTACCGCCTATTTTCTAAGAATGGAGATCCCTTTGTTTTCTGCCCATACATGTATCAGTCTAGATATCATCCTTAATGAAGCTATTGTTCCCGCCAATACCACCTCCGGTGGCAAACTGTTCTAGGCAATCACCACCTTCTGCGTAAAGAACTTGCCACATATATCTGCTGTAAACGTTTCCACTCTCACTTTGAACTCGTGACCCTCGTAATTGTGTCCCCCAATCTGGGAAAAAAAAATCTTGTTATCCACCCTGTCAACACCTTTCATGATTTTGTCAGCATCAGTCAGGTCCCCACCAACCTCTTTCTTTCTCATGAAAATAATCCTAATCAACTCAATCTCAGCTCATAGCTTGCACCCGCCATACCAGGCAACGTCCTGGTGAACCCCCTCTGCAACCTCACCAAAGCATCCACATCTTTTTGGTAATATGGCCACCATAACTTTATGCAGTATTCCAAATGTGGCGAAACCGAAGTCATACACAACTGTAACATAACTTGTACTAATTACCCCGTCCAATTAAGGAAAGCATGCCATATGAGTTCTTGACCATTCTATCGACCTGCATTGACACATTCAGGGAACTATGGATCCGAACACCCAGATCTCTCTGCACATCATTTTTCCCAGGACTTTTCCATTTACTGTATAGTTCATTTTCCGATTGCATCTTCCAGAATGCATCAACTTGCATTTGTCCGGATTGAACTCCATATGCAACTTCTCTGCCCAAATCGCCAATTTATCTTTGTTCGGCTCTATTCTCGGACAGTCCTCTTCGCAATCTGCTCATCCTCCAATCTTAGTGTCAACTTCAAACATGCTAATGAGTCAAAATACACCTCGGTCGAATTCATTTATGTATTTCATAACGAGTTGCACAAAGGTTGAGCGTTTGAGATGCAGGGAGTATCGTATGGAGTGGAGGAACAAACAGAGTTGAGGAGTGTTGTTGTGCCTGGAGAAGTACTCTGAATATAGGGGGACTTTGAGGGCCTGAATGTGGTGATTGTGACAATAGTCCACAGAGTCTGTCAGGACTGGAGTAATCCCGATAGATGGCGAGTGATATCGCTGCTTGAGCAGTTACAGTGTAGACCTGACAGATGCAGAGTGACATTGCTGCTGGAGCAGTTACAGAGTAGGCCTGACAGGTGGGGAGTGCTCTGCATGAGCAGATACACATAAGTGCGGAAAGATGGTGAGCTGCACAGATCCTGAAGTAGTAACATAGTACGACTGACAGATGGGGAGTGATATCATTGCTGGAGCAGTCACAGAGTAGGCCTCTCTGATGGAGAGTGAAGTCACTGCAGGGACATTTATATACTATGCCGGAGAGGTGGGGATTGATATTGCTGCTGGAGCATTTACAGAGGGAGCCGGACAGGTGGTGAGTGATATAGCTGCTGGAGCAGTCACAGAGTTGGCGAGATAAAGGAGGAGTGATATAGCTGGTGGAGCAGTTACAGAGCAGGGCTGACAGATGGAGAGTGATAGAGCTGCCGAACCAGGTAGAGAGTAGGCCTGATAGACGGGGACTGATATCTCTGCTGGAGTAGTAACAGAGTGGGCCTGACAGAGGAGAGTGATGTGGCTGCTGGAAAAGTTGCAGAGTAGGCCTGACAGATGGGTAGTTATACCACACCCTATAGAGTAACCTGACAAATGGAGAGCGATATTGCTGCTGGTGCAGTTAAAGTAGGACTGATAGATCAGAAGTAATAAATGTGCAGGAACAGTTACACAGAAGGTCTGACAGATGGGGAGTGACATTGCTGCTGGATCAGTTACATAGTATCCCTGAGTGATGGAGAGTGATATCGCTGCTCGAACAGTTAGCGTAGGAATGACAGATGAGAAGTGATATATCTCCCAGAGCAGTTACAGAGCAGGATCGACAGATGGGGAGTGATATAGCTGCTGCAGCAGTTACTGAGACGGATGGCAGATTGGGAGAGATATGATTGCTGAAGCAATTGAAGAGTAGGCCTTATAGACGGGGAATAATATTGCTGCTGGAGCCGTTACCTGGTGGGCCAGACAGATGGGGCGTGATATAGTTGCAGGGGCAGTTACACATTAGGCCTGACTGATGGGGAATGATATCACTTCAGGACCACTTACATTACTATGCCAGACAGAAGGGGAATGATATCGCTGGAGGACCAGTTAAAGAATGTGCCTTCCAGATGCGGAGTGATGTCGCTGCTGAGAAGTTAAAGAGTAGGCCTTACTGATGGGGAGTGATGTAGCTGCAGGGGCCGTTCCACAGTACAACTGACAGATAGGGAGTGATATCGTTGCTGGATCAGTTACATACTAGGCCTGACAGATGTGGAATAAGATAGCTGCGGGAACAGTTACACAAAAGGTCTGACAGATGGTGAGTGACATAGCTGATGGAGCAGTTACATAGTATGCCAGACAAATGGGAAGTGATATCGGTGTTGGAGCAGTTACAGGGTAGGCCTGACAGATATTTGGAGAGTGACATAGCTGTTGCTCAGTTACAGAGTATGTCTTACAGATGAGGAGTGGTAAAGCTATTGAATCAGTTTCAGAGTAGGCCTGACAAATAGGGAGTAATATAACTGCAGGGACCTTTGTAAACTAAGCCGGAGAGATGGGGAGTGGTATTGATGCTCGAGCATTTAGAGAGAAGGCCTCACAGATGTGATTTTTTTTTAGCTGCTGGAGTAGTTACAGAGTAGGCGTGACAGATGTAGAGTGACATCCCTCCTGGAGCAATTGCAGAGTAGGCCTGAAAAATTATGATTTGATACCGCTGCTGGAGCTGTTACAGAGTCACTGTGACGGATGGGGAATGATATCGTTGCTGGAGCTGTGACAGGGATAGCCTGACAGATGGTGAATGATATCTCTGCTGGAACAGTTAAGGAGTAGGCCTTACAAATGGGGAGTGATATCGCAGCTGGAGCAATTGCAGATTAGGCCGGAGAAATGTGGAGTCATATCGCTGCTGAGCTGTTACAGAGTCAACGTAACAGATGGAGAGTGATACACCTGCTGTAGTATTTACAGAGTCAGCATGACAAATGGGAAATGATGTATTTGCTGGAGCGGTTACAGAGTAGGCGTGAGAGATGGGACGTGATGCAGCTGCTGGAGCATTTACAGAGTAGGCCCGACAGATGAGAACTGATCCAGCTGCTGGAGGAGTAACCGAGTAGGCCTGACGGATGGGGAGTGATATCGCTGCAGTGGTATTCACAAAATACGCTGGACAGATGGGGAGTGATATTACTACTGGAACAGTTACAGAGTCGGTCTGACAGATTGGGAGTGATGTCAATGCTGGAGCAGTTACACAGTCGGTCTGCCAGAAGGGGAGTGATAAGCCTGCTGAGCTATTACAGTGTAGCCGTGACAGATGGGGAGTAATACACCTGCTGGAGTAGTTACAGAATCAGCATGCCAAGTGGGGAATGATGTATTTTCTGGAGCAGTTACAGCGTAGGCATGACAGACGAGGATTGATATAGCTGCTGGAACAGTTACAGTGTAAGCGTCTCATATGGGGAGCGATATCGCTACTGGAGCAGTTACTGAGTCGGCATGACAGATTGGGAGTGATATCGTTGCTGGAACAGTTACAGTGTAGGCTTTACAGACGGGGATTGATAAAGCTGCTGGGGGAGTTACCGAGTCGGACCGACTGATGAGGAGTTGAATCGCTGCAGGGGCATTCCCATAATATGTTGGACAGATGGGGAGTGATATTGCTGCTGGAACAGTTACAGAGTCGGTCTGACAGATTGGGAATGATGTCGATGCTGGAGCAGTTACAGAGTAGGCCCGACAGATGTGGAGTGTAATAGCTGCTGGAGCCAGTGAGTAGGGGAGTGATATTGCTGCTGGAGCAGTTACACAGTAGACCCGACAGATGTGGAGTGGGAACAGTTGCAAAGTAGGTTAGACCGATTGGGAGCGATGTGTTTGCTGGAGCAGTTGATGAATAGGCCTGACAGATGGGGAGTGATTTAGCTGCTGGACCAGTTACAGAGTAGGCCTGACTGATAGGGAGTGATACAGCTGTTGAAGCAGTTAGAGAGTAGATCTGAGTGATGAGGAGTGATCTAGTGTCTGGAGCAGTTACAGAGTAGGCCTGACAGATGGGGAGTGATATCGCTGCTGGAGCAGTTACATATTAGGACTGATAGATGGGGTGTGAGATAGGTGCAGGAGCAGTTAAATAGAAAGTCTTACAGATGGGAAGTGACATAGCTGCTGGAGAAGTTATATAGTTGGACTGACAGATAGGGAGTGAGATCGCTGCAGTTGCATTTATACACTATGCCGAATAGTAGGGGAGTGATATTGCTGCTGGAGTAGTTACAGGGGAGGACTGAAAGAAGGGCGTGATATAGCTGCTGGAGTAGTTGCAGTGTAGGCCAGATAAAGGGAGAGTGGCATATCTGGTAGAGCGATTATAGTGTAGAACTCACAGATGGGGAGTCAGATATCTGCAGGAGCAGTTCCAGAGTAGACCTGACAGATGGGGATTGATGTAGCTACTGGATCAGTTACAGAGTCGGCCAGACAAATGTAGAGTGATGTATGTGCCTGAGTAGTTACAGTGTAGGCCTGACTGATGTGTAATGATCTAGCTGGTGGAGCAGTTACAGAGTAGGCATGACAGATGAGGAGCGATGTTGCTGCTGGAGCAGGTGCAGAGGAGTCCTGACAGATGGGGAGTGATGTCGCTGCTGGAGCAGTTCAACAGTAGGCCTGACAGATGGGGAGTGATATAGCTGTGGGAGCAGTTATCAAGAAGACGTCACATATGGGGTGTGACATAGCTGCTGGAGCAGGTTAATAGGCCTGACTAATGGGAAGTGATATAGCTGCTGGAGCATTTCCAGAGTAAGCCTGACAGATTGGGAGTGATGTTGCTGCTGGAGCAGTTAGAGAGTAGGCCTGACAGATGTGTACTTATATGTTTGCTGGAGCAGTTACAGAGTAGGCCTGACAGATGGGAGTGATATAGCTGCTGGAGCATTTTCAGAGTAAGCCTGACAGATTGGGATGATGTCGCTGCTGGCGCAGTTACAGAGTAGGCCTGACAGATGGGGAATGATCTAGCCGCTGAGCTGTTACAGAATAGGCGCGACAGATGTGGCGTGATATATTTGCTAAAACTGTTTCAGAATAGGCCGGACTGATGGGCAGTGATTCAGCTGCGATAGCAGTTACAGAGTAGAAGAGACAAATGGAGTGTAATATAGCTGATGGAGAAATTACAGAGTAGGCATGACAGAATCAGAGTGATATGGCTGCTGGAGCAAATACAGAGAAGGAGTGACAGATGGGCAGAGCTATTGCTGCGGGAGGAGTTACAGAGTAGGCCTGACAAAAGGGGAATCATACACCTGCTGGACCAGTTACACGGTAGGACACACAGATGGTGAGTGATATAGCTGCTGGACCAGTTACAGAGCAAGCCACACTGATGGAAGCGATGTCGCTACAGGAGCAGTTAAAGGGTAGGCTATACAGATGGGGAGCGAAATAGCTGCTGAAGCAGTGGTAGAGATGGGCTGACAGATCGTGACTGATATGGCGGCTGGAGTAGTAGGCCTGACTGATGGGGAGTAATGCGGACGGTGAAGTGTCAATAGAGTAGGCATGAGAGATGGGGAGTCATATACCTCCTGGATCAGTTACAGAAAAGGCCGGACATATGGCGAGTGATATCGCTGCTGGATGAGGAACAGAGTTCCCCTGATTGACAGAGAGTGATATTGCTGCTGGATCAGTCACAGAATCGGTCTGAGAGATGGGGAGTAATGAAGTTGCAGAAGCAGTTAAAGAGGAGGCCTGACAGATGGTGAGAGATAAAGCTGCTGCAGCAGTGAAAGAGCAGGCCTGACAAATGGGGAGTGATATCGCTGCTGGAGTAGTTACAGAGTAGCCCTGCGGGATGGGGATGATATAGCTGCTGGAGCAGTTACAGAGTAGACTTGGCCGATGTGGATTGATATAGCTGCTGGAACAGTTAGAGTAGGCCTGAGAGATGGGGAGTGATATGGCTGCTTGAGCAGTTGCAAGGTATGCCTGATTGATAGGGAATGAGACAGCTGCTGGAATAGTTACAGAGTAGGCTGGACATTTGGGGAGTGATACAGCTGCTGATGCACTTACAGATAGCGGGTTTTGAGAAGATTTGTAGCTCAGGTTGAGGTTTTTGTTATAGGTTTGCTCGCTGAGCTGAAAGGTTAATTTCCAGACGTTTCGTTACCCAACTAGGTAACATGTTCAGTGGACCTCACGCGAAGCAATGCTGAACATTACTGCTTTCTTTTTATATGTTGGTGTTTCTTTATGTTGGTGATGTCATTTCCGGCGGTGATGTGATTTCCTGTGGTGAAGTCACGTTCTGTTCCTTTTCTCAGGGTCTGGTAGAGGGGGTCTAACTCGATGTGTTTCTTGACAGAATTCGGATTGGAATGCCATGCTTTTAGGAATTCTCGTGCGTATCTTTGTTTGGCTTGTCCTCGATGGATGTACTGTCCCAGTCGAAGTGGTGTTCTTCTTCATCCGTATGTGAGGACACTAGTGAGAGAGGGTCATGTATTTTTGTGGATAATTGGTATCCTTGTGGCTATTTTTCTGCCTGTTTGTCCAATGTAGTGTTTGTTACTGTCCTTGCACGGTATTTTGTTAATTTTGTTCATTTTCCGTATAGGGTCTTTCAAGTTCATTAGCTGCTGTTTCTGTGTATTAGTGGGTTTGTGGTCTACCATGATGCCCAGGGGGCTGAGTAGTCTGGCAGTCTTTTCCGAGATGTCTTTGATGTCGGGGAGAATGGCTAGAGTTTCTCGATGTGATTTGTCTGCTTGTTTGGGTTTGTTGCTGAGCAATCGGGGGACTGTGTTCATTGGGGGCCCATTCTTTTTGAATCCACGGTATAGGTGATTTTCCTCTGCTCTGCGTAGTTCCTGTGCATTGCAGTGTATGTTGGCTCGTTGAAATAATGCTCTGATGCAGCTTCGTTTGTGGGTGTTAGCAAGAAAGGCCTGACAGATGGGGAGTGATCTCGCAGCTGGAGTGTTTACAGAGTAGGCCTGACAGAGAGGGTGTGATACAGCTGCTGAAACACTTAGAGTCGGTCTGAGTGATGGGGAGTGACGGAGCTTCTGGAACTGTTGCAAAGTAGGCCTGAGAGATGAGGAGTGATATCGCTGCTGGAGCAGTTACAGAGTAGGAGAAAGTGAGGACTGCAGATGCTGGAGTTCAGAGCTGAAAATGTGTTGCTGGAAAAGCACAGCAGGTCAGGCAGCATCCAAGGAACAGGAGAATCGACGTTTCGGGCATAAGTCCTGAAGAAGGGCTTATGCCCGAAACGTCGATTCTCCTGTTCCTTGGATTCTGCCTGACCTGCTGTGCTTTTCCAGCATCACATTTTCAGCAGTTACAGAGTAGGCCTGACTGATGGGGAGTGATATCGCTGCAGTGGCATTTACATACTATGCTGAAGAGAAGCGGAGTGATATTACTGCTGGAGCAGTTACAGTGTAGGACATATAAAGGAGGAGTGAAATATCTGGTAGAGCAGTCACATAGTAGGCACCACAGATAGGGAGTCATATACCTGTTGGAGCGATTCCACAGAAGGCCTGACAGATGGGGATTGATATAGCTGCTAGAGCAGTTACAGAGGAGACCAGACAAATGGGGAGTAATGCATGTGCTGGAGCAGTTACAGTGTAGGCCTGACTGATGTAGAGTGATCTAACTGCTGGAGCAGGTACAGGGTCGGCCTGACAGATTGGGAGTGATGTCGCTGCCGAAGTAGTTATGGAGTTGACGTCACATATGGGGTGTGACGTAGCTGCTTGAACAGTTGTAGAGTAGGCCTGATAGATTGGGAGTGACATCGCTGCTGCAACAGTTAGAGAGTAGGCCTGACGGATGAGAAGTGATACCGCTGCTGGAGCAGTTACAGAGTAGACCTGACATTTGTGGAGTGATATATTTGCTGATGCATTTACAGAGTAGGCCTGCCAGATAGGGAGCGATATCACTGCTGGAGCAGTTACAGAGTACGTCTGACAGATGGGCAGTGAGATAGGTGCGACAGCAGTTACACATAAGGTCTGACAGATGGGGAGATACATAGCTGCTGGAGCAATTACAAAGTAGGCCTGACAGATGGGGAGTGATAAAGCTGCTGGACCGGTTACAGAGTAGGCCTGACTGATGGGGAGTGATATCGCTTCAGGGGCATTTACATACTATGCCGAAGAGAAGGGGAGTGATTTTACTACTGGACCGGTTACAGAGTAGGCCTGACTAATGGGCAGTGATATCGCTGCAGGGGCGTTTACATACTATGCCAAAGAGAAGCGGAGTGATATTACTGCTGGAGCAGTTACAGTGTAGGTCATATAAAGGAGGAGTGAAATATCTGGGAGAGCAGTCACAGAATAGGCACCACAGGTGGGGAGACATAGACTGCTAGAGCGGTTCCACAGTAGGCCTGACAGATGGAGATTGATATAGCTGCTAGAGCAGTTACAGAGGATGCAAGACAAATGAGGAGTGATGCATGTGCTGGAGCAGTTACAGTGTAGGCGTGACTGATGTAAAGTGATCTAACTGCTGGAGCAGTTACATGGTTGGCCTGACAGAAGAGGACTGATATTGCTGTTGGTGCAGTTGCAGAGTAGGCCTGATAGATGGGGAGTGATATCGCTGCTGGAGCAGGTACAGGGTCGGCCTGACAGATTGGGAGTGATGTCGCTGCCAGAGTAGTTATGGAGTTGACGTCACATATGGGGTGTGACATAGCTGCTTGAACAGTTGAAGAGTAGGCCTGATAGATTAGGAGTGATGTCACTGCTGGAGCAGTTAGAAAGTAGGCCTGACAGATGAGGAGTGATACCGCTGCTGGAGCAGTTACAGAGTAGGCCTGACATTTGTGGAGTGATATATTTGCTGGTGCATTTACAGAGTAGGTCTGACAGATAGGGAGTGATTAGCATGCTGAAGCAGTTACAGAGTAGCCCTGACAGATAGGGAGTGATTAGCATGCTGAAGCAGTTACAGCGTAGGCCTGACAGATGGGAAGTGATATATTTGCTAGTGTATTTTCAGAGTAGGCCTAACAGATGGGGAGCGATTAACATAGTGGAGCAGTTACAGAGTAGACCTGACAGGTGGGGAGTGAGATCGCTGCTGTAGCAGTTGAATAATAGGCCTGACAGATTGGGAGTGATCTAGCTGCTGAAGCAGTTGGTGAGTAGGCATGACAAATGGGGAGTACTAGAGCTGCTGGAGCAGTTACAGAGTAGGCCTGACAGATGTTGAGTGATATCACTGCCTGAGCAATTACAGCTTAGGCCTGGCAGATGGAAGTGATATAGATGCTTCAGCAATTACAGAGTAGGTCTGACAGATGGGGTGTGATATAGCTCCTGGAAGAGTTACAGAGTAGGGCTGCTGGATAAAGAGAAATAAAGCTGCTGGACCAGTTGCTGATTCGGCCTGACGGATGGGGAGTGATATTGCTGCTGGAGCAGCTAAAGAATAGGCCTGACAGATGGGCTGAGATGTAGCTGCTGGAGTAGTTACAAAGAAGGCCAAACAGATGGGGAGTGTTATCGCTGCTGGAGCAGTCACTGAGTAAGCCTGACAGATGGGCAGTGATACAGCTGTTGAAGCAGTTACGGAGTAAGCCTGACCAATTGGGAGTATTGTCACTGCTGGAGCAATTATAGCGTAGGCCATACAGACGGGCGGGGTATAGCTGCTGGAACAGTTACACAGGAGTTCGGGCAGACGTGAAGTGATATAGCTGCTGTAACAGTTACAGAGTTGGCCTGCGGGATTTGGGGTGACATAGCTGCTTGAGAAATGAGAGAGTAGACATGACAAATGGGGGTAATATATCTGTTATAAAAATTACAGAGTAGTCCTGACAGATGGGGCAT
Source organism: Chiloscyllium plagiosum (assembly GCF_037043375.1). Taxonomy (NCBI): domain Eukaryota; kingdom Metazoa; phylum Chordata; class Chondrichthyes; order Orectolobiformes; family Hemiscylliidae; genus Chiloscyllium; species Chiloscyllium plagiosum. The sequence continues at coordinate 88,240,304 of NW_028270159.1, forward strand.
GGTCTTCCTGCTGGTACAGTTACAGAGGAGGCCGCACAGACGGGGAGTGATATAGCTGCTGGAACAGTTACAAAGCAGACCTGTTGGATGTGGAGAAATAAAGCTGCTGTACCAGTTACTGTTTCGGCCTGACAAATGGGGTGTGATGTAGAAGCTGGAGCAGTTTCAGTGTAGGATTAAGAGATGGGGAGTGATTATCTGCTGAAGAAGTTGCAGGGTAGGCCTGACAGATGGGGGGGATAGACATGTTGAAACAGTTAGATAGTAGGCCTTACTGATGGGGAGTGATATAGCTGCAGGAGCAGTTGCACAGTATGCCGATACACCCGGGGAATTTACAGCTGCTGGAGCAGTTACAAAGTAGGCCACAGAGATGGGGAGTGATATAGCTGCCAGAGCAGTTACAGATTAGGCGTGACCAATGTGGAGTGAGATCGCTGGTGGAGCAGTTGTATAGTAGGCCCTCAGAGATGGACAGAAATACAGCTGCTGGAGCAGTCGCAGAGTTGGGCTGTTGGATGGGGAGTGATGTAGCTTCGAGAAAAGTTACGGAGAAGGCCTGACAGATGGGGAGTAACAGTGCTGTTGGAGCAGATACAGAGTAGGCCTGAAAAATGGGGAGTGACAAACCCGCCGGACGAGTTAGAGTAGGCCTTACATTTGCGGAGTGATAAACCCGCTGGTGGTATTACAGAGTAGAGCTGAAAATGTGTTGCTGGAAAAGCGCAGCAGGTCAGGCTGCATCCAGGGAACAAGAGAATCGACGTTTCGGGACACATTTTCAGCTCTGATCTCCAGCATCTGCAGACCTCACTTTCTCCTCAAGTATTACAGAGTAGGCCTGACATTTGGGGAGAGATATAGATTCTGGAGCAGTTACGGAGTAGTCCTGACAGACGGGGAATGATATAGATGATGGAACAGTAACAGAGTCGGTCTGCTAGATTGGGAGTGACATAGTCAACTAGGAGAAAGTGAGGACCGCAGATGCTGGAGATCAGAGCTGAAAGATGCGTTGCTGGAAAAGCGTAGCAGGTCAGGCAGCATCCAAGGAGCAGGAGAATCGACGTTTCGGGCATAAGCCCTTCTTCAGGAATGAGGAGGTTGTGCCAAGCAGGCTAAGATAAAAGATTGGGAGGAGAGACTTGGGGCCGGGGGGGGGGGGGGGGGGGGATGGGGGCGTTGGGAATACGATAGGTAGAAGGAAGTTAAGGTGCGGGTAATAGGCCGGACAGTCGGTGGAGCGGAGAGATCGGGAAGAAGATTTCAGGTCAAGAAGGCGATGCTGAGTCCGAGGGTTGGGACTGAGATAAGGTAGTGGGAGGGGGGGGGGGGGATGAGGAAGTTGTAGAAATCTGCATTCATCCCTTGTTGTTGGAAGGCCACCGACTCAACAAGGACATTTACTATAAACCGACCGACTCCCACAGCTTCCTAGATTACATCCCCTCCCACCCTGCACCCTGCAAAAACGCCATCCCATATTCCAAATTCCTTCGCCTCCACCGAATCTTCTCTCAGGAGGACCAATTCCAATACCGAACAACCCAGTTGACCTCCTTCTTCAAAGACTGCAATTTCCCCTCAAACGTGTTTGACGATGCTCTCCACCGCATGTCCTCCACTTCCCGCTCCTCTGCCCTTGAACCCCGCCCCTCCAATCGCCACCAGGACAGAACCCCACTGGTCCTCACCTACCACCCCACTCACCTCCAAATACATCGTATCATCCTTCGTCATTTTCGCCACCTCCAAACAGACCCCACCACCAAGGATATATTTCCTTTCCCTCCCCTCCCCTATCAGCGTTCCAGAAAGACCACTCCCTCCGTGACTCCCTCGTCAGGTCCACACCCCCCACCAACCCAACCTCCACTCCCAGCACCTTCCCCTGCAACTGCAAGAAATTCAAAACTTGCGCCCACACCTCCCCCCTCACTTCCCTCCAAGGCCCCAAGAAATCCATCCATATCCATCTCAAATTCATCTGAACCACCACACACATCATTCACTGCATCTGCTGCACACGATGTGGCCTCCACTACATTGGGGAGACAGGCCGCCTACTTGCGGAACGTTTCAGAGAACACCTCTGAGACACACGCACCAACCAACCCAACCATCCCGTGGCTGAATACTTTAATTCCCCCTCCCATTCCGCTAAGGACATGCAGGTCCTTGACCTCCTCCATCGCCAGACCATGGCAACATGACGGCTGGAGGATGAGCGCCTCATCTTCCGCCTATGAACCCTCCAACCACAAGGGATGAATCAGATTTCTCTAGCTTCCTCATTTACCTCACCCTACCTTATCTCAGTCCCTGGGACTCAACACCGCCTTCTTGATCTGCAACCTTCTCCCCGACCTCTCCACCCCACCCGCTCTCCGGCCTATAAACCTCACCTTAACCTCCTTCCACCTATCGCTTTCCCTTCCCCCAAGTTCGTCCTCCCTACCTTTTATCGTAGCCTGCTTGGCACACCTTCTTCTTTCCTGAAGAAGGGTTAATGCCCGAAACGTCGATTCTCCTGTTACTTGAATGCTGCCTCACCTGCTACGCTTTTCCAGTAACACATTTTTCAGTTGGAAGTGATATAGTGGTTGGACCAGTTACTGATTGGGCCTGACAGATGGAGAGTGTTACACATGCTGGAGCAGTTACAGAATAGGCCTGACAGAAGGGGAGTGATGTAGCTACTGGAACAATAACAGAGTAGGCCTGACAGATGGGAAGTGATATAGATGCTAGAGTAATTACACAGTAGGCCTGACAGTTTGGGAGGAATATAGCTGCTGGAGCAATTACAAAGTCGGCCGGAGGATGGGGAGAATAATCGATGCTGGAACAGTTTCACAGTCGGCCTGACAGATGAGGAGTGATATGAAGATGGGGAATTAAAGAATAGGTCTGACAGATGGCGAGTGACATAGCTGCTGGAGCAGTTACAGAGTAGGCCAGACAGATGTGGAGTGATGTAGCTGCTGGAGGTAGTTACAGAGTCAGCCTGACAGATATGTCGTGATATAGCTCCTGGAGCAGTTGCAAGTATGCCTGGCAGATGGAGTGTTGTATCGCTGCTGGATTAGTTACATAGTAAGCCTGACAGATGGGAAGTCATACAACTGATGGAGCAGTTACAGAGTAGGCCTGACAAGTGGTGAGTGTTATTGCTGCTTGAACAGATACAGAGTCGGCCTGACAGATGGGGAGTGATGTAGCTGCTTGAACAGTTACAGAGGTGGCATGGCAGATGGGGACTGATATAGCTGTTGGAAGAGTTTCAGAGGAGGCCTGACAGACAGAGAATGGCATCGGGAATGGAACAGTTACAGAGTCTGTCTGCTGGATTGGGAGTGATATAGTGGCTGGATAGTTACTGATTCGGCCTGACAAATGGGGAGTGTTACACATGCTGGAGCAGAGTAGGCCTGGCAGATGGAGAGTGATGTAGCTCCTGGAGCAGTTAGAAAATAGGCCGTAAAGATAGAGTGTGATTAGCTATTGCATCAGTTAAAGAGTAGGCCTGCTAGAAGGGGAGTGATATAGCTGCCGGAACAGTTACAGATTCGGGCTGACAGAGGGAGTAATACAGATGCTGGAGCAGTTAAAGAGTAGGCCTGAGAGATGGAGAGTGATAAAGCTGCTGGAGGAATAACAGAGTAGGCCTGACAAAATGGGAGTGTTGTAGCTGCTGGAGCAGATAGCCAGGGTAGCAGGGACTGAAGGAGATACAGAGACAGGGAGAGTTACACAGGTAGGGAAGGTCGGGATTGAAGACTATACGGAGACATTGAGTTTTGCAAAGACAGTGGGAGTAGTGGGGATTGAAGGAGATACAGAGACAGGGAGTGTTACACAGTTAGGGAAGCGCGAAGAGACTGAAGGAGATACGGACACAGCGAGTGTTACACAGATAGGGAAGGTCGGGACTGAAGGAGATATGGGGACAGGGAGTGTGACACAGATAGGGAGGGTAGTCGGGACTGAGGCTATACGGAGACAGGGAGTGTTACACAGATAGGGAGGGTAGCAGGGACATTCAAGAGATACGGAGACAGTGAGTGTACACAGATGGGGAGGGTTGTAGGGACTGAAGGAGCTAAGGAGACAGGGAGTGTTACCCAGGTAGGGACGCTAGTAGAGACTGAAGGAGATACGGAGACAGGGAGTGTAACACAGAGAGGGAAGGTCGATACTGAAGGACGTACCGAGATAGGGAGTGTTACACACATAGGGAGGGTATCAGGGAATGACGGAGATACAGAGACAGGGAGAGTTACACAGATAGTGAGGGCAGTAGGGACTGAAGGAGATACGGAGACAGGGACTGTTACACAGGTTGGGAAGGTCAAGACTGAAGGAGATTCCGAGACAGGGAGTATTCCATAGATAGGCAGGGCAGCAGGGAACGAAGGAGATACGGAGACAGTGAGTGGTACTCAGATAGGGAGGCTATTGCAGGCCGAAGCAGATACGGAGACAGGGAGTGTTACACAGAATGTGAGGGTAGTAGGGACAGAGGGAGATAGGGAGACATGAAGTTTTAAACAGATAGGGGTTGGCAGGGACTGAAGGAGATACGGCAACATGAGTGTTATACAGATAGGGAGGCTAGGAGAGACTGATGGAGATTCGGAGACAGGGAGTGTTACACAGATAGTGAGGGTATTGGCGACTGGAGGAGATATTCTGACAGAAAGGTTTACACAGATAGGGAGGGTAGTAGAGGACTGAAGGAGATACGGAGACAGGGAGGGTAGCGTAGATTGGGAAGGTCGGGACTGAAGGAAATACAGAGACAGGGAGTTTTACACAGATAGGGAGGGTATTAGGGACTGAAGGAGATTCCGAGACAGGGAGTGTTGCACAGATAAGGAGGGTAGTACAGCCTGAAGGAGGTAGAGAGATAGGGAGTGTGACACAGGTATTGAGAGTAGTAGTGACTGAAGAAGGAACTGAGACAGGGATTGGTTTATAGTAACATAGAAACAAGGGCAGGTGTAAGCCATTCAGCCCTACCAGCTTGCCCCACGATTCAATATGATCAAGGCTGACCATCTAACTCGGTGCCCTGTTCCTGCTTTCACCCCCATACAAAGACTGTCAGAACTGGGGCAGATAAGCTAGTTAGGGAAGGTTGGATTGAGTGGAGGTGATTACATTGTTAGGGATGGTGGGATTGATTGGAGGAGGCCCGTGGATTCTGATCGAGATTAATGACCTGGGGAAGATCATTCAGTCTGGAGAAGATGATGCAAATAGGCAGAGATTTGGACGTTGAAATCAATGACTTAAAAGGGTGGTACAGATATTTATGGATTGGAGAAGGTTGCTGTGACAGGGAAAATTATAGGAGGTGGTGTTGGTTATCGAAATAAAATCGTCTTTGTTTCTGGAGGAGGTAATGCACAAATGTTTCTAATGACTCTTTAGGTTTGCATGCACAGGGAGGGGAGTAGAAAGAGGAAGAGTTTACTGAGGGATAGACTGGGTTGTAGAGATAGAAAAAAAGTTCATTGTAATCGTGAGGGTTGTCGGGAGAAAATGATGCAATGCAAGTGTATTAGGGACAGAATGGTATACAGGGTTAGGGAGGAGCTGGAAGAGGTTACTGCGATAGTGAGGTTTGTTGTGATGATTGTCACGATTAGATGAAGGTTGTAATACAGAGGAATGTAGACTCTGGATGGTTCTTCAGACTGAAGGATATTTCAGAAAGTGAGAGATGTAGGGACTGGGGTTAGATACAGCAATGAAGAGGACGTTTTAAATATTTGGATGGTTTTAGTGGCTTCAGGAAGTTATAAACATAGTAAGGCTAGTAGTGATGTGAGTTGGTAGAGTTAAGGATCATTGTGGTGATTGGAGAAGGTCACAGCGGTAGACGAGATTGCAGAGACTGGAAGCGGTTGCAGGCATGGGGAGGGTTAAAGTAGCTTCTGAGCGCTCTACACAGGAAGGCCTGTAAGGATTGGAGCAGATTACAAAGGCAGGAATGGCTGTAGTGACTGCAGGAGTTCATCCAGATAGGGACGTCTGTCGGGATATTAGATGGTTACAAAGGTGGTCTGGCACTATAGGACGTAAGGCAGGAATGTTTTGGGTCAGGAGAAGGTTACAGTGGTACCATGTGCGATAGGGGTGGAAGAAGGTACGCCGATAGGGAGATTGGTAAGGGCTGGAAGATGTTACAGAAACAAGGTGGACTCTCAGTATTGCGCAAGATGGCAGAAATGGGCATCATGACATTGACTGAAGGTGGAGATGGCTGAGATTGGCCATGTCATCCACATTGGAGCAATATACAGAGGTTGGGATTGTAGTCAGCATTGGTCGAGGTTTCAAATATATAGGGGGATTGCAGGCATTGGAGGAGTTTACGGAGATAGGAACTGTTCTCAGAGTTAGAAAAATTCAAGGCACTGGCGCAGATGAGCACAGGACTGGACTGATAACTGTGACATTCCCTTTGATGTTTCATGCTGGCTCCGTACAGCAGAGTTGAAAATAACCCTCCAACAAGAGGGTGGGGATTGAGCCCGTGAACCTCATGCTCTATGTGTCCCCTTCAGCACTGTTTCTGTGTCATGTCTTGTGGGCCGATATTTCAAGTCTTTTAAATGCGCTCTATTCTGTTCGCTCTGTTCTACAGGTAACTTCGAAAAACATAAATGCTTTGGCCTAAAGACTCATCTGTTTATGTACAAGCAAAATAGCCTTTCATCTTTATCCCATACTCAGCCGTCTTGGAGCCCGGCCTGTTCATGACCCCTCTGGAAAAGAAAACAAGGACACGGTATCTTTGAGAAAAGGAACAGCTTTTAGGTAAAAAGGACGATTTTTGTGACAATATGGATGCTTTGTAGACGGTGCACAGAAGGTTCGCTCGGATAATATTGTCTGGTATGGACGGTGTGCTAGCTACGAGGAGAAGTTCGGTAAATTAGGATTATTTTAATTGGAAAGAAGGCAATTGAGGGGGACCTAATTGAGGCCCACAAAATCATGAGAGCTGGAGACAGAGTGGAAGACTCAATTACTCGTGGTCATGATTTCAAAGTGAGAGAAGAAATGTTTCGTGGAGTTATACTTGGGAAGTTCATCACACAGAGAGTGGTGGGTGCCTGTCACGCATTGCCAGCGGAAGTGGGGGAGGTGGAATGGGAACGATGTTTAAGCTCGCAGACGGATACGTGAATGGACGTGCAGCAGAGGGATACAGATCCTTAGAAAATAGGCGTCAGGTTTCGACAGAAGATCTTGATTGGAGCAGTCTTGGAAGAATAAAGGGCTTGTTCCTGTCCTGGAATATTCTTTGTTCTCACCAGCCTCTGTGTGAAATTGCGCCTCAGGTCCATTTAATATTTTTGTCCTCTCACCCTGAACCTATGCCCTCTAGTTCTGGACTCACCCAAACCCAAGTGAAAGACGTTGTCTGTTCATCCTGTCCATGCTTATGGTGAAATTATAAACATCGATGAGGTCACCCTCAGCCTCCGACGCTCCAGGGAACACACCTCCAGCCTATTCCACCTCTCCATAAACCTCAAATCCTCCAACCCTGGCAACATCTTTATTCATATTTTCTGAACCTTGTTAAGTTTCACAACATCCTTCCAAAAGGAAGGAGATCAGAATTTCATATTCCAAAGTGGCCTAGCCAATGTCCTGTACAGCTGCAACATGACCTCCCAACTCTTATAATCAAAAGATGTAGGTTTACTCGATGAGCTGGAAGGTTCTTTTTCAGACGTTTCGTCGTCATACTAGGTAACATCAATGAGACTCCAGTGAAACCCTGGTTTTATTGATCTGCTTTCATTTTCTGTGTTTAGGTTTCCTTTGGTTCATGACGTTATTCCCCATGGAGAGTGATTTCCTGTTATTGTTTTCTCTGAGGGTGGTAATTGGGGTTCACGTCAATGTGAGTGTTGATAGAGTTTCGGTTGGAATACCATGCTTCTCGGAATTATCGTGCGTGTCTCTGTTTGGCCTGTCCTTGGATGGATGTGTTCTCCCGGATAAAGTGGTGTACTTCTTCATCCGTAGTGAGGACACTCATGCGATTGGGTCTGTGGTTAGTTGATGTTTGTCAAATGTAATGGATTTTTTACGGTTCTTGCAAGGTATTTAGGTTCTGCAGGTTATTTAAATATGGAGGGTGTGGAATGGAACATTTTACCAGAGATAGGAACAGCAGCTTTGGTTGAGACTGTTTTACAGATAAGGAAACATTGTACAAACTAGAGGAGGTTCCGCAGAAGGGAGGGTTTTGGGAGAAGGGGTGAGGTTTACACAGATAGGAGTATAAGAGCTGGAGAAGATTATGGAGATGAGGAGATGGATGGAGAGACTGGAGGATATTACATTGACTGTGTTAGTGATAGCAACAGGAGGATGTTACTTCGATAGTGAGTCTTGTAAGAACTGGATCAAGAGAGTTACAGGCATTTGATTGGATTCGACAGATCGACAGTGCTGCAGGGACCTTAGAGGATTACATAGATAGGGACAATTGTAGGATCTTCACAGACTGATAGTGCTTTACAGACTGGAAGAGGTTATGTCGAAAGGGTGGGTTGTAGGTGCTGCCGAAGCTAATAGAGTGTTGAGGGGATGCAGTAGTTTACTGACAGCGGGTGGTTTCTTGACATGAGTAGGTTACAGATAGTGGTGATGGTTTGGCTTGAGAAAATTAAAGGTAACTGAGAGTTTTCGCATCTGGAAGAGATTACGTTGATTCGGCCAATTGAAGACATGAAGCATTTTATCATGGAAAGGATAACACACATTGTGAGGGACGTGGGCATTGAGAATGAAAACGCAGACCTAGAGGGAGGTATTGAGAAATTGAACTTCAGGAATAGGGATTGCAGAAGGGCTTAATGAGATAGGGAAAGTTGTATTTCCTGGAGAAGGCTACACTGATACAGATATTGCTATGGAGAGTGTAATGGAAGATAGATGAGTTAAGATGTTTTAGTAACGGGAGGAAGTCATGGAGATAGGGAGGGGTCCAGGTTACAGACATAGGCAGAGTTCAAGCAGCTTCAGAACACTACCTAATTAGCACATCTTTGCATTGTGGCTGAAAACACTAGCAGCCAGAGGAAACCCACGCAGATTCGGGGAGAATGTACAAACTCCACACTGACAGTTACCTGAGACTGGAATCGAAACGGGTCCCTGGTGCTGTGAAGCAGCAGTGATAGCCACCGAAACACCGTGCCACCTCCAAGAGATAAGGATAGTGCAAAACTGAAGTGTCTAACTTTGAGGAAGTACACTTAGCATTAGATTATTATTATCACTGGACATTATCACTATCGTTAAACAGGATCTGACTAATGCAAACTGGGAGACACTGCTTGCACCTGAGTCTATATTCCGAAGGTAGGACTATTTTGAAGTGATGCAGTGAGAATTCAGGGCCAGCGTGTTCCCATAGGAGTGAAAGGCAAATGCAACACTTCCAGCGAATATTGAGCAAGCAATATCATGAGTTTGACAAAACAAATGCAGTACAATAAAACAGGCGAAACACAGAGAGGGCAATGGGATTGTGAAAATATGAGGGGAGAACAATGGTCAGGATATATATTTAGAAAATAATATTCAAACAAAGCCATGAGGTATGTTATCACTATAGTAAGAGTAAGAGGAATCCCAGCAAAACAGTGGGGCTTGTTTGAAACCAAAGGCACATTCTGTGCATGGAGCTAGGAGAAATAGGTGAGGTCTTCAATGAATACTTCCATCTATATTCACACACGAGAAAGACATTGTCGCCGGGGACTTCAGTTGCGATGGTGAGGTTCGAGAACATATTAAGATCAATAAGGAGGAGGTATTAAATGTTTTCACAGGCATAAAGGTGACGAACTCCCCAGCGCCCAATGAAATGCATCCCAGGCTGCTATGAGAGGTAAGGCAGGAGATTGCTGGAGATATTATTAATGCTTTTCTGTACACAGGTGAAGTGCCATATTACTGGAGGTTGCAAATGTGGTTATTCGTTCATGAATAGCAGCAGAGATAGGCCAAGTAATTACAGAACAGATAGTCTGACATGGGGGGCGGGAGGGATTGTTTGATATAATTCTAATAAAAAGAATGAATCAACATTTTGGAAAGGCAGAAATCGATTAAGTATAGTCAGCACAGATTTGGTACAGGAAGATCCTGTCTGATTAACACAACTGAGAGTTTTGAAATGGTGCCTAAAAGTACTGATGGGGTCAGTGCAGATGACATAGTTAACATGGAGTTTATTAACGCCTTTGATAAGATCATAAAAGGAAGGCTGTTCCAAAAGGGAAGAGCCAATGAGATTCATGCCAAGTTGGTAAGTTGAATCCACAATTGTTGAAGGGTTGTTTTTGTGATTGGAAGCCTTCCAACATTGGGTGTACCGAAGGGATCTGTGCAGAGGCTTATAGAAATACATTTAACAGACATCTAGATGGGTATATAAATAGGAAGAGTTGAGAAGAATGTTGACAAAGTTGAACAAATGAGACTAGAAACATCATGCAAGAGTTGAACCGAAGGATTAGACTAGATTACTTACAGTGGGGAAACAGGTCCTTCGGCCCAACAAGTCCACAACGACCCGCCGAAGCACAACCCACCCATACATTTATCCCTTACCTAACACTACGGGCAATTTAGCATAGCCAATTCACCTGACCCGCTCGTCTTTGGAATGTGGGAGGAAACAGGAGCACCCGGAGGAAACCCACGCAGACACGGGGAGAACGTGCAAACTCCACACAGTCAGACGCCTGAGGCGGGAATTGAACACAGGTCTCTGGTACTGTGAAGCAGCGGTGCTAACCACTGTGCCACCGTGCCGCCCATGGCTCTATTTCCATGCTGTGCATATCTATTATTCTATATCTTAAAAGGACCCGCTAAAAAGAGGAGGTGGTGGAGGTCTTAAACCACAAAGTTTGATAAATCCCCAGTACCTAATCAAATGTATTTCAGGGCATAGTGGGAAGCTAGGGAAGACATTTTGGGCCCCTATAAGAGGTATTTGTACCACAGAGTAGTGTATTTGTGTGATGGGATAGAAGACTGGAGGATGGCATCGTGGGCAGTGAAGGAGGTTTTTTAAGATTACAAAGGAATCTCGATGATATGGCTGAATGGCTGAAAAACCGGAGATGGAATTCAATCTGAATAAATGCGACGTAATGCATTTGGGTCAACAAAGAAGGTAGGGCTTCTACAATAAACGGTAGGACTTTCTACAGTGCTGTAGAACAGAGAGACCTCAGGGTTCAGGTACATTAATCTTTGAAGTTTGCAACGTGGAGAGACAAAATGGTTTGAAATGTGCGTGTCACGTTTGCTTTCATTGCTCAGTCCTTTGGATATAGGAGTTGGGAGTCACGTTGAGACAATACAGGCCATTGGTGAAGGTTCTTTTGCAAGAGAACATCCGGTTCTGGTCGCCCAGTTATAGGAAGAATATTATTAAGCTGGATAGGTTCAGATGAGATTTACCAGGATGTTGCTAGGTATGGAAGGTTTCAGTTATGAAGAAATGCAGAATTTGTTGCAAATTTTCATTGAAAACTGAATGCTGAGAGGCGACCTGATTGAAGTGAATAAAATACTGAGGGTACAGATAGAGTTAATAATCGTTATCCGTTTTTGGGGACATGGCAGTTTCAAGACTAGGGGCTACATTTTTAAGTTGAGAGAACAGACATTGGTGATGGGGTCCGTTTGGACCATCTCTGACAACTCTCTCCCCTTCCTGGTTCACCTGGACCATTCTATGACACCTCCCTCTCCCTCCACTTCCTGGACCTCTCCATCTTCAGTAAAGAACGTCCGACTTGACACTGACATTTTTCACGAAGCCACCGACTCCCACAGCAACCTGGATTTCAATTCTACCCACCCTACCGCCTGCAAAAATCCCATTGCATACTCCCATTTCCTCCGCCTTTGCCGTTTTTGCTCCCAGGAAGACCAGTTCCACCACAGAACACATCATGACCTCATTCCTGAGAGAAGAAAGTGAGGACTGCAGATGCTGTAGATCAGAGCTGAAAATGTGTTGCTGGAAAAGCGCAGCAGATCAGGCAGCATCCAGGGAACAGGAGATTCGACGTTTCGGGCATAGGCCCTTCTTCAGAAATTCTTGAAGAAGGGCCTATGCCCGAAACGTCGATTCTCCTGTTCCCTGGATGCTGCCTGACCTGCTGCGATTTTCCAGCAACACATTTTCAGCTCATTCCTTAGAGACCACAATTTCCCTTCTCACTTGGTTAAAGTTGCCCTCCAACGCATCTCGTGCATATTCCGCCTCTCCACCCTCAAATCCCACACTCCAACCGGAACAGGGACAGAACCCTCCCCACCCCCCACCCCGTACTCACCCTCCCAACCTTCGCATAAGTCACATCATATGACAACATTTCCGCCACCTCCAAACGGACCCCACCAGCAGGGAATATATTTCCCTCCAAACCTATTTCCGCTTTCCTCAAAGAGCGTTCCCTCCGTGACTACAAGGGAGTTGCAGTGGAAAAAGTAGACTGGTTAGCGTGATGGTGGGGAGTGTGCAGCAGGGTAGGCGTTATGGTGATGAAGTGTACGAGGATTGAGCATAAAGTTGGGGAACTGCGCGGGGGAGTGAGCATGGTAATGTGGGCACGTGGGGGAGAGAGAGCATAACGTTGAGGGGAGAGTGTGAGGGAGGCAGTACATTGGTCGGTGAGTGCGTGGTATGAGCGTGACGGTGACAGAGCTTGAGGGGGAGTAAGCTTGACTGTGGGGAAGTGTCCAGGAGTGTGAACATGATGGTGTGTGCGGGGAAGAGAGGGTGACAGTGAAGAAGAGTGTAGAGGGAGTGAGTGTGATGGTGGGGGAGTGTGCAGTGAAGTGACAATGATGGTGCAGTAATATGCAGGGGAGTGAGTGTGACGGTGATGGAGTTTCTGGGGAATGAGTGTGATGGAATCAAGTTTGCTGGGGAGATGGTATGACAGTGGGAGAGAGAGCTGAGGAATGGGTGTGACGGTGGGGCTGTGCGTGGAAGAATGAGCGGGACAGTGGGAAGGAGTGCAGGGGAATGTGTGTGACGGTAGGACAGTGTGCGGGGTATTGAGCAGAACAGTGTGGTGGTGTGTAGGGAAGTGAGCATGTCGGTCGGGGCGTATGCTTGATCGTGAGTCTGGTTTTGGTGGCGTGTGCAGGGGAGTAAATGTGACCATGGTGAATTTTGTGGGGAAGTGAATGTGACTGTGGGGAGCATTCAGGGGAGTGTGCATGATTGTGGAGCGTGTGGGAGTGAGTGAGCGTGATGGTGGGCATTTGTGTGGGGAGTAGACTTGTCAGTGAGGCAGTGTGTGATGGAGCGAGCATGACAGTGGGGGACTGTATGGGGGAGTGAACATGATGGTGGAGGGATTTGGCGATGTGAGTAAGATGGTGGGCAAACATGGGGGGAGTAATTACAATGGTAGTGGGGGTGCGTTTGACAGTGTGGGAGATTGCAGGCGAGTAAGCATGACGATGTGGGTGTGCAGGTGGAATGAATGTGACGTTGGCATTTGTGCATATGAGCGAGCCTTTCCATGGAGAGAGTGTAGCAGAGTAAGTGTGACAGTGGTGGAGTGTATGAGTGCATGCATTACATTGGCGGAGTGTGCGAGGGAGTGAGCGTGATAGTGGGGCAATATGTGAGGGAGTGAACATGATGGTAAGGGAGTGTGCGGGTGAGTGAATGTGATGGTGGGTGTGTGTGCAGAGGAGTGAGAGTGATGGTGGAGAAGTGTGCGGGAGGAGAACATTACAGTGAGGGAGAGGAAATAGGAATGAACGTGATGGTTTTGGGAATGTGCAGGGAAGAGATAGTGACGGTGGGGAAGAGTACGTGAGAGTGAGTGTACAGTGCGGGAGTGTGTAGGAGTGAGTGTGAAAGTGTGGGCGTGTGCAAGGCAGTGAAGGCGCGGGTGGATGATTGTGAGTGTGACAGTGGGCAAATGTGTGGGGTGGTGAATGAGAGTGTGCAGTAATATTTGGGAGTGAGTGTGATGTTGGAGTGATTGCGGGAGTGTGTGTGACCATGGGACAGAGCGCAGGGAGTGAACATGATGATATTGGAGTATGCAGGGGAGTGAGTGTGATGTTGATGGAGACTCCTGCTGAGTGAGTGCAACATTGATGGAATGTGAGGCAGTGAGCGTGAACATGGGGGAGTGTGTCAGGGAGTAAGCATGACAGTGGAGGAGTGTTCGTGGGAGTAGTGTGACGGTGGGAGCGTATGCGAGTCGGGGTGTGCATGGAGAGTGAGCATGATGATGGAACAGTGTTTGGGAAGAGAGTGTGACGGTGGCAGAATGCATTGGGGAATGTGTGTAAAGTTGGCGGAGTTTGTGGGGAGTCCGCACGATGATGATAGAGTGCGTTGGATGGAGGGGGAATACATGGGTGAGATTGATGGTGGGGGAGTGCGCAAGGGAGTGGGCATATCAGTCAGGAAGCAAGACGGAGTGAGTATGATAGTGGGGGATTGTGTGAGGGATTGATTTTGACAGTGTTGATGTCGGCGGGATAGGGAGCGTGCGGGAAGTAGGCATGACGGTCGAGGAGTGTGTCAGGGAGTCAGCGTCAGGGTGGGGAGTGTGTAAGGAGTGAGCATGAAGTTGCGAGAATGTTTGGGGAAGTGACGGTGGGAGACTGTGCAAGGGCAGGGAGAGTGACGTTGTAGAAGTGTGTGGGGGCGTGAGTGTGATGATGCTGAACTGTGCAGGTGAGTGAGTGTGACAGTGATGGAGAGTGCAGGAAAGTGAGTGTGATGTTGGTAGAGAGGTGGAGGAATGATCATAACGCAGAGCAGTGTGCAGGGCAGTGAGTTTGATGGTGGGGGAGTGTACATGGTAATGAACGTTCTGTAGGGGAGGGGAGTGAGCGTAACGGTGGGCAGTGTGCAGGGGAGTGTGTCTGATTGGGGATTGAGCATGACCGCGGGGAAGTATCTGGGACATTGATTCTGATAGTGGGTGTGCGTGTGTAGTGTATTTTGTGTGTGACAGTAGGGGAGCATGCAGAGCAGTAGGTGAGATAGTAGGGGTGTGTGCAGGGAGGTGAGAGTGACTGGGTAGTGCCTGATGGGGTTGAGCAAGATAGCGGCCGTGTGCACGGAGACGTGAGCGTGACGGTGGCTTGTGCACGGTGGAATGAACGCAACACTAGGACAGTGTGCGAGGATTATGAAAATAATAGTGAGATATCTTGCGGGGGTGTGAGCATAACATTGTGCTGTATGTGGGGGGAGTTAGAGGGACTGTGGTGAAGTGTGTGGGGGAGTGAGCGGGACAGCTGGAGATCAAGAGCGGGAGTTAGATGGACGGTAGTGGACCGTGCGGGTGACTGAGTGTGATGGCGGGTGAGCGTGCGGGTGAGTGGGCATGATGGTGGGGGAGTGTGCAGGCAAGAATGTATGAGGGTGGATGACTGTGTGCAGGAGTCAGCGTGATGGTGCGTGAGTGTGTAGTGGTGTGAGTGTAACGGGAGGGGAGTATGCCGGGAGTGAGTGCAAAGGAAGTGGTTTGTGGTGAGGACGGAGTGTGATGGTAGGAGAGTGCATGGGGGAGTTTGTGTAATGGTGCAAAGGTGTATAGCGAGTGACTGTGACGGTGGGTAAGTGTGGTGTAAACTGAATGCGACACTGGGACAGTGTGTGGGAGAGTGAACTTCATTGTGTGTGAATGTGTGGGAGTGAGAGTGAGTACGGGAGAGTGTGCAGTCGACTGAGTGAGACGGTGCAGGAGTGTGGGGGAAAGTGAAAATGATGTTGGGTGAGACTACAGGGGAGTGAGTGTGAAGGTGGGGGTTTTGTGCGAGATTGAGCATGTTAGTGTGTGTGTGTGGGGGGCGGTGAACATGATGCTGGGGGCGTGTGGGCAAGTGAAGCGCTACGGTGGGGTTGTGAAAGTGAGAGGGTGGGGATAGTCTGGGGGAATGAGCATGACAGTGGGTCAGTGTGCAGGGTAGTAAGCGTGACAGTGTGGAGAGTGCAGCGGAGTGAGTTTGATAGTGGGTGAGTGTGCAGTGTAGTGAGTGTGACGTGGAAGAGATTGTGGGGAAGTTAGCTTGATGTTGGGGTGAGTGAGGCAGATGCTCGGGGAGTGTGCAGCGGAGTGATGGTGATGGTGGCGGACTGTGTAATGGAGTGAGCAATATGTTTTGAGTGTGTGGTGTAGTGAGAGTGATGGTGGACGAATGTGCAAAAATATGAGCATAACGGTGGATGCGTGTGCAGGGAAGTGAGCATAACGATAGGGGAGTGTACAGGGGAGTGAACGTGATGGTTGGGCTGTGTGCCGGAAAGAGAGCATGATGGCGGGAGACCACTTGCATGAGTGAGAGGAAAGGTTGGGGAGCACGCAGGAAAGTGATCTTGATGGTGAGGGATTGTGCAGGTGAGTGACTGCGACTCTGTGTGAATGTACAGGAGAGTGAGTGTTATGGTGGAGCAGTGTGCAGGGGAGTGAGTGAGAATGTTGGACAGCGTGTAAGGGGATAACTTCGGTGCTAAGCAAGTGTGAAGGAGAGCGAGCGTGAGGGTGGGGAAGTGTGCGAGTGAGTGAGCTTAACAGTGGTGTATATGCACGGGAGTGAGCGGTACATTGGTAGATGAAGCGTGAGATTGAGCGTGACGTGAGGAGATCATGTGGGTTACTGGTGAGGGAGCACAGTAGTGAGTGTTATACTGGGGGATTGAGTGCGGAAATGAGTGTGATGGTGCAGGGACACGAGGGCGGTTGTGAGTGTGACAGTGCAATGAAGTGAGCGCGAACGTAAGCGTGACTGTGACGGAATGAGTGTGAGGGGGTCAAGGTGACAGTGATGAAGTGAGTCTGAGAGGTTCAGTGTTACGTTCACTGAGTGAGAGGGACGAGGTCAGGGTGACAGTGATAGAGTGAATGTGAGGTGGTCATGAAGACTGTAACAGAGTAACTGTGAAGGGACAAGGTTGATGGTGATGAAGTCAGTGTCAGGGGATCAGAGTTTCAGTGAGGGTGTGAGTGTAAGGGGGTCAAGGTGACAATGTCGGAGTGAGTGTGAGATGTCAGGCTGACGGAGATGGAGTGTGTGTGAGGCGGTCAGGGGAACTTGAATGGAGAGAGTGTTTGGGGTTCACAGTGATGGTGAAGGAATGTGCGTGAGAACGTCAGGGTTACAGTGATGGAGTGAGTGTGAAGTGGGCAGGAAGAAATTGACAGAGTTTGAGGGCGTCACGGTTACTGTGATAGAGTGAGTGTATGCATATTAGGGTAGCTGTGACGGAGTGAGTGTGTGGTGTTCACGGTGATGGTGACGGAGTGTGTGTGAGATGGTCTGGTTGACAATGAGGGATTGGGTTTGAGGGGGTCATGGTGACAGTGACGGAGTGAGTGTGAAGGGGTCTGGGTGATGGTGATGGAGTGAGTGTGATGTAGTCGGGGTGACAGTGAGGGATGGAGTGTGAAGGGGTCAGGGTAAGTGGGATGGAGTGAGTGTGAGGGGTCAGTGTGACGGTGATGGAGTGTGTGTGAGGGGTTCACAGTGATGTTGACGGAATGTGCTTGAGGAGGTCAGTGTTACAGTGATGGAGTGAGTGTGAGGTGGTCAGGAAGAAATTGACAGAGTGTGAGGGGCGTTACGGTTACTGTGATGGAGTGAGTGTATGCAGATTAGAGTAGCAGTGATGGAGTGTGCGTAAGGTGGTCTGTTTGACAATGAGGGATTGGGTTTGAGGGGTCAGGG
This sequence comes from Chiloscyllium plagiosum, assembly GCF_037043375.1. Taxonomy (NCBI): domain Eukaryota; kingdom Metazoa; phylum Chordata; class Chondrichthyes; order Orectolobiformes; family Hemiscylliidae; genus Chiloscyllium; species Chiloscyllium plagiosum. The sequence continues at coordinate 88,258,079 of NW_028270159.1, forward strand.
TGACTGTGATGGAGTGAGTGTGAAGGGGTCTGGGTGATGGTATGGGGTGAGTGTGAGTGGGTCAGGGTTCTTATAACTGAGTGAGTTTGAGGGGTTCATGGTGACAGTGATGGCGCGAGTGTGAAGTGGCCAGGGTGACAGCGTGAGTCTGAGGTGGTCAGGATGACTTTGAGGGTTTGTGTGGGAAGGGTCCAGGATGGCTGGGCGGACTGGATGTGATTGGGTTTGTGTGACAGAGTGAATGTGTGGGGTCAGGGTGATGGTGACGACGTGCGTGTGAGGTGGTCAAGGTTACAGTGATGGAGTGAGTGTGAAGTAGTCGGGTGACAGTGAGGGATGGAGTGTGAAGGGGTCAGGGTGAGTGGGATGGAGTGAGTGTTAGGGGTCAGGGTGACGGAGGGAGTCTGATGGGGACAGGGTGAGTGAGACAGACTGAGTGTAAGGAGGTCAGGATGAAAGTGATGGAGTGCGTGTGAGGGGGTCAGGTTGGCAGTTACAGAATGTGTGCGCGTCTGATGGGGGCAGGGTGACGGAGACAGAGTGAGACCAGCGAGTGAGGGTGAAAGTGACTGAGTAAGTGTGATCAGTTTAGATGACGGTGACAGAGTGAGAGAGAGGCGTTCAGGGTAATGGTAACGGAGCGAGACTGACAGCGTCAGCTTCATGGTGATGGAGTGAGTGTGATGACGTCATGGAAATTGTGATAGAGTGAGTGTGAGGTGGTCAGTGTGATGGTGATGGAGAGAGATTGAGGATGCCAACGTTATTGTGATAGACTGAGAATGAAGGGTTCAAGATGACCGTGATGGACTGAGTGTGAGGGATTCGGGGTGATGGTCACAGAGTGAGTGTAAGGGCTCAGGGTGAGAGTGAGGGAATGAGAACGAGGGGTTCAATATGAGAGTAATGGAGTGAGTGTGAGTGGCTCAGGTTACACTGATGGAGTTAGCGTGAGCGGGTTAGGGTGACAGTAATGGAGTGAGTGTGAGTGGCTCAGGTTACAGTGATGGAGTGAGTGTAAGGAGAAATTTGTGCTGGAACGGACTCAGTGTGATTGGGTCAGGGTGGACCAGTGAAAGACTGAGTGTAAGACGGTAAGTATGACGGGGGTGGAGTGGTAGTTAGTAGGTCAAGGCAACGGAGCGAGTGTGAGGGGGTCAGGGTTGCAGTGATGATGTGAATGTGATCAGATCAGGGTGAGGGCCGTGGAGTGAGAGTGAGGCGGGTAAGGGTGATAGTGACAGAGTGTGTATGAGGGGATCAGGGTGATGGTGACAGAGTAAGTGTGAGAGGGTCAGACTGACAAAAGCAGAGACAGTGGAGGCGGTCAGGATGACAGAGTGTGAGGGTGTCAGAGTGACAGAGAGAATGTGATGGGTGATGGTGACGGTTATGGAGTGAGTGTGAGAATATCAGGGTGACAAAGTGAATATCAGTGTTTCAGGGTGGTGGTGAAAGAGTGAATGTTGGTGAGTCAGGGAGACAAAGGTGGAGTGAGTGTGAGGGAGTCATTGTGTCAGCGACACAGTAAGTGTGAGCGGTCAGTCTGACTGTGATGGAGTGGGTGTGTGGAGATTAGTGTGATGGAGAAGGAGTTATTGTTACAAGGTCTAGGAGACTATGATGGTTTTAGTGCGAGTGTGTCAAGGTGACAGAGTGAGTGTGAGGAGGTCATGGTGAATGTGATGGAGTAGATTGAAGGCGTCAGGGTGACAGTGATGCAGTGAGTGTGAGAGGGTCTTAGTGACAGTGACTTAGTGTGTGTGAGGGGATCCCAGTGATGAAGGCGGAGTGGTTATGAGGAAATCGGGTTGGTGCAGTGAATGTGAAGTGGCAAGGATGAGAAAAATGGAGTAAGTGTGATATGGCCAGGGTGACGTCAATGGAGTGAGTCTGACGGGTCAGGGTAATAGTTCCAGAGTGAGTGTGGGGGGTGGTCAGGGTGACAATGACCAAATGCCTGTGAGCGGGTCTGAGTGACAGTGTCAGACTGAGCGTGAGGTGGCCAGGGTGACATTGATGAAGTGAGTGTGAGGTGTCAGGGTGATAGCTTCGGAGGGAGTGTGAGGGTGTTAGGGTGACGATGATGGAGTGAGCGTGAGGTGGAACGGTTTATAGTGACGGAATGAGTGTGTGAGGTTCAGGGTGACTTTGGTGGAGTACGTGTGAGGTGGTCAAAGTTACAGAGATTGAGTGAGAGTGTGAGAGTAGCCAGGGGGACATCGATACAGTGAGTGTGAGGGTCAGGGTGGTAGTTCCAAAGTGAGTGTGATGGGTTCACGGGGATGGTGAGGAAGGGTGTCTGATAAGGTCAGGTTGATAGAGATGGAGTGAGTGTGAGGGATTCAGGGTTATGGCGATGATGTGATTCTGAGGGGGTCAGGGTGACGGTGAGGAAAAGAGTGTGAGCGGGTTAGGGTGACTGTGTGAGTATAACTGTGGGCAGGGTAGGGGTGATGAAGTGATCAGCGGGGGGACAGGGTGCCAGTGAGGGCGTCAAGATGACTGACAGAGTGTGAGGGAGCCAGGGTAGAAGTGATGGAGTATATGTGATCACGTCAGGGTGAGGGCAATGGAGTGAGTGTGAGGTGGGTCAGTGTGATGGTGACGGAGGGAGTGTGAGCAGTTCAGGGTAACGGTGACTAATTGGGAGTAAGTGTGTAAAGTTTACCTGTGACAAAGTGAGTGCGAGGGGGTCAGGTTAACGGTGACCAAGTTGAGTGTGGGGGTGTCAGGGTGACGGTGATGGAGTGAATGTGAGGAAGGAAATGTGACAGTGACGGTTATGGAGTGAGTGAGAGCGTTTTAGGGTAACAGTGATGGAGAGAGTTTGAGGACGCTAGTCTTACTGTGATAGAGTGAGATTGAGGGGTTCGGGGTAACAGTGACGGAGTGAGACTGAGGATGTCAGGGTGGCAATGATGGTCTGAGTGTGAGGAGGTCAGTATGAAGGTGACAAAGTGAGCGTGTAGGGATCAGGGTGATGGTGACAGAGTGAGCGTGAGATGGTCAGGGTGACAATGGCGGACTCAGTCTAATGGAGTTAATGTGACTTGACAAGGTGAGTTTCAGGGAGTTGAAGGTGACAGTGACTGAGTGAGTGTGGAGGTATAGTGTGATGGACATTGTGTTCGTGCGAGGGGTCATAGAACATAGAACATAGAATAATACAGCGCAGTACAGGCCCTTGGGCCCTCGATGTTGCGCCGATCCAGGCCCACCTAAACTACACTAACCCACTATCCTCCATATACCTATCTAATGCCCTCTTAAATGCCCATAAAGAGGGAGAGTCCACCACTGTTACTGGCAGGGCATTCCATGAACTAACGACTCGCTGAGTGAAGAACCTACCCCTAACATCAGTCCTATATCTACCCCCCCTTAATTTAAAGCTATGCCCCCTTGTAATACCCGACTCAATACGCGGGAAAAGGTTCATACTGTCGACCCTATCTAACCCCCTAATCATCTTGTACACCTCAATCAAGTCACCCCTAAACCTTCTTTTCTCTAGTGAAAACAGCCCCAAGTGCCTCAGTCTTTCCTCATACGATTTTCCTTCCATACCAGGCAACATCCTGGTAAACCTCCTCTGCACCCGTTCCAATGCCTCCACATCCTTCCTATAGTATGGCGACCAAAACTGCACACAATATTCCAGATGCGGCCATACCAGAGTCTTATACAACTGCATCATGACCTCAGGACTCCGGAACTCAATTCCTCTACCAATAAAAGCCAGTACGCCATATGCCTTCCTCACCGCACTATTTACCTGGGTGGCAACTTTCAGAGATCTGTGTACATGGACACCAAGATCCCTCTGCTCATCCACACTACCAAGTATCCGACCATTAGCCCAGTACCCCATCTTTTTGTTATTCTTCCCAAAGTGAATCACCTCGCACTTAGCTACATTGAATTCCATCTGCCACCTTTCTGCCCAGCTCTGCAGCTTCTCTATATCCTGCTGTAACCTGCCACATGCTTCCTCACTGTCAACAACTCCTCCGACTTTCGTATCATCCGCAAACTTGCTCACCCAACCTTCTAACCCCTCTTCCAGGTCATTTATAAAAATGACAAACAGCAATGGTCCCAAAACAGATCCTTGCGGAACACCGCTAGTGACGGCACTCCATGAAGAAACTTTGCCATCAACTACTACCCTCTGTCTTCTTCCATCCAGCCAATTCCTAATCCATACCTCCAACTCACCCTCAATGCCATATCTCCGTATGTTCTGCAGTAGCCTACCATGGGGAACCTTATCAGGGTGACAGTGAGGGAATGAGTGTGATGGGGACACCGTGACAGTCACTGAGTGTTTATGAGGGGATCAGGTAGCCTGTGACTGCATGAGTTTGAGGAGTTCAGAGTGACAGTGATTGTGAGTGTGAGGGGCCTGGGTGACAGTGACGGGGTGTTTATGAGGATGGTCAGTATAATGGAGTGAGTGAGAGGGCTGTGGGTGTCAGTGACAGAGGAAGTGTGAGGGGTTAAGGGTGATCCTTGGGGATTGAGTGTGAGGGAGTCAGCGTGACAGTGACAGATTGATTTTGAGGGTTCAGGGTGATAGGGAGGGTGTATGTCTGTGACCGAGTCAGAATGAGAGCGTGAGAGTCAGCGATTCAGATTGTCGGTGATGGAGTGAGTGTGATGGGTTCAAGATGACTGTGATTGCGGGAGTCTGATGGGGTCACGGTGATGGGAACAGAGTGAGAGCCAGCAAGTGAGCGTGACAGTAACAGAGTAAGTCTGACGGTGACCAATGAGAGATGGGCGTTCACGGTGATGGTAACTGAGTGAATGTAAGGGGGTCAGGGTGTCGGTGATGGAGTGAGTGTGCGGGTGCCAGGCTGGTGGTGTAGAAGTGAGTGTGAGGGTGTCAGAATGACGATGACAGATTGAGTGTGAGGGTATTAGTGTGTGACAGTGACAGAGTGAGTGTAAGGGGATCAGTTTGCCGGTGAAGGAGTACCTGTGTGAGTTGTTAGGGTGACAGTGATGGAGACAGTTTGAGGGTGCCAGCGTTACTGTGATGAAGTGAGATTGAGGGCGTCAGTATGACACTGATGGAATGAGAGTGAGGGCTTCAGTGTGATAGTGACAAAATGTGCGTTAGAGGGTCAGGGTTATAACAGTGAGTGAATGTAAGGGGTTTCAGGGTGATGGAGGGAGTGTGAATTCATGAAGGTGACGGAAAGAATGTGGGGGGTCCGAATGACAATGACAGAGTGAGTGTGAGGGGGTCAGGGTGACAGAATAAGTGTGAGGGGGTCAGGCTGATGGTGTCAGAGTGTGAGTGAGAGGGTCAGGATGACAGTGGCATAGTGAGTGTGAGGGGATCAGGGTGACAGAATGTAGTGGCTGTGAGGCTGGTAAGCGGAACAGTTACAGAGAGAGTTTGAGGGTTTCAGGGTGACAGTGACAGAGTGAGTGTGAGATGTTCAGGGTGGCAGTGACTGATTATGTGCGAGGGGGTAAGAAGATTGAATGAGTGACTGTGATGGAGTCAGGGTGATGGTGATTGACTGAGCGAGGGGGGCCTGGGTGACAGGGAGGACTGAATATGATTGGGTCTGGGTGACAAAGTGAATGTCATGAGGTCAGGCTGACAGTGACGGAGTGAGTGTGCGGGGGTCATGGTGACAGAGATGGAGAAGTGTGAGGTGGCCCGGGGATAGAGTAAGTTTGAGATGGTCAGGATGACATTGAGGATTTGAGTGTGACAGGGTCAGGGTGGCGGGGTGCACTGAGTGAAATTGGGTCTGGGTGATAGTGATGGAGTGAGTGTTGGGGGGTCAGGATGAAGGAGTGAGTGCGAGGAGGTCAGGGTGACAGCGAAGGAGTGTGTGTGAGGGTGTCAGGGTGACAGTGAGTGAGTGAATATGAGGGGGTGAGGTTGATTGTGTCCGAGTGAGTGTGAGGTATCAGGCTGATGGTGATGGAATGAGTGTGAGGGGATCAGGGAAACGGTGACAGGGTGAATGTGAGGAGTATACGCTGATTGTGACTCAGTGACTGTGAGGGGTCTGGGTGCCTATGACTGTGACTACATGGTTACTTTGATGGACTGAATGTGATGGGCTCAGCGTGACAGAGACAGAGTGAGTGTGAGAGCGTTAGGGTAACGGTGAGGGAGTGAGTCTGATGGGATCAGTGTGGCGGTACCAATGTGAGTTCCGGAGTGAGGATGACAGTGACAGAGCGAGGGTAGGGGGAATAGCTTGAAGGTGATGGAGTTCGTGCGAGTGGGTCAGGGAGACAGTACCTGAGTGTGTGAGAGGAGTCAAGGGGTCAAGGTGCCTGTGACTGAGTTTGAGGGCGTCAGGGTGACAGTGACAAAGTGAGTGTGAGTGTGTTATAGGTTAAGGTGATGGAATGAATGTGAGAAGGTTAGGATGACCCGAATGGATGAGTGTGAGGAGGTCAGAGTGAGGGAGATGGAGTGAGTGTGAGAGTGCCACGGTGACCCTGGCGGAGTGTGTGTGATATGATCAGGGTGACAGTGACGGAGTGAGTGTGTGGGGCTCAGGATGAAGGAGTGATTGCCAGGAGTTCGGGTGACAGTGAAGGAGTGTGTGTGTGAGGGTGTCAGGGTGACAGTGAGTGAGTGAATATGCGGGGGTGAGGTTGATTGTGTTCGAGTGAGTGTGAGGTATCAGGCTGATGGTGATGGAATGAGTGTGAGGGGATCAGGGAAACGGTGACAGGGTGAATATGAGGGGTGCACGGCGATTGTGACTCAGTGAGTGTGAGGGGTCTGGGTGCCTATGATTGTGACGACAGGTTTACTTTGACGGACTGAGTGCTATTGGGCTCAGCGTGACAGAGACAGAAGGAGTCTGAGGGTGTTAGGGTGACACTGAGGGAGTGGGTCTGATGGAATCAGTTTGACAGTACCAATGTGAGTTTCGCAGTAAGGGTGGCAGTGACAGAGCGAGGGTGGGGGGATAGAATGATGTTGATGGTGTTATTGGGAGTCGGTCAGGGAGGCATTTCTGAGTGTGTGTGAAGAGGACAGGATGACAGTGACTGAGTGAATGTGAAGGGGTCAAGGTGCCTGTGACTGAGTTTTAGAGAGTCAGGGTGACAGTGAAGGAGGTATTCTGAGGGTTTCAGGTTAATACTAACGGAGTGAGAGTGAGGGTGTCATAGGTTATGGTGATGGAGTAAATGTGAGGAGGTAATGCTGACAGTGACGGATGAGTGTGAGGAGGTCAGGGTGAGGGGGATGGAGTGATTGTGAAAGTGTTATGGTTACCCTAGCGGAGTCTGTGAGAGATGGTCACGGTGACAGTGATGGAGTGAGTGTGAGGGAATCAGGGTGATGGTGAGGGAGTGATTGTGAGAGGCTCAGGTTCCAGTGATGTTGTGAGTTTAAGGAGAAAAGCGCGATGGAACCTACTCAGTGTGATTGGGTCAGGCTGACAGTGAGAGAGTGCATGTCATGGTATGCATGGGCCAGTGACATTCTGAGCATAAGGCGGTAATTGTGATGGCAGTTGAGTGATTATTAGTGGGTCAGGGCAACAGAGTGAACATAGGTAGCAGTGATGGAGTGAATGTGATCAGATCAGGGTGAGGGCGATGGCCTGAGTGTGAGGGTGTCAGGCTGATGGTAACGGTGACAGATTGCGTGTCAGAGTGTGACAGTGACAGAGAAAGAATAAGGGGGTCTGAGTGTTTGCGATGTAGGGAGTGTGAGGGTGTCAGGTGACATTGAAGGTGTGAGTGTGATGCATTCAGTGTGACGGTGATGGAGTGAGTGTGAGTGGGTCATTGTGATGGTCGCAGAGTGAATGTGAGGGTGCGAAGGTTATGGTGATGGAGTGAGTGTGAGGGTATCATAGATTACGGTGATGTAGTGAATGGACGGATGTAAGGGTGACAGTGACGGGTGAGTGTGGGGAGATCATGGTGAGGGGTTTGCAGTGAGTGTGAGGGGATCCAGATGACCCTGATGGAGTGAGTGTGCGGGTGTCAGGCTGCTGGTGAAGGAGAGAGTGTAAAGGGATTAGAGTGACGATGACAGATGGAGTGTCATGGTGTGAGTGTGACAGTAAAGTAGTTAGTGTAAGGGTGTAGGTGTATTGGTGATAAAGTGTGTGCGAGGAGTCAGGTGACTGTCAGTTTGGGAGTGTGAGGTTGTCAGGATGACAGAGTGAGTGTGAGGGAGTCAGGGTGACGGTTACTAATTGATTGCTAGAGAGTCAGTGAAGAAAGTCAGGGCGATTGTGACATAGTGTACGTTGAAAGGTCAGGGTGAAAATGCCAGAGTGAGTGTGAGGGGATTGGATGACAGAATGAGTGTGAGGAGGGCAGGTGATGGTAATGGAGTGAGTGTGAGGTGGACAGCATGACAGTTACGAAGGGAGTGTGAGGGTTTCAGAAAGGTAGTGAATGAGTGAATGTGTGGGGATCAGATTGATAGTGATGGAATAAGTGTGTGAGTGTCAGGGTGATAGTGACAGAGTGAGTGTGAGATGTTCACGGTGACGGTGACTGACTACGTGCAGGGGGTAAAGTTGTCGCTGACGGAGTGAGTGCGAGGGTTTCAGGTTCATTGTGACAGAGTTAGTCTGAGGTGGTCAGGATTTTGAGGGTTTGAGTGCGAAGGGGCTAAAGGTATCTGAGCGGACTGAATGTAATTGGGTTTGGATGACAGAGTGAATGTGATGGAGTCAGGGTGACGGTGAAGTGAAGTGGCCAGGGTGACAGACATGGAATGAGTGTGAGATGGTCAGGGGACAGAGTGAGATTAAGGTGGGCAGGTTGGCATTGAGGTTTTGCGTGTGAGGGGGTCAGGGTACCGGGGTGACTGTGTGTGATTGGGTTTGGGTGATGGTGATGGAGAGAGTGTGAAGAATCAGGATGACAGAGTGATTGTGAGGGGGTCAGCGTGACAGTGACGGAGTGAATGTGAGGGGACACGGTGACGGTGACTGAGTGGGTGTGAGGGTGTCAGGATGTCTATGACTGTGACTAGTCAGGGTTATTGTGACGGACTGAGTGTGATGGGGTCAGCGTGACAGAGATGGAGTGAGTGTGTGGGTATCAGGATGTGGGTCAGATGGTGATTCTGATGGTGGTCAGTGTTACGGTGACAAAGTGAGTGTCAGGGAGTTGTGGGTGAGAGTGATGGATTGAGTGTAGGGTAGGTAGTGTAGTTGTGATGGCGTTAGTGCTTGGGGGTCAGCTTGACAATGAGTGAATGAGTGTGAGGGTGCCAGGTTGATTGTGACTGAGTGAGTGAAAGGGGATCTGGGAAACGTTGACGGAGTGAGTGTGGGGGTACATAGTGATAGTGACTGAGTGAGTGCGAGTGGGTCAGGGTGCTTGTGACTGTGAGTGGGTCAGGGTGCTTGTGACTGTGACTAGTCAGGGTTACTCTGACGGACTGAGTGTGATGGGCTCAGTGTGATCGAGGCGGAGTGAGTGTGAAGGTATCAGGGTGACGGTGAGAGAGTGGGTTTGATGGAGCCAATATGACGGTGACAATGTTCGAGTCAGGGATTGACGGTGGCAGTGATTGACTGAGTATGTGGGGATAGTGTGATGGTGATGGAGTTAGTGCGAGGAGGTCAGTGTGACAGTGAAGAAGTTAGTGTGAGGGGATCACTGTGATAGTGATGGAGTTAGTGTGAGGGTGTCAGGGTGACAGTGATGGAGTGAGTGTATCGGGATCAGGGTGACAGTGAGAGTGTGAGTGGGTCAGGGTGATGGTGATGGAATGAGTGTTGAGGGGGTCAGAGTGATGGTGATGGAGTGAGTGTGGGGGTGCAGGGTGACCATGACCAAGTGAATGTGGGGAGGTCAGACTGACAGTGATGGAAAGAGTGTGAATGGGTCGGGGTGACAATGATGTGGTGTGTGTGTGCGGTCATTGTGATATTGGGAGACTCAGTGGTAGTTGTCAAGAGTGACAGTGACGGAGTAAGTGGGAGAGTTTAACAATGACGATGAAGAAGTGAGTGTGATGTAGTCAGGTTTACTGTGACAGAGTGAGTGTTCGGGGTTCAGCGTGACATTGAGGGTTTGAGGTTGAATGGTCAGGGGAACAGGGTGGGAGTGTGCGTGAACCAGTCAGGGTGACGGTGTGAGAGTGAGGGGTTCATTGTGATGGTGACGGTGTGAGTGTTAGGGTGTCATGGTGACAATGAGGGTTTGAGTGTAAGGACGTAATGGTCACGGGAATGGAATGAGATTGAGCGTCAGGGTGATGGTGAGGAAGGGATTCTGATGGGGTCAGGGTGATGATGACAGAGTTGAAGTCAGGGAGGTAGAGTGACAGTGACAGGATGAGTGTGAGGGGGACACACTGACGGTGATAAAGAGAGTGTGAGGGGATCAGATTGAAAGTGACGTAGTGACCGTGACCGGATCATGTTGACAGTGAACGAGTGAGTGTGAGAGAGTTGGTGTGACGATGGCAGAGTGAGTGTGAGGGGGTTAGGGTGACGGTGAGAGAGTAAGTGTGAGGTGGTCAGTACAACGGTGATAGTGTCTGTGTGAGTGGGGCAGAGTGACGGTGACTGTGTGAGTATCCGTGCGTCAGTGTGACATGATGCAGTGAATGTGACAGAGTCATGGTGATGGTGACTGAGGGATTGTGACCCTGTCAGGGAAACTGTGACTGAGTGAATATGAGCGGATTAGGGTGACCGTGAGTGTGTGGCTGTGAGGGAGTCAAAGTGACGGTGACAGAGTGAGTGTGAGGGGGTTCGGCAGACAGTGATAGAGCGAGTGTGAGAATGTCAGGGAGACAGTGGTGGAATGGGTGTGATGGCATCAGTATTACGGTGACGGGGTGATGGTGATTTAGTGAGCGTGTGGGGGTCTTGGTGATGGTGACAAACTGCATTGAGTGCTCAGGCTGATAGTTACGGAATGAGTGTGATGGGTTTAGGTTGACGATGACGCAGTGAGTGTGGGAGGATTAGTTTGACGGAGAGTGACCATGATGGAGCGAATTTGAGGTGGTCAGGGTGACAGAGATAAGTGAGCGTGAATGGGTCAGGTGGAAGGTGGTGAAGTGAGTGTGAGGGTGTCAGGATGATGCTGATTGAGAGAGTCTGAGGTGGCCAGGGTTACAGGGACGAAGTGAGTTTGAGGGTTTATGAGTGATGGTGACACAGTGAGTGTGAGTGGGCCAGGGTGATGATGATGGAGTAAGTGTGATGGGTACAGGGTGATGGGGACAAAGACTGTGCGAGTGCCTCCGCGTGACAGGGACAGAGGGACTGTGAGTGCCTCAGCGTGACGGGGATGGAGTGAGTGTATGTTTCCATCAGGTTGACATTCATACATTGTGTGTGAGTGTTTCAGGGTGATGGTGACTGCGTGAGTGCGACCCTGTCAGGGAAACAATGGCGGAGTGAGTATGAGGGGGACAGTGTGATGGTGACTGGGTGAGTGTGAGGGTGTCCGGTTGTCAGTAACTGAGTGAATGCGAGGGTGCCAGGGTGACAATGACGGAGTGAGTGTGAGTGCATCAGGGTGACAGTAACAGAGTGAGTGTGACGGTGCCAGGGTGACAATGACTGATTGAGTGTGTCGGTGGCAGGGTGACAATGATGGTGAGTGCGAGGGTGCCAGGCTGACAGAGACGGAGTGAGTGTAAGAGGGTCAGAGCAATAATAAGGGAATGAGTGTGAGGGCATCAAGGTGACAATGACGTAGTGAGTGTGAGATGTTCAGGGAGACAGTGCCGGAGTGAGTGTGAGCATGTCAGGGTGACCGTGACGAAGTGTATGTGACGGTCTTGGAATAATGTTAATGAGATGACGGTGATGCAGTGAATGTGAGGTGGTCAGGGTGGCAGTGAAGGAGTGAGTGTGAGGTGGTCGGGGTGGGTGTGAGCGTGACGGGTTCACGTTGATGGTGACCGAATGAATTAGAGGGATTCCGGGTGATGGTGACTGAGTGTGTGCGAATGGGTCAGGGATATGGTGATGGAGTGAATGCGAGGGTGTTAGGGTGACGGTGATGGTGTGGGTCTGATGGGTTCAGGGTGACCCTGATGGAGTGAGTGCAATGTGAACAATGCGATAGTGTGAGAGGTGGTGGCGATGGTGACGGACCGAGTGTGAGGTGGGCAGCGTAACGGAGCCGGAGTAAATGTGTCGGCGTCAGGGTGGCAAAGATGGAGTGAGTGTGAGGGGGTGAGGGTGACAGGGACAAAGACAGTGTTAGGGCCTCAGGGTGACGGGGACAGGCAGATTGTGAGGGGCACAGGGTGAACGTGACAGAGTTACTGTGAGCGCCTCAGCATGGCAGGGATAGAATGTGCATTTGTGCGCCAGGTAAACAGTGACAGAATGAGTGCGACGGGGTCAGCGTGACGGGGACAGAGAGAATGTGAGGGGCTCAGAGTGATGGTGAGTACCTCAGCATATCAGGATCGGAGTGCATGTATGTTTGTCAGGTTGTAACTGATGCAGTGACTGCGAGGGTTTCAGGGTGATGGTGACTTAGTGATTGTGACCCTTTCCAAGGAAGAGTGACGGAGTGAGCGTCAGGGGGTCATGGAAACAATGGCGGAGTGAGTGTGAGTGGGTCAGGGAAAGGCAGATTCGGAGTGGGTATTCAATTCTCCCTCCGCCAGTTGTTACTCTGTATGTTGCTCCTGACCCATCACAACAGAGGTCTGTGTGAATGCGCAAAAACCTCTCTCTATACATTTCACTCAGAATAATGTCAATAACAGGACGGATTAAAACAAAATGCAAACTGCGTTCAGTACTGGACGTAGGGAATCATGTTACTGTAGAGCATTTACAGCACTGAGATCAGGCTTTCGGCCCATCATTCACACACCAGTCTGCACTCCCTCTTGAAACCTCTCCAATTACCCAGATCCCTGTCTGATTGAAGACTGTCTGTGTGGAGTTTGCACATTCTCCTCGTGTCTGCGTGAGTTTCCTCCGGGTGCTCCAGTTTCCTTGCACAGTCCAAAGATGCGCAGGTCAGGGTGGATTTGCAACGCTCAATAGTCAATAGTGTCCAGGTGAGTGTTGGTTATATGGTTAGCCATGAGAAATGCGGGGTTACAGGAATAGTGTAGAGGGTGAGACTTGGTGGGATGCATGATGAGCCGAATAGCCTGTTTCTACACTGTAAGAATTTTATGATCCTATGCTCCATCCCATCTATCTCTGTGGATGAAGAGGACTATCACCTGATCAAATATCCCCTTCAATGGGTCAACGTTTGTTTTCTATCTGACAAAGAACTGCAGATGTTACAGATCTGAGAGACAGCACAAAAATTGCTGGGAAACTCAGCAGGTCCGGCAGCATTTGTGGGGAGTGAACCTTTTGGATCCAGTGATTGTTCTTAAGGACTGAAGGCTTCTGATTCTGGTGTTTTCAGACCTGTTGACGTTTTACAAGCAATTTCTTGTTTTGCTTTCAGCCCCAGTTCAGTTGGTGACTATCACGGCCTTGTTATGTGTGTTTGAGGAAAGGGACAGCAGCCCAGCTAGCGCGGTGGTGTTGTAGTGGTGAGTATAGCAGCCTTCCAAGCAGTTGACCTGGATCCGATTCCCGGCCATCGCAGCGTCGTGGCTTTTCCTGTGGTTTTGCAAGGAAAAGTCTTGAGCACCAACGTTGCATTCTGTGGCGAAATGGATTTGTCAGGTTTCTTTAAGGTTTTCATGGCGATGGTTCCTGTTAATTGCCGTGACAATCCGGGCAGCGTTGCTCGAAAGCTTTCCTCTCTGCTCCCCATTGCTTATTAGAATATTGTTTGCAACATAAGGTTCGTTTTGTTTTGTTGGAAAAGTGAGAGATTGCTATCGTCAGAAACCTTAAATAATTACAGAAGCCGCTGGAAATTCGGAACAGATTCAACAGCCTCTATCGTGGACAGGAAGGAGGTTTAAATGCGTCAAATTTCTTCAAGGTTAAAATACGTTCGCCCCTCAAAACCATTTGGAAGCTTAAGAATTACAAACATCACATTATAACTTTTCCTCATACGTTCACGTTTCACAATATCATTCCGGTAGGAGGACGACCAGTTTTGTGTGGTTTATGCAATGTTACTATATTCGAACATTGACTGTTTCGTAGTTAAATGATGTTTCATTTCGTTCAGTTTTCCAATAGAGTTAGGTTAGTCCACACTTTGTTTTTTGTTTGTGTTACAACGATATTGTGAAGTAAATTGTGTTTCGGTTCAAGCCTGGAAGTTTCACCAATTGAATTGCATTGCCGTACATTTGCCTTCAGGAGAAAAGAAAAAGGGACCTAGACCATCTTTTTAACTCATAGGAGTTTGATCTGGTTCAAAACCTCCTCATTTCGGTCAATAAATGTTCCTACAGTCCGCAACAATGATTTTCACAGATTCGAGGAGGATACACAGACATCGTTATTAATTGCTATTACCTCGGACATGAGACATTTGGGAATGATATTCCTCAGACCATTGCTCAGCCAAGGTTAATGGTCTGGAATCCGGCAAAATTGGGAGCAATGCATTTCCCAGGAGACTGAGAGGTTACTAACAGAGCGGGAGGTGGAGAGTCGGGAGCAGAACTACAGGGACAGTCCTCTCTGATCACTGACTCTTCAACGTTAGTAAGACGAGTGCCAGGAATGACTGGCATTGGTCAGAATGACAAAATGTTATTATGGAAAATAAAGAGCATGAAAGCAAGGGAAGGCTGAAAGCATGAACCCCACTGGCGATCTGTTGCAAGGGGTCTGTAGAATGCAGGATGAGATAAGAATAGTGGAATTCTCTCACACCAATTAGCAAAGAAAGGTTGACGCTGAAAGGTCTCGATGGTGAGATTAGATTACAGTTAGTAAAGTTAGGCTTCCTGTTAAGTATCATTATGACTCGATTGGGAACATAAATATTTGGGACATGACATTAAGTATCAAATTAATAGTTAATAGAGTCAGCCTGATTGAGATTATTGACCATAAATAACTAATTATGACGTCGGGAAAATACGAAGTAGGGTCTGGAATGAAAGCCCATTGTTGCGAAAGCTGACATTAAATACCTAACGGTCACATGAGAATAACGTTAAGTAGAATGAACAATTAAAGAGATGATGGGAACTAACATCACTGGTTTATTGTGTAGCGAGTGTGAGGTGCTTTGATTAATATATTTAGACATGCTGATAAGCAAACAAAGCATGGGAAAAATGTATAAAAAACCATGGACAATGAAGTTCGAGAGCATTCGAGAATCTGCTTTCTCGGTGTCACGGTTTTTCATTTGCAAATAACAGACCGACTTCTTGAAGAACACTCTCCGTCTCCTGGTGATTATCTATACTTTTTCCACGACAAATCTCAGCTGGTCTGGTAGCATCCATGCCGAGAGAATCGTGGACAATATTTAACAACTTCATCAGAACTCAATAATCTCCCTCAGGTCCTGCCAAACCAGATAGTTTTGTCAGCAGTTTCTGATTTTGTTTCAGATTCCCAGAGGACACAGTTCATTACATTAACCTTTAAACCATTGCAAAAAGTTCTTTGTGGTTCTTCACACGGGAATTTTCTGTTTGAGGAACATTTCCTGCCCCAATTAGAAACACGAAACACTGCAGCAGAGAAAACAGATGCTTTAACAAAAACGATCGCTGTCGCCTTTGGAGGTCTTGAACCACCAGCCTTTCATTTAACGGTCTAAAACGCTGAAACTTCCAACCTAAAACCATTCCCGAACATGTAAAGCAGGTTGTGACGGACTTCGGTCTGTCCTTCCCAGACCGAGATGTGTCCTCTTATCAGTTTTATTTTTCCAAAATAAAGTCTGGAACATTCATTATGGAGGCATGGGAACAGTCTTATCCCATCCACGACAGACACACCCATGTCACTGAGCACCAACTCTCCTCGAACTGGGACCATCTCCTTTCAAGCCTCCTTAACCCTTGTGTGGTTCCGAGTTTTTTCATTGTCCCGGATTCAAGATGAGGTTGGATTTGACATGTAGAGGAACGAGAATTATTTCAATATCTTAGATCAGTTCATGTCCCGAGAACATCAAAGTTAATGGTTTGTCCTCGTAAAGAAGGGGAAGCTGTCTTGACTGTCTCTGCTCAACCGGGCAGTTCACCCTTCTTCATTCTCCATGGATTTCACTTCTCACAGAGTTTCTGAAGATTCACAAAGTTCGAGACTGGGTTATATGGTTTGCCTCTTTAACATTTTTTCCATCTGCCAATTGAAACTATTTTCCAAAATCTCTTTAACACTCCTCTGCCTTGCAGCATGTCCAGGGTCGAGATTTCCTGGCATTTGGAGAGATTCCCGAGGTTTTCTTTGCACCCAAGGCAATTAACTGAAGATGGTAGAAACAATGACTGCAGATGCTGGAAACCAGATCACAGCAGTTCAGGCAGCTTCCAAGGAATTTCGAAATCGACGTTTCGGGCAACAGCCTTTCATCAGGAATAAAGGCAGTGAGCCTGAAGTGTGGAGAGATAAGCTCGAGGAGGGTGGGTGTGGGGAGAAAGTAGCATAGAGTACAATGAGTGAGTGGGGGAGGGGATGAAGGTGATAGGTCAGGGGGGAGAGGGGGGAGTGGATAGGTGGAAAAGGAAATAGGCAGGTAGGACAAGTCCGGACAAGTCCTGGGGACAGTGCTGAGCTGGAAGTTTAGAACTAGGGTGAGGTGAGGGAAGGGGAAATGAGGAAACTGTTGAAGTCCACATTGATGCCCTGGGGTTGTAGTGTTCCAAGGCGGAAGATGAAGCGTTTTTCCTCCAGGCGTCTGGTGGTGAGGGAGCGGCGGTGAAGGAGGCCCAGGACCTCCATGTCCTCGGCAGAGTGGGAGGGGGAGTTGAAATGTTGGGCCACGGAGCGGTGTGTTTGATTGGTGCGGGTGTCCCAGAGATGTTCCCTAAAGCGCTCTGCAAGGAGGCGCCCAGTATCCCCAATGTAGAGGAGACCACATCGGGAGCAACGGATACAATAAATGATATTAGTGGATGTGCAAGCAAAACTTTGATGGATGTGGAAGGCTCATTTAGGGCCTTGGATAGAGGTGAGGGAGGAGGTGTGGGCGCAGGTTTTCCAGTTCCTGTGGTGGCAGAGGAAAGTGCCAGGATGGGAGGGTCGGTTGTAGGGGGATGTGGACCTGACCAGGTAGTCACGGAGGGAACAGTCTTTGCGGAAGGTGGAAAGGTGTGGGGAGGGAAATATATCCCTGGTGGAGGGGTCTGTTTGGAGGTGGCGGAAATGTCGGCGGATGATTTGGTTTATGCGAAGGTTGGTAGAGTGGAAGGTGAGCTCCAGGGGCATTCTGTCCTTGTTATGCTTGGAGGAGTGGGGTCTGAGGGCAGAGGTGCGGGATGTGGACGAGATGCGTTGGAGGGCATCTTTAAACACGTGGGAAGGGAAATTGCGGTCTCTAAAGAAGGAGGCCATCTGGTGTGTTCTGTGGTGGAACTGGCCCTCCTGGGAGCAGATCCGCCGGAGGCGGAGGAATTGGGAATACAGGATGGCATTTTTGCAAGAGGTAGGGTGGGAAGAGGTGTAATCCAAGTAGCTGTGGGAGTCGGTGGGTTTGTAAAAAATGTCAGTGGCAAGTCGGTCGTCATTAATGGAGATGGAGAGGTCCTGTTCTGCAGCTGTTTATCTTGATGGGGGAGGGAGCGGTGGGGCTTGGCACATTGACGAGCAGGAGGATGTATTGTCACTGAACAGGGTCATTGTCCAGAAGACTGTGATTGAAGGAAGTTAATGAAATGCAGCACTTGTGTACAGTAAATTCGCAGAATACTGCAGAAAACCGACCGATCTAGCGGTAACTGTGGAAAGAGAAACAGAGATGACATTTTGAGAGTGATATACTTGTGATCAAGCACTCGACTTTCTAGCGCACTACACTGCCAGCGAAATTACAGACAATGAAGCATTTTTGAAGAAGATTCAGGTTTATTGTTCATTCAAAAGTCAAAAAAGACAATGCTGCAAACATTCGGAGCTGACACTGGACAGGGCAGACCGACCTTGAGGGTTTTTTCTGCTCTGATATACATCTGGGATAATGTGGCACCAGAAGGCCACCTCACAGCGGAAGGGGCCAATTACGTAAGACTTAGGTGTCGGGGATATTTTCTCTTTCAGAGGGTAGCAAATCTGTGAAGTTGTTTTCAACAGAGGGTTGTCAAGGCTGCATACATGCAAGGCTGAGAAAGACAGGCATTTGGTCACAGAGATGAGGCCGAAAGGAGATTTAAGGATTAACCAAATCAGCCGTGATCTCATTGAAACTTGTCGCTGACTTGATGGGTTAAATTGCTTCCGTCTGCTCAAATGTCTTTGTTGTCATTTCGAAAATGTGAACCACCATTGCAAATTAAGAAAAGCAGAAAGTTTAGTAGAGATGATTACAGTCAAACTGAATCAACATCATTTTTGAAAGGAAAAACACACGATGACAATCTGACAGATTTCTTTGGTAGCATGACCTGCAGACTTGGTGAAGGACGATGCTCAGTAAAGTTCATTTGAATTTTAGGAAGCGATCAATAAGGGGCTATATAAAAGTCCGTTGCACAAGAAAGGATTTCTCGGTGTTGGATAATAAAGCAGCATTGTCCGTCCTTTGTCTATTTAACAGAAATCACCGAATCGAGATTAATGAGCAGTTTTCAACTTGGAAAGATATATTTAGTGAAATCCAAATTGTTCAGTCATCGGATTTAATGTTTTATCTGACTGAATGACTTGGAGGAAGTGGCAGAGTGAAATGCTGCGATACACAATAGGTGGGTGAACATATTGTGATAAGGATATGGAATTTTGCAAACAGGTATCGATAGAATGAGTGAGTGGAGAAGTCTTGGCAGATGCAGTTTCATGTAGGGGCATTTCTATCTGTTAATAGGTTCACAGCTCTCCATTCAATTTGCAATGTTGCAACCCCACACAAAAGCGCATTCGCTCGCTGTTGTAGATTTTGTTGACACATTGTTACCACTGTTTTTGATCATGTGTTGGTTTCTGAGTGAAAATTGTTTCCACTGTACCGGAGGTACCAGAGACACGTTTATCAGTTCAGCCGAATATACGATAAACAATGTCCCTTTCAAAACGTGAGGTTCCATTCCAACCATGTACCAACCAAAATATACAGAGTCGTGGAATGCGAATGGCCACATGCTCGGGGGATTGAGAGTGACGGCTCCATGTCAAATAGTGCTGAAACAAAAGTAACTGATTTAGAATGCTCTGAATGAAACCGAATGGAACTCTCCCGAAACTTTTCCCAGTTCACTCGGAAAATGATGGTGTTGCGTGCACGTGGTTTGACGTAATGAACAGTTTATTATCAGTAACAGGGGTGGGGTGGGGCAGGATAGTGAGGTTTTCGTGTGGCTGAGATGTGATCTGGTCGAACGGGGAATTCAAACGCCCACAGAACAGAGAGCTGGTTGATCCAGGAACTCCCTCGTGTCTTCTGTTTCAGTACCAACAAAAGAAATTGCGGGAAAATCTCAGCAGGTCTGGTAGAATTTTGCAAAGGAAAATAGAGTTAAGACTTCAAGACCCGTGACACTTCTTTCTCCATGTCCATCTCCCTCTGCCTTACGGACCCTTCCTTTTTATTGAATATCTCCTGACTTCCAACTTTATACTCAGATCCTCTTTTATTACTTCGTCTCCAAACATTTTCCCAGTCTCTAAACTTACATCAGACGTGTTCCATCTCTCACCTCACCCAGTTATGACCGGAGGACTTCGAACTGAAAAAATAACTCTCTTTCTATTTCCTTAGATTCGGATGGCCAGGGACCAGAAGGCATCGGTGGACAGTAAGAGCTCACAGCCCATCTCGTCTGCCCGACCATTCGACCATGGCTGATATCTTTCCCAAACCAATTCTCCAGCCTTCTTTCTATGACACTAAGCTCCCCTGAATTCCGGATCCAGTCTATTTCCCAGAATGGGTCTGAATCCGCCCCAGCCTTCTCCACATCTGCTGGCAGCTGATTCACCGCGTCTGTGTGTGATCGAACACAGTTTCAGTCCCACACAGCAAACCCGGTCTGTTCGGAGCAAAGCAATACCCGCTGCGGGACAGATATATGGGTCTCTGGCCCCAATTGTGTTTCTGCGAGGGAGTAGTTAGCTCCTTCACCACTCACGGCAAGGACTGGTGCTTCAAAATGTGGGGAGAAAGAAAATAGGCACAAAAGTTTGGACAGGTTAGGTCAAGGGTTATTGTCAGCATCAGTGGAGTCCCTGCTTCAGAGTCTGAGTTTGAATCGCACAGACCTGGATCCAATTCGCATTCAGGAAATAAAGAGTTATTTCTCTTCTATTGGTTTATCTGAATGAAAACTATTTCCTGCTTCCACACAGAGCACAGACGCGGATCTGCCAGAATCAATCCAGTGATTGATCGCATCCAACTAGAAGGATCATTGCGGCAGATACACGAGACACCTGTCACCGCAAATCGCCTCTAAGAATCTCGCCTTTCTCAGCTGAAACTATCTCACTGTTCCTTCAAAGTCGTTTGTTTTAAGTCTCGGAACTCCCTCCCGAGCGACATCATGGATGCATCTCTGTGCTGAGTACTTCCACGATTCTGTAAAGTAACTTAATATTGCAAGCTCTGGAGTAATTATGGATGGGCAGTGAAGCTGATCCCAAAGAGTGACGTTCATACTCCAGAAATTCGTTTCAAACGGCTGCAATTTCGAAATGGAAAACCGAAAGTATTCGGGAACAAGTGAGAAGTTTCGAAGGGGGAGTAGGATCAACTGAAAGTCAATGATGAGACGTGAGGCAAGACTTGAGTTAGATGCTTTTAGTGCAAGGCTCAATGTCAGTGCTAATGGGTTAGCCCTTAGTACCCACTGTTAACACCGACTCACACACCACTCCTGGTAAATTCACCACAATTACCCTGATCTTTTGGTGTGAGATTTCCTCTGTGCATATTCACGCATTTTATCGGCCCCGAGAGGATGAACGCATCCTATTTATCCTGTCAGATTACAGAGGTGAAGGAGAAAGTGAGGTCTGCAGATGCTGGAGATCAGAGCTGAAAATGTGTTGCTGGAAAAGCGCAGCAGGTTAGGCAGCATCCAGGGAGCAGGAGAATCGACGTTTCGGGCATAAGCCTTTCCTGAAGAAGGGCTTATGCAGAAACGTCGATTCTCCTGTTCCCTGGATGCTGCCTGACCTGCTGCGCTTTTCCAGCAACACATTTTCAGCTACAGAGGTGAAGGCAATAGTTTGAAAGCAAAGCAAGAAGAGATTGCCCCTTTCGGTGCATTTTCAGTGAAGGAAGACCAGCTGTGACCTGTTCTTTCCTGCATAAGCGCAGGTTGATATATATTCTCATCGAGCAGCTTTATTACTGCAAGGAAGTCCGAGTTACTGTGATCAAATAATTAATTAGATGCACATATGGATTTGAAGAACACCATATGTGGCTTTGTCAGTTAAAGCATCTGGTAATAACCAGGCGAGTATGGTGTTAAATGCTCTGAAATGTTCCGTACATTGAAAGTCCATTACATAAACTTATTGTAAAAGCCGTATTGTTGATCCAATATCGCGACAGTGAGGGCTCAGAATGCTTCTTGTGTTTGAGCTCAGCCCGTTGTTATTTGGTGATACCAAGCCTTGCCGCCTGCTGTGGACCCATTAGTCAATGTTCTATCCTGCTGATCCAACGCCGAGATTCTGTACTCTACTCAACAATGATCTCTCCATCTCTCCATCTCTTCTACTTTTAGTCTCTCGCTGTCACAGCAAGTCTTTTTTTAAATACTGAAGTGAGGCAGGAGACACTGCAGACTTGCCAGGAAATGTTGTGGTAATAACGCATCCATTGCGAGATGACAGCTCTCATTGTCTGCTGTCACCATTCATTAATTTTAGGCAAACTGCAATGATGTCATTGAAATCCTATAATTGGAGAGAAACTGCTTTTCTTCTGGTCGGTTAGGAATTCTAATTACAATTGTAAATGATCGTATATTGAGTGAAGAAATGTCACCTGACCTCAGACCTAAGTGACAGAGATATTACCTGGAGACTGTGAGCCCAGTTCTACACACTCTGGCCGGGGCGGGTTGGGGGTGGGGCGGGTTGCGGGGAGGCGGAGAAAGCCACGAAACAGGTATACTCTCAAACTGTCACCGAATTTCAGACTTTTCCAAGAATAGGAATAGAAATTGAGGGATATTGACAGACAGAGAGTGGGAGAATGTAGAAGAGAGTGAGATAGTACAGAGAGACAACGGGAGACAAATAGATAAGCATACGAAGGTAGACACTGAAAACAGAAGCTCTCCACTCAACGTTGTTGCTCATGGACAGAAAGGAGAAGATAAAGGTAATGAGTAAGGCCAGACTTTCACCAACTCAGGAGAACAACAACAGCAATACAGCCGATATGACAGTTTTCATTTTACAGATGACGTTTGTCAGCTAATGAGAGATTCTGATATGTATGCTGATTCGTGAATTGAAACTGGCAATTACCCTGGAATTAAAACAATAAAATGCACAAGTAACCTGATTCTGCGATATGAAACATTAAATCTCTTTGTCTCCACGGGTGCTGTCAGGCCGGCTGAATTTGTCAATTCCTGTTCTGGATTCAGATTTCCGCGATTTGCACTTATTTGTTTTACGCTAGTCTGAATCGTGTTTGTGACAAAGCTCCATCAATTTCCAGCACCATACAACATTCCCTGCTTTGGGAAGGCTGTCAACAAGATTCCTGTCAGAGGAAATCTCCCATTGCCACAGCAGTCAGAGTACTGAATTCTTACCACTAGACTTCCAGGGAAATTGAAATATGGCGCTGCATGTTTCCTTAATGAATCCCCTTTAATTTTTTCATTTGTGATCATTTTAGCTGAACATCAATTTCGTTCTTTCTTCCATTCCTTGCAGCGTGGAAAAGGCCTTTCCGCCTATCTGCAGTGCGGGAGACCGGATATTCATCTACTCTAGTCCCATTTTCCAGCATGAGGCAATTAACCTTGCATGTTCTGATGTTTCCATGGTTAATTTCAATGAAATACTCCCTGCCTTTAAATGACAAAATCATAGGACTGAACTTTGACGTGGTCACACTGTATGGTAATCGCCCTGAGGAAATCATCCTCATTTTCATCCACACAGGTGGACAGACAGACAGATCCCCCGAGAGCAGGAGAGATGTCAGGATGAGACCAGTTTAACTTGCTTCACATCCGCCAGTTTCTCCGACGACCTCACCGCAGCTTGTCAAAGATTTCGGCAGCACAGAAAATGCATTTCAGCTGAACAAGTTTGCACCAGTCGAACACAAGTCCCTGACTGTTCTAGTCTCATTTTCCAACAGTTGGCTTACAGCTTCAAACGCAGTTGGTGGGAGAAGAGTACACCTCAATGCGTCTCAAATTTCTCTAGAATTTCTGCTTGCTGCACCCTGACAGGCAGTGGGTTGCAGATTCCCACCATGCCCAATTTTCCCGTTTTTGTTTTTAAGTTGACTCTACCAGTCGAAGTCAGGGAGCAATTTCCCTTCGCAATTATTAGCATTTCTCCATAACCATCAGCAGGATACGAGACTGCATGGTTAAAGCCATATGAATTTCAATTCCATTGACTTAACCACTCATCCAGGACGACAGGACGACACTGTGCAATTCACTTCCCAGCTCTCTTTCCTTGTGGACCTGAGGAAGAGTAAATCATTATTGGGTTTGTTTGAATCCAATCATTTCACAGCTTCAAAACGTGTAAAATTTCAGTGCGTGGTGAGGCTGGCTGCATCATCCTGATGGATGGAATGGACATTCAGTTAAAGTAAAAACAGAATTTGCAAGAGAAACTCAGCAGGTCCAGCAGCATTTATAGAGAGACATTAAGAGGCAATGTCTCAGAACGTCATCAGCGCTGTGTTTTCTCCCACAGGTACTCCCAAATTGGCTCGTTTCTGCAGCAGTTTCCTTTTGGTTTCAGATTCCCACAAGTCACAGTTCTTGACATTAATCTTGACAGCAATGCGGAAATGTCATTGTGGTTAGTCACACGATAGTGTTTCCATTTGGAGAATATCTGTTGATCTCATTAGAAACCGAAACAGTGCAGCAAAGTAAACAGATGCATTAAAGGCAGCAATCGCTGTCGCCCTGGGGGCTCTTGAATCAGCTATCTTTCATTCGGCAGACTAATGCGCTGACATGTGCAATCCAGCACATCGCACAATCCTCCAAAGTATGCGGTTACGGAATCTCAACTTCAGTCTGCCCTTCCCAGAATGACAACTGTCCTCTATCAGATGTATTTTTCCAAATTAGAGCCTGCGACGCTCATTATGGAGACCTAGGAACAGTCTGATTCCACTCACTCAGACGTACCCATGTCACTGGGAAGCCTCTCTCCCACACCCTGACAGTCTGGGTTCCAGCCTCTCGGTGTTTGTCTGGCCCGAGCATTTTCAATGTCCTGGAGTCCTCATATACAAGAACGAGAAAACTTTCAATGTCTCAGATCAGTTCGTGTCCCGAGAACATCAGAGTTAATGTCCCGTCCCCTTAAAGAGGGGAAAGGTGTCTTGACTGTTTCTGCTCAGTCCGACAGTTCACCCTTGCACATTGCCCTCCGATTCCACTTCCCAAAAAGTTTCTGAAGATCCACAAAGCTGGAGACTGGTTTCCATGTTTTGCCTCCTTAACATTGTTCCTTTCTCAAATGTCAATATTTCCCCAAAATCTCTTCACTATCCTCTATCTTTCACCATGTCCGGGGATGAGGATTCCCGTTATGAGGAGAGAGTCCAGAGGCTGGTAAATTTCACTTTGGAGCGAAGAAGGTGATCCAGAGATTTCCTGCGGCTGTTTATAATGATGTGGGAGGGAGCGGTGGGGATGGGCCGTTTGATGAACAGGAAGAAAACTTGCCACTGTCCAGGGTCAGGACATGGAGGACTGTGATTAACGGAATCCAATGTAAAGTTGCACTTTTGCACAGTACATTCAGAGGATACTGCAGAAACTCGATGTGTCCAGCAGTATCCGTGGGAAGAGAAACGGTCAAGGTTTTGATAGTGGTGCAGTTCTGATTAAGAACTCGAGGTTACAAAATCAAATCGAACAACTGGCATGGTTTGTTGAGATTGTTCTTTTCTCAAGTTTGAGCGCGAAATCGTCCTTTCGGAAATCATTGAAAACGTAGTCGGCAGAATTCGAAACCGCGTGGGGATTCCCAATGGATTTCTAACCCATCACCTTTCCCACATTTAACTCCTGTGCTTAACACATCTTCTGAAATGAATGTTTCCAACCTGAAACACCAGTATTTGGCTCGCCCTGTCCGCAGCCTGACCCCAGTATTCGCTGTCCCCCTCTCTTGGTTCAGAACGGAGTAGAATGCTAGGAGATCCAGTTGAATTACACGCGTTGATGAGAGACAAATGTGGCTCAGCAGTTAGCACTGCTGCCTCACATCACCATGGTCCCAGGTTTGATTCCAACGTCGGGCCACTGTCTGTGTGATGTTTGCACATTCTCCCCCTGTCTGCGTGGGTTTCCTTCCACAGTCCAAACATGTGTTCGTCAGGTGAATTTGCCGTGGTAAATTGCCCATAGCGTTTGGTGCATTACTCACAGGGAAATGAGTCTAGGTGTGTTAATCTTCAGAGGGTCAATGTGGACTGGTAGAGCCGAAGGGGGCCACACTGGAGGGAATTTAGACCATTAAAGTGGATGGGAAGGATCCATTTTCATGTGCAGAGAGATTAATAAACATAGCAATGGTCGAGAAAATAAAAACGTTGTTGTATTGGTCCAGTGCTTTCATCGCCAGCTGAGTTACTGAGGGTTACCTCAGATTACAACAGGATCTGGACCAGATGGATCAATGGGCTGAGAAGTGGCAACAGGAATTTAATTGAGATAAATGCGAGGTGCTGTATTTTGGGAATGCAAATCCTAGCAGGACTTATGCCATTAATGGTAAGATCCCAGGGAGTGTTGCTGAACAAGGAGACCTTCGAATGCAGGTTCGTAGCTCCTTGAAAGTGGAGTCGCAGCTAGGTAGAATAGTGAACAACGCGTCTGGTATGCTTTCCTTTATTGGTCAGAGTCCTGAATAAAGGAGTTGGGAGGTCATGTTGCGGCTGTAAAAGACATTGTTTAAGCCAATGTTGGAATATTGCGTGCAATTTTGTTCACCTTCCTATCGGAAAGATGTTATGAATATTGAAAAGGTTCAGAATAGATTTACAAGGATGTTACCAGGATTGGAGGATCTGAGTTGCCGGGAGAGGCTGATCAGGCTGGGGCTATTTTCCCTGCTGCGTCGGAGGCTGAGGGGTGACCTTCTCGAGGTTTACAAAATTATGAGGGGCATGGATAGGATTAATAGACAAAGTCTTTTTCCTGGGGTCGGGGAGTCCAGAACTAGAGGGCATAGGTTTAGGGTTAGAGGTGAAAGATAAAAGAGACCTATAGAGCAATATTTTCATGCAGAGGGTGGTACGTGTATGGAATGAGCTGCCAGAGGTGGAGGCCGGTACAATTGCAACATTTAAGAGGCATTTTGATGAGCAAATGAATGGAAAGCGTTTGGAGGGAAATCCGCCGGGTGCTGGCAGGTGTGACGAGATTGGGTTGGGATATCTGGTCGCCATGGAAGGTTGGACCGAAGTGTCTGTTTCCATGCTGTGCATCTCTATGACTCTATGATTCTATGTGATCTTGAAGAAGATTCGCTTTTGGCAAATCTAATGTGCAATTCATGTCTGTTTGTGTCATCTGTGGTCAAGATATGAAACTGTTTCAAATACTCACAGCTGGCTCTGCGGAGGTAAGACCGCCCTTCGGGTGTTTATTCTGCTCTGATTTACACCTGGGAAGATGTGGGGCCAGTGGGCCTTAGCACAGCGGATGGGGTCAAACATGTAAGACTGACCTGAGGAAAATATTCTCTCTTTCGGAGGATAGCAAGTCTGTGGAAATGCACCCAACAGAGGTCTGTCAAGAATGGGTACATTCAAGGCTGAGACAGACAGTTATTTAGTCAGCCCGCAGTCAAGGGCCACGGAGATAAGGCTGAAAAGTAGAGTTGAGGATTATGCAAATAAGCCGAGATATCATTGACAGCTGTCGCTGACTTGATGGGCTAAACTGCTGCTATCTGCTCTAATGTTCTTTGCTGTCATTTGGAAAATGCTAGACACCATTTAAAATGAGTCAAACACAACGTTAGGAAGAGATGTTTGCACTCAAACTGAGTCAACATTATTTATTGAAAGGAAAATCACACTTGCCAATTTGCCAGATTTCTTTGCTAACATGACCAGCGGAGCTGATCAAGGGAGCTGTTCGGTATAGTCCTTTCGAATTTCTGTCAAATACTCAATTAGGAGCCATATAATAGATCATTGCACACTGACTGTGTTGGGTAATAAATCAGCATTAACTGTCCACTGTCTACTCACAAGAAGTCACCGAATCGGGAGTATTGTACAGTTTTCAAGTTGAAAATATATAATTAGTGAAATCCAGAATGGTCAGTCATCGGGCTTCAATGACTTATCTGTCTGAATGACTTGAAGGAAGTGGCAGAGTGAAATGTGTCCAGTTCTGCTGCCGATACGCAATCAGTGAGATAATGGTAGTATGAGTGAGTGGCGAAATCTTGCAGTATCATGTTGTGAGTGTGAGGTCATGCACTTTGTTAGGAATAATCAAAAGACAGACTAATATTAATATGGAAAGAAACGCAATAAAAGTGTGGTTCAGATTGTTTCCAAGAAAAGACGGAAACTAAGTCGCCTGTAAAGTAATCGATGACGAAGGTATGGCTTGTCTTGTTCTATGGGCCATACATATTTTATTGATTATTGTTCTCCAAACATTCTTTACAATAGAACCGGGAGTGGGAAAGGGGAAATTAAGATCACCCATGATTACTGCCATCTTTTAGCGCTCACACACAGTACTTTTTCTTGTACGTCTTATTTCTCACTCTGGTTACTGCGAGTGAGCTTGTCACCTACACCTGCTACTGACTTCTTTTCTCACAGTTCCTTATCTCGATTCAAAACACATCCTTATTTCCTGAATCAAGGGAATCTCTAATCATTGCATTAATATCACTAAAATCTCGGCATTTCGCACGCCTCTGAATGTCATCTTCCAATATTAATTGATTATTTACTGTATTGTAATTGCACATGATAAGAGAAAGACAAAAAAGGCATTGGTGGACCTGGGCTTCAGACGCGCGTTATTGAAGTTAAAACGCAGATTACTGCCCACAATACGATCATAGAAGCACTCAATTAATCTTCAGGAAGCACAGAAAAAGTTCAGTGTTGTAGGGCATGTCAAGAGCAGCACCAGAAACGCAACAGAAATACTGTTCTGGGCTACTATTTTGTATGTATTTCTCAATGAGCAATAGACTTTTACATGTGTTCCATCAGGAGGTACTTCACACAAGGAAGTAACCAGTGCTGCAGACGGCCATATAATCCCAGTTCGAACTCCCGGGATCAGAGATACTCAGTGTCCTGCATATCGATATGAGGAACAGCTGTCCGTGGCATTTACGGATTAGATGAACTTTATGAATGCAGCTCGCACGTTGTCAGCCTATTTATCCTTTCTATTGTTTCTTGCAGTCCCTTGGTGAAATTTTGTCAAATACTTTGTCCTGCACTTGATGGGTCTTGGGTCTTGTGTTCTCAAACCCCAACAATCGGAAGCGGAAACTATTGATTGAAACTAATTCAATTCATAACACTCACAGGACCGCAGCGTTTCACATGAGCTTCAGCAGCGCTGAGAATGTCATCGAGAAAGGGGAGGAAAAGGCTGGAAACCTTCTTCACAGCTCCGCTGAAAATTCCAACAACAACTCCGAGGACCGGAGCTTTACATCTTTCTGCTCCAAAATCTATGGTTTTCTGCTGCAGAGAATTGCACCCTCAACTCCCGCGTGCAAGGTGAGGATACCAAGCACGACACTATCAAGGATGGTAGTTAGAGCGAGGGCAACACCGGTCACTGTCATATGGACAGCCACAAACACACTCTTTGCATATGGAAGTCCATTCCTTCACTCTCTCTTCATTTTACCATCATCCCAGAGATTATTCTGATAAAACAGCTTTGCACTGCCTCTGTGACAAGGAGACCATTGATTTATAAAGGTCAGAAAGTCTGTCCACAATAGTCGAAATACTGCCTCAATAACACACCACAACCCCTACACATGATTCATTTTGTAATGATAGCTGACATTTGATTTCCTGTCCTGTTTAATGGATGCCCTGCATGAATTCTGTTCGTGATGTGAGACCAAGGACATTCCGGTCCTTTTTGGCAAAAGCACTTCCCAACCTCTCACCTTCTAATAAATACAACATGAAAAGGAATGTATAAGTTAACAACAAAGAACAAAGGAAATTTACAGCCCAGGAACAGGCCCTTCGGGTCTCCAAGTCTGAGCCGATCCAAATGTACTATCTAAACCTGTCGGTCAATTCCTAAGCATCTGTATCCCTCTGCTCTCCATCTACTACATCTGTCCACACGCATCTTAAATGAATCTACCGTACCTGCTTCTACCACCTCTGCTGGCAATGCGTTCCAAACGGCCACCACCCTCTGTGTGAAGTACTTGCCGCGTGTATCCCCCTTAATCATTCCACCTCTCACCTTGAAAGCGTGACCTCTCGTTATTTAATCCTTCACCCTCGGAAAAAGCTTGTCTCTATCCACCCTGTCGATACCCTTCACGATTTTATAAAGCTCAATCAGGTCCCCCCTCAATCTCCTTTTTATTAATGAAAACAAACCTAACCTACTCAACCTTTCTTCATAGCTAGTGCCTTCCATCCTCGTAAACCTTCTCTGCATCCTCCAAAAGGCGTCCATATCATTTTGATAATGTGACGACCAGAACTCTATACAGAATTCTAAGTGCGGATGAACCAATGTCTTGTACAATGTTAACATGATTTGCCAGCTCGTATACTCAATATGCTGTCCAATGAAGGCAAGCAAACCATATGCTTTGTTGACTACTCTATCCATCTGTGCAGCAACCTTCAGGGCACAATGGACCTGCACTCCCAGATCTCTCTGCCCAACAACCTTTCTCAAGGCTCTTCCGTTCATTGTATAATTCGCTCTAGAATTAGTCTTGCCTACATGCATTACCTCACATTTGTCTGCATTGAAAACCATCTGCCACTTTCCGCCCAAATCTCCAGTCCCTTAATATCCTCCTGCATTCTCTGACAGTCCCTTATGCCTTCTGCTACTCCAACAATCTTTGTGTCATCTGCAATCTTGCTGATCATACCAACAGTGTCCTCTTCCAGATCATTTATTTATATTACAAACAACAGTTGCCCCAACACTGACCCCTGTGGATCACCACTGGTCACCTTTCACCATTTTGAGAAACTCCCTTCAAATACTCCTCTCTGTCTCCTGTTTCTCAACCAGTTCTTTATCCACCAAGTAGAATACCCTGCACACCATATGACTTCAATTTCTCCATTCGTCTACCATGGGGAATCTTATCAAACGCCTTATTAAAGTCCATGTATATGACATGTACAGCCCTTCTTTCATCTAGCAAATTGCTCACTTCCTCAAAGAGCTCAATTAAGTTGGTAAGGCACGATCTCCCCTGCACAAAACCATTTTCCCTATCACTGTAAACCCATTCTTTTCTGAATATAAGTAGATCTTATCCCTCAGTACCTTCTCCAGCAACTTTCCCACCACTGATGTCATGCACACTCGTCTTTGGTTACCCAGAATATTCCTACTACCCTTCTTAAACAGGGGGACAACATAAGCTACTCTCCAATCCTCCAGCACCTCACCTGTATTTAAGGATTCCACAAAAATATCTGTCAGGGCCCCAGCTATTTCCCCTCTCACCTCCCTCAGCAACTTGGGATAGATCCCATCCGGTCCTAGAGATTTGTCCACCTTAATAACCACTAGCCTACCCAACGCATCTTCCCTACTTATGTCAGCATGATCAAGACTAATCAAACTTCTATCTCTAATCTCAACATTCATCATGTTCCTCTCCTCAGTGAACACTGATGCAAAGTAATCATTCAGAATCTCACCCATTCTCTCAGGTTCGACACACAGCCTTCCTTCGTTATCCTTTAGTGGACCAATCCTTTCTCTAGTTACCCTCTTGCTTCTTGAATAAGAATAAAATGCTTAGTGATTCTCCTTAATTCTGCTCGCTAAAGTTATTTCATAACCCGTTTAAGCCCGCTTGATTCCTCGTTTAAGACTTGTCCTACTTTTCCGATATTCTTCCATGGCCCGTTCTGTTCTTAGCTGCCTAGACCTTATGTATGCTTCCCTTTTCCTCTTGGCTAGTCGTAGAATTTCTTCTGTCATCCACGGTTCACGAATGTTGCACTTCCTATCCTTTGCCTTCAACGGGACATGCCTATTCTGCACTATCCTTAACCTACCTTTCAAAGCATCCCACGTCTCAAATGTGGACTTCCCTTCAAATAGCTGTGTCCATTCCACATTTCCGAGCTTCTGCCGAATTTTGATATAATTGGTCTTGGCTCAGATTAGTGCTCTTCCCTTAGGACCACTCTCTTCTTTATCCATGAGTATTCTAAAACTTACAGAATTGTGGTCACTGTTCCCAAAGAGATCCCCCACCGCAACCTCTACCACCTGCCCTGGCTTGTTCCCCAGATCCAGGTCCAATATGACCCTTTCCTCATCGGACTATTGACATACTGCAGTAGAAAACTCTCCTGGACATTTCTTACAAATTCCACCCCATCCAGACCTCTGACGCTAAGCATATCCCAGTCAATGTTGGAAAAATTAAAATCTCTAATCACCACTACCCTGTTGCCTCGACATATTTCCAAAATCTGTTTACCTATTTGTTCTTCTACCACATGCTCACTGTTGGGAGGCCTGTAATACAACCCTAACAGTGTAACTGCACTCTTCTAATTTCTCTGCTCCACCCATAATGCCTCACTAACCAAGACCTCCATAGTGTGCTCCTTTAGCACAGCTGTGATATCGATCTTGACCAGCAATGCAACTCCACCCCTCCCTTTTACTTCCCTCCCTGTCCTGTCTGAAGCGTCTATATCCAGGGATGTTTAATTGCCAATCTTCATGCCCTTCCATCAACCAAGTCTCTGTGATTTCAATGACATGATACTCAGGCACCAATCCAAGCCCTAAGTTCATCTGCCTTTCACACTATACTCCTTGAATTAAAGTAGACGCATTTTAGGCTCCCAGTTTTTTTTTTGTGCTCATCTACTCTCTGTCTACTTTTCCCTTTATGAATGCAATCTTCATAATTCTTACAGTCTCCGGTGTCCACATCACTGCCTACTTGTTTTCTCTTCTGGTTCCCAGTCTCCTGCCACATTAGTTTAAATATTCCCAAATGCAGTTGCAAAAAACCCACTAAGGACATTGGTTCCAGTCTGGTTCAGATGTAGACCGTCCATTTTGTAATAGTCCCACCTGCCCCAGAACCGGTCCCAATGTTCAATAAATTGAGCCCCTCTCTTCTACACCATCTCTCAAGCCATGTGTTCAACCTGTACTTTTTTTAATTTCTACGCTGGCTAGCACGTGGCACTGGTAGAAATCCCCAGATCACTACCTTTGAGGTCCTCCTCTTTAACTTCTCTCTGAGCTCACCGAATTCTTCTTTGAGGACCTCATCTCATTTTCTACTTATATCGTTGGTGTCCATAAGCACCAAGACAACTGGCTGTTCACCCTTCCCTTTTAGAATGCTCTGCAGCTGATCGGTGGCATACCTGACCTGAGCACCTGTGAGGAAACATACCATCCAGAAGTCCCATTCCGGCCACATAACCGCCTATCTACTCCCTTCACAAGAGAATTCCCTGTGACAATGGTCCTACGAGTCGTTTTACCGCCCTTCAGAACAGCAGTGCCTGCCACAATGCCATGAACCATGCAACTGCTGCCCTCCCCTGGTAAGTAATCTCCCCCAACAGTATGCAAAACGGTATACCTGTTTTGGAGGGAGATGACGGCAGGGGACACCTGCACTGTCTTCTTACTCTTTTTCTTTCTTTTGGTCACCCATTAACTGTCTCTCTCAGCAATTCCAAACAGTGTTGTGACCAGCTCACTAAACGTGCTATCCACGGCATCCTCAGCATTACAGATGATCCACATTGAGTCCATCCGCAGATCCAGAGTCATCATGCGGTCAAACAAGAGCTGCAGCTGGACACATTTCTTGCAAGTGTAAGAGTCTGGAGCGTCAGCCACGTTCCTAAGCTCCCACATCAAGCAAGAGGCACAGGCCATGGGTCTAATTCAACCATTGTTGTTTTGCTAAAAGGTTGACATAATACAGTGGAAGTTTATAGTATCCATTTGCCTTACAGACATCTTACATTTCATGATTTCCCTTATCCATGGTGTGTGTGTGTGTGTTTGTTTGTATGAGAGAGAGTGACAGAGAGAGAGGGGTGCTGGCAAGAATCCTATTGTTATTTTGGTATACTCTAATTATATTCAGGGGTTCAGCCTTTTTTACATGAATGTTCATTACTTCGGTGTTTGTTTGGAACTGAGAATTAACCGGAGTTCAGAATGGTTAGGATAATATAACTTGAGCAGCTATTTAAAACAAATCTGTATCTGCTCAAATCTTTCAAGTATTGACTCACAGTCCATGACTCACGAAGGAATTAATATAAAGCTGACATGACAAAGAAAGGCTAAAAAATAACTTCAGAGGACATTGGGGCGCTATAGAGAAATATAGGTTAAGTGAGTAGTCAAAGGCCTGACAAATAGAGCTTTACGTGGATAAAAGTGAAGTTGTCCATTTTGACTGGAAGAAAAGCATTTTGTTTTGATAGAGGGAGGTTCCATAGCTCTGAGATGCAGTGGGATCAGAGTGTAACATTACGTGAATCACAAAGTGCTAGCAGTACGTAATTAGGACAGTGAATAAATGTTTTCCTTTTATCGTGGGGGAATTTAAACACAAAAGTAGAGAGCACTGTTGAGCTTTTATCTTGAATGCTCTAATTCTTATCGGTCACGCTGTTTATGGAAGGAAGTAAATACGTTGGAGGCAATTCGGAGAATGCTTAACAGAATAATACTTACAGAATGACTTGTCATACAAAGGGAATTCGGATAGTCTAGGCTTTTTGTCAGTTTGTGGTTAGGAGAGGAAGAGGCAAATTAATTGAAACAAGATGTTTCCTCTTACAGAAGAGACGAGAATGAAAGACTACTGTCTAAATGTCAGTGGTTGCCCATTTAAAACACATCCAGATGATCTGTTTTCTCTCAAAATGTGGAAACTCTGGCACGCTATTAAAGCAGATTTATGGAATATTTTAAAGCCAAACATAAACAGTTTATTGTTGAGAGAGAGATGGCGAAAGGTTTTCAGGGTAGGCAGGAATGTGGATTTAAAGTTACAATTAATGAGACATATTCATGTTGAATATCTAACTCATCCCTGTTTGTATGGGATGTGGCAGGTTGATTAAACTGATAAATTGGAGTTTCAATGTAAAGATCCAACAAACAAGTTTATAATGCTGAAATCCTCCATCTTCAGAGCTTTTTCAATGGTTGAATTTTTCACGTGTTTGTTTAAAATCACTTAATTTGTGCTGTAACACTAATTGCCGATATGGACACTGTGACACTTCCAAGGCAGAAGAGATTCCAGTAATGAATGCAGTGATCACAAAGAAAGTTTTAGTCCAATGTCTGACTTAATTAAGATTCATCTGGAACACAACAATGTGAAAGAAAACTAGTGCCACTTCCTGTAAGTTCTGTGGAGGGGCTTCTGACTGAGTAATGCCACAGTCATGCAACAAACACCGATCTACGGCAGTCACATTAACAAAGTTGCTTTAATATGACTATAATGTTTGCATTTTTCTGAGAGATTAGAGATTTTGTTGCTTAAAAAATAGTTGCATCAATACAAAACCTTCAAAAGTGGTCAGTGGAAAATTGCTTGCCCATTCAATATTCAGATCTCAATTTGTATTCGAACATTTCGATAGCTGAACTCTGAAGAAAGAATAAATGTATTGAACAATTAGGATTCCTATATCCTCTGCTCCCCTCATTCTGCCTGTGATATCTTTCAAAGCCCCTATGAAAGTTTTAAAGAAAAAACCTATTGTTTTCCATTATCCCATTCCTCTGGAAGTTGATCTACTTAATAAATACAGTTGATCAAAGAATATAATACTGAATCCCTGAGCATCCAGCAATTTTATACCAGCCATCAGCCAATTGTGCAAACAAGACCTAGCTTAAAATGTTACCTTTCATGACTAATTTCAGCTGCTTATACTGTGAAGAACCGGGAAATCTAATTTCTCCAGGGACAGTTGCAGAAAATAAGTTGCTCCAGTTTGTGTATAAATGATCCTTGATTCAGAATTCAAAGACGTGAAAGGAAATTGCTGGAGAGCTGTTGTTTAGATTGTTCAGGGGCTTCCTCTTGAAAGCATGTGACAGCAGTGCCACAAACACCTTTGCAGACCAGACCACAGCAATCGCACTAAATTTGCATCTCTAATGCTTGCTTTGTTCCTATTGATTGAAGCTCTTATTTAACTAGAACAACAGAAAGCATCCAAATAAAACCCGAAAGAAATGCGAATGCTGTAAATCAGAAGAAAAACAGAGTTGCTGGAAAAGCCATTGCTTTAAAACATCCCAATCTCTTCAGTGAAACGTTTCCCCTTCATCAGCCGGGTCCTGAACGTCTTACCTCCCATTGACCTCTCTGGTCTATACTGCAAGGAAAAATTCCATCTCCCCGACATTCTCTGCCTCTTCCCCTACCTGTGCTCTGACTTCTTGCAAACCAGTTATGTAAGTTTGACAAAAAAAATCACCAACTCATGCAGTCATCCTTCTACAGTGTGAGCAGATTTTTTTTAAAAAAAACAGCTCAATAAGTGCTGTAATACTGAATCCAGATCCTTCAGCCATTCCAGCGGCTGGCACACAATTGTATATGCAGACGAATGCTGATTTCAGTGACTAAACGTGTCTGTTCAATTGCAAGCCTGGGAAAAGTGACAGCCTAAACTGCGATGGAGATGGAAAACCGTGCCTTCCAAATCTAAGGCGGTCTCGAAAAAGTATGTTTGATACGATATGTGACCATGATTTTGCTTCATTCAGAGTACAAGAAAGTGAAAGTAAGTTGCTGTTGGGCAGGCAGTTATGGTAAAATAACGTACAGACCCCTCATGAAAACACCACACTGCAGTGCAGAGATTACCATTCCCGAACATAGCAATCACATACTGCCTCTCCATTATCCACATTGTTCTTTGGGTCAGAGAGTTCTTTTCAAAACAAACAGTTTTAGGAGAGGACATCAAGGAAGCTTGAATTCAAAATTGCTTGCAAATTTGGGTTACTTATTCCTGATCATTTTAGTCTCTTACAATGAATATATTTAAGAAATATGTATCCCATCACCCACTCACCCTTACCACCAGCTATAGTGTCCATCAAACCTGTGAAAGGGGTTGAAGAATAAAATCAGTATTGATTGCAGTATCCGTCTGGATTGTAAGAAGTTTAACAAAAGCAGCTGAACTCAAGAGTCTTCTTGAGAGAATCCAAGGCTAAAGAATCCAGAGTCTTCAGCCATTCAAGCAGCTGGCACTCAATCTTAGTTGGAGGCAAATGCTAACTGAAGGACTTAATTTATCTTGCCTGACCAGTTACAGGCATGGCATGTTTGACAATCCAAACTGCATGGGATATGGAAAATATAGTTCTCCAGGATTGGTTGCAATAACTACAAAAAATATGTTTGATCTTTTATGTACTCCGTACTTCATTTGATATTATATTCTCCAAGGCAATTACTGGAGAACAAGCAGTTCCTGTGAAGTTATGGAGATATTTCCTTCTGCATCCAGGAACCATGTAGCAGGCCCGAGTTACCACACTCAGCTGAACCCGCAAAATATGTATTACATCCAGAAGTTGGAAGATGGTGTTCTTTCTTACACAAGACCTTTGCAGTCATAATTTTATGAATTCTGGTGGAGCCTGCTGGTTGAACTGAGAGCTGGATTATAACGCGATGGTTGACAGTGCCAAGGGTGGCATGGTACTGACAGTAGCTAATACAGAAGTTGCTGCCTGGTCACAAACCATTATTGAAATGACATGATCCCAGGAGCTAACAGCAATAACAGAGTGAAGGCAGAGCAACGACCTTTCCTTTGCTGCCATTAGTGATGGGTATTGCTGAGCCTGTACTAAAGAGATTGCAGGCAAAAGCTCACTGTGGGAGTTGAGGAGCTCTATTGTTCAAAACACAGACAGACACGAGTGGCTCTCAATTGGTGCCTTCATTTGCCCACCACTGACAAGATAATATAATGGTGCAGAAGGGATTGGGCTTTGCTCCTGAACTCCCCTCCACTTGGCCTGACTCATCAGAATCTTGGCAAGAGCCAGTTGACGTGGAAAATTCAGCCCTGTATGTCGAGACAGTACCAAAGGTCCTCATTGGAGACATTGGAAAATTGGTTGCCTCGTCTCCATTTGGGCCTGGAGCTCTTTAGTTGAGATATTTTGAGACGTTGCAAAAAGTATAAAGTATTGAGGAAATGAATTGGTTGCATCGTATCTCCCTTTCTTTGCTCACTCGCTCCAGCCTCATTACCTTGTCTTGCAAACAGCCAATGAGGGTTTTGGGGTAATAAATCATCATCTACTGTAATTGTGTCTTGAACTAGTTTTACAAAACTAGCTGTCCATGGCTTCAAATAGTTACTCAATATTTCAGGTTAATAATGATGATTTTATTGTGGATGTAGATGTACGCTTGAAATGACTGAATAGCACTTTTCTGACTATTAGCAGACCACCTGACAGTCCATAGTACAAGGTCGATGGAAAACTGTACACTCCAAAATCTATCATGCAAAAAGTAAGTTTGAAAACAATATGTGATTAATGTTTTGTTTCATTCAGAGTAGACAAAATAGAAAGGAAATTACTTTCAAGGTACTTTTCAGGAAACATCACACTGCAGCGCAGGGAACACCACTCCAGGCAAGAGCATTTGCATTACTGTCTCTCTGTTATCTGCATTAGAATTAGGGCTTCAGAATTTTGGTTCAAAAATATCGTATTAGGAGAGGACATCAAAGACACTTCATTGTAAGTCTGCTTGCATTTTGTTATTGAAGTTTCTAAACTCTGAATATAAATACATTCAAGAACTTCATATCCCCTTTCTGTCGCAAATCGTTATCACCAGCAACAAAGGTTTTGAAGAACAAATTCACCATCTATTGCAGTCACCCATCTGGAGTGTGACCAGTTTCACTCAAACGGCTGAATGCAGGCTGCAGTCCTGAATCCAGAATTTCAGTCTTTCAAACAACTGACACACAATTGTGGGATGGAGCCAAATGCTTATTTAAATAACTTCATCTATCTTTTATGACCAATTGCAGGCATGGTAAGTGCGACAATCCAAACTGCGATGGAAATGAAACCTATAGTCCGTCAGGAACAACTGAAGAAATTAAAGAGTCAGTTTGATCCAAAGCGCAATTTAATTCCTGATTAATATTGTATTTGGAGTAAAGGTTATTGCTGGAGAACCAGCAATTCCCGTGAAGTTATGTAGATATTTCCTTCTGCATACATGCGAGAACAATGTCAAATACGCTATTCCAGGCCATAGTTAGCACATGACGTAAACTGCTGGGCTCTGCCTCCCAAGTGTGTATTTTTTCTAGAAGTTAGATTGTGGTGGTTTTTCTTAAAAACAAGCCATTTGCAGTAATAATGTTGTGAATTGTGGTGGAGCCCTGCTGCTTGGACTGAGAGCTGGACCCAGCGCTGCTGTGAATGATGGTACCACTAATGTTGGCATGCTGCTGATGTGGACTGATCAAGAAGCTGTTGCGGGGTCACTATCCCAAGAAGGAACCGGCCAAATCTAAAGAGCTGATGGATCAATTGGAGCAATAGCAGAGTGGCAAACCTTTCTGTGCCACTATTAATGTTTGCAATTGCTGAGCCAACACCCATTGATGAGGAAAAGTCAATCCTGTATGTAGAACCAGAATCCAAAGCTCTTCAATGGAGAAATTGGACAGTTAGTTGCCCTTCTCTAATTGCCCTATTCTCCTTATTTGAGACTTTTCTAGACTGTGCAACACGTGTAAAGTATTGAAGAAATGGGTTTGTCACATCCTTGCTTACATTTCCATGTTCCAACCTCACTGTCAGTGGCTTGAAATCGTGACACTCCTATTCAAGTTTCTAAAAATGTTTTTATTCTGAACGTAAATGTTTGCTTCAATTGACTTAATGGCACTTGAAGACCATTTGCAGCTCTGAAAACATCAACTTTTGAAAGTGCAAGGGAACTGGTCTTTCTGCTTCTCCAGAAACTAAGAAGGTCATTGAAAAGTAAGCTGAACACAATGTGTGACTGTCTACTAACAGCTAGCAGATCTGGCTGCATTTGTGGAGTGAAAGCAGAGTTAATATTTTTCGTTGAATGACTCATGTTCACAACTTCAGATCTCTCTGAAGAAGGGTCACTTGTCTCAAGGTGAACTCTGCTTTCTCTCCACAGATGCTGCAAAATATGTTGAGTTTCTCCAGCAACTTCTGTATTTCTTTCAGATTGCCAACTTCCACAGTTTGTTATTTTACATTAAAGAAATTATTGACTTGCATATAATCTTTGCTCTATCGTTAGTCTTGTAAAAAAAACATTTTAGGTGAAGCTTGCAGTGAATGCTGCAGACCTGATGCTGGGACTGAAACCTGGAGGTTTTGGCGTATGCTAAGGATGGTATATTGCCAGCAGTGACCAATGAAGAGATTCTTCATTGATGAAGGGCTTTTGCCCGAAACGGCGATTTTCCTGCTCCTCAGATGCTGCCTGACCTGCTGTACTTTTCATTCTAATCAAAAATGAAGAGATTCTTGCCAGGGTTACTCATAAGTTGACGGTGCAGCTTAGTTTCAAGAGATGCTACTCCAGTAAGAGGGAGGACAGATCAACACATTTCTGAGCCCTACTGTTCATACTGATCATTGCTGAGGCTGCAAAGGTGGGCACAATCAGGGAAATGATGGAGGCAGGCCTGAGAGATCAAATGTCACCAAACTTTGGAGACCATGCAATGATTTTGGAGGTAGTGTGGAATGGGGGGTGGGGGAGTGAGGATGAGTAGGAAAGAGAAACAAAGAGAAGCGATGAGGTGGGGTGAAGGAGAGGAACCCAATTCCTCACTATTTTCACAATAGCTCCAATGTCCAGAAACAGAGAACTGGTCTATGTCAGCATGGCTTAGCAATGCGAATGTGCCAGACTCCCTCCAAGCCTTTTTCCAAATCCTACCACCTCCCAGTTAAAAGCCAGTGAATAATTGAGCATGCATTAACACAAAGTCTTTCAATAATAATTTCCAGCCTTTCAATGTTCAGGCCTTCAGTTGTTCACTTCAAAGCACTGGACTGTGCAATGAGGCTAAACATTTTAAAAACACATTGACTACCAAACTCTCTGCTTCCCAATACTATGACATCGGCCACCTCCCCTCATCCCTATCGATTCAAAAAGAACAGACCATGGTGTCCTGCAAACCTCTGTGAAAGTTGGAAAAAAAATCAACATATATTGCAGTCATAGCTTTTGAAAGTGGTCTTTTTTAAGAGAATGTAATGTGAAAAGGAAATTCTACAGAGCAGGAGTTTCTGTAAGATTTCTGGAGGAACTTGACAACATCTCTCGGTGTTATAGCAAACACCACCATTCCAGACCACAGCCCATCCCAATATTTGCATTACTCCTGGTGATTAGAGTGATTCCTCTTTTTTTTAAAAAAAGTGCTCTATCAGCTCAATAGAGCCTTTTGATCTTCAGGGTTTATTTTCAAATGTTTGCAAGTCATTTATAAGTGTAAGCCTTTTGTTTAATTTGTGTTTCACAATGACTTGTGGCTGGGGACATTTTGACAGACCAGATTGTCAGGTGGATGGGAATCAAAGTTTGCCAGACATGCGGAAGCAAGTTTGAATATGATCTGATTTTGATGTGGTTTAATTATGCTTCATTTGGAATGCAACAATGTGAAAAGGGAATGTTGAAGAACCATTGATTCCTTTGAAATGTTTTGTGCAACGCGACGAATGCCAGTTCAGATAACAACAGCTACATTAAAGAGGCTGTTAGACTGCCTCCCATGGAATTTAATATTAATGACAGAGTTGTGTTAAACAGTAGTACCACCACCCTAAATGCTGAGACGGGAAATTGCTTGCTGATCGATAATGAGGTTCTGTTTCTGGACATTGGAGCTATTGTGAAAATAGTGAGGAATTGGGTTCCTCTCCTTCACCCCACCTCATCGCTTCTCTTTGTTTCTCTTTCCTACTCATCCTCACTCCCCCACCCCCCATTCCACACTACCTCCAAAATCATTGCATGGTCTCCAAAGTTTGGTGACATTTGATGAAATATGGCTACATATTTGAAGAAACATGGCTATGGATTGGGACCGGCTCCTGGCCTCCTCACCTTGGTCTATCTCCCATACAATGTCGCCATTGAATGCTTCGCACTTTTTATAATTTAAGTTGGACAGAGGCCATGTGTATCCACAGAGTCAGGCGCTTTCCCGAGTAATAGTTATTTGTTTGAATCAAGCTTATAAAGTGCTTTCTTGGTGAATTCAATACAGGCAGCATCACATCCACACCGTTTCACTGATGTCATCAATGAATAAAATCCTAAATACTGAGGTCATTACACTGCTCTGGGTCAGAGGCCTGTAATTACTCCTGGGGTTATTCTGGTCAGATCTTTCAGTAAACTCCGAACGGATGAAGGAGCAGGAAAGGAAAAGGAATAAAATTCTTTTTTCAACAAAACAGCCAATACTGACAAATATTACATGAACCTTCAGTGAATTTGAATAATGAGAAATTACTATATTCGGATTCTGAATCAAACATTGAGTTGCAAATTGTGCTTGCAAGGGTTACATTAGCAATAGTGTATGAAGACCTTAAGTTTTTTTTTCAGAGATAAGGCAGTTAAACTTGAATCCTTTCATTTTGGATGTTTTCCCTCTGTCCCAGTGCAGACAAGTCTTTATTTGACCTCTTTACTCCCCACCCACCAGCTCCTGCCCTCACAGCCAAAACTCTCGATGTTGGTAAGAAGTGCCAAATATTAACTTGGTGATCATGCACATATTTAAAATGATTTAACTGGTACTTTATGACCAGTTGCAGCTGCGAAAATGTTGACACCTCAAACTGTGAATTAGGCAGAAACCTAAGTTTGTCAGAAACTAAAGGGAACAAATTGGCAAGTAAGTTTGATCTAAGGTCAGATTTAAATCTGCTATGCTAGAGATCCAATAATGTG
This sequence comes from Chiloscyllium plagiosum, assembly GCF_037043375.1. Taxonomy (NCBI): domain Eukaryota; kingdom Metazoa; phylum Chordata; class Chondrichthyes; order Orectolobiformes; family Hemiscylliidae; genus Chiloscyllium; species Chiloscyllium plagiosum. Next base: position 88,300,537 of record NW_028270159.1, read on the forward strand.
AAAGGGGAGTGCTGGCTGCTGTTGTAAGATTATATCAGGGTTGCCTCACGAAGAGATCCCATGGCAGTGTGGTGAACACCAACAGAGATGAGAACAATCACAGATAACAACTACTTGACTGGTTCAGAAATGCTTGGCTTATTTTGAGAGACCAATCTTGAATCAGCATAAAACATCCAAAGTTTTTCGATGGTCGGTTGAATTTTGCTTGTCTTTCAGTATTCAGGAATGGCGAGAAACAATGGTGACATACTAAAGAAATTGTGTTCTCTTCTTTTCAACCTGTACTGTCTCTTCCACACCCCAACCCCAGCATTCCCTCATTGTGGTGTACTGTAGACATCCTGTGGAAGTCAAAAGAACCCCATACCATCACGCCCAAGATGGTTAATGATGCATCTTGAAAACAAAGTCCCAGCAACATTTGCCAGATTAAAGAACAGCATTGTCAATACACTCCAGGGGGATGGGTGGTGAAGGCATCAATAACGAATAACATTAGCAAGATTACAAGACTGGGATTCAAGATAAACTGCTTGGTCATTACCCCCTCATTAACTTCACCATGACAAGGGTAAAATCGGGAGCATTGGAATCTTCACTGCTCACCTGGTGATTGGTTTAATTGCAAAAATAGTCAAGAAGCTCAATATGATAAAAGAGACAGCAGTTTGATTGACTGGCAAAAGAACTAACGGACCTAATTGCCACTTCCTTCACCATCACTGAGCTACGACGTTGGGCTACCTAGCACTTACACTCCACGGAATGGACTACAGAATCTCATTACACTTACACTGAAAGGACCTTTCCTGTCTATAATCTCTATTTCTGATGAGAACAACAATCAGTGAAAGGTCTGTTACACCTGATTCTCACTATGCATGGATACCTCTGTTCTTTTATTATCACTATGGCTAATAATGCGATTTATTAAAATTGTAGTTATTGACTAACTTAAGAAAACTAGTCGACCAGGCTTGGAATATTGAATCTCAAGTCTGCGATTTTTTTTTTTTTGTTGAATTGCTTTGGACTTAATTCTGGATAAGTTTACTGATGTTAAATGACTGAATTTGTGTTCTTTGATGAATTGCAGTTCTGGAAACATTGTCAGTGCAAACAGTGAGGAAAATGGGAATGCAGGTTCTTCTGGATCAAGTGAAGTAATTGCAAAGTAAGTTTAGTTGCAGGCATGACTAAGTTAGTCATTATATCAGAATATGACAAACCATTAGGAAATACTGGTGAGCTGGTAGTTTGTGCAATGTTATACAATGATCAATGGTAACAACTCGGAGGCAATGATTTGATCAGCTCTCAAAGAGAAACCTGCCTATGTTCACTCCCAAGTCATTTTACTATGTGATACTGCAAAACCTCTCCTGGTGAAAATTGTAGATTCCTTTTGAAGACCTCAGTTGAAGCTGCCTCCACCACTACACTATTAGGCAGAACATCCCAGTTTCCGAACTATGCTATTTTTAAAAAAAAATTCCTCGTAACCATTGTTTTATTTTGCTGATCATCTTAAGTCAGTGTCCTTTTCTTCTCAAGCATTTTTTAAAATAGAATCGGTACAATATGGAAACAGGCCACTTGGCCCAATAAGTCCACACCAACCCTCCACAGAGTAACAAATCCAGATGTATTCTCCTACCCTTTTACTCTACTCTATCCAAATCCCTCATGATTTTGAACACGTGTAAAATGTCTTCCTCATCTTCTGTCCTCCATAAAGAGCAGCCCGAGCTTCTTCAAACTATCCACATAGTTGTCCAGGTGCTCATCTCTGGTACCATTCTTGTGTACCTTTTGTGCACCTTCTCAAATCCCTTCCTGAAGCGTGCTGCATAAATACTAGACATGAGGGAAAAGCAGGACTGTTTATAACCATTTGTCATAATTTCCTTATTTTGCATGTGACGGTCCTATTTATAATGTTCAGAATCCTAATGATATCTTCAATCTGCACTGCCAACTTCATAATTTGTGTGCATACACACAATATGTATAAAATGCATTAAATATTAGCCTGGGATCATTTAAGAAAGCATCGGTCATTGTATAAAAATAGTTTAGCTTGTGTATAAAATGAACATGGAACAATCCAGAATAATTCTGAATTGGAGGAGGGCTGAATTCAATGGGCCAAGAGGGCATTTGAGCACAAATCTGGGCAATGTTCAGCTTCAGCTGTACAGTACAGCTTAACATTTCCACAAGCAGGAAATGGTGGCAAAAACAATACTCTAATTCACTGCATGATGTTGCAAAGGATATGGATTATTGTTCACCCCAGTGAGAACCGTGCTAAATATAGACTGTTCAGAGGGGAAATAAAGAGTAAGGGAGACTGGCAGCTAACATTAAAAGGGAATCCAAAAGTCATCATTAGTCACAAACAGTGAAAGGGTAGCAAAGGAATGAGTGGGGCCAATGATCATAAATCCCCTGTTTAAACTTCAGCGGGGCAGGGGCCTGGCTGAGGTATTATGAAGAGGAATTTGATGTCCAGTTCATGGTGAAACAAAATGTAATTGGGACTTGGATGAGATGAAGTTTGACAGAATTTTAGAAAGGCTAAAACAAAACAAAATTGCAGATGCTGGAAATCTGAAACAAAAATGAAACTGCTGGAGAATCTCAGCAGATGTCTGGCAACATCTGTGGCGGGAAAGCAGAGTTAATGTTTTTGAGTCCTGTAACCTCTTGAGATTCTCCAGCAATTTATGCTTCAATTAGAAGGGCAGATTGTCATTGAGTGTTGGTAACTGATAACAGCTGAATTGGAGATACCTGAGGGTACAGAGAAAAGTAACATTGAAGCTGCAGTGGTAATATCCACAACACCCTAATCCTGTTCAAATACAGACATGGAATCAGAGACTGGCGAATCACAACAGTTAAAATATTTTTATTCAATCCAGCAAACAGATTCATCTTAGTGGTGGGAAAGCTTCTAATGAACTGTAATCTCAGCCTCAAGCAACAATACTGGGAAATCATATGGACTAACTTTATACGCTGACTAGAAAATCTAATGTGTAACCTGTTTACCTAAATCATCTGATGAAGGCATATAATTCTGAATGCTCAGTTTTATTGGATATTTAAGCCGGTTTAGAAACATAGAAAATAGGAGCAGGAGGAAACTGCCTCTTTAATTGTAGTTGTAAGTGTTTGCTTGAAATGTCTTAATTTGTCCTTGCGTTCAATTGATGCTGTGAAACAAACATGGACTCCAAATTCTGTCGAAATTCTGAGGAAGTTGACAATTTGAGTTCACGAGAAAAGAAAGTGACAGTCTAAAAGTAAGTTTGATCCAATGTACGACCATGTTATGCTTCAGCATGTGTTCAGTCTCTTTCTGAACCTGTGCCAATCTTCAAAGGTTAGGTCTATAGGATGTTGCTTGATTGGAACAACATTTCCTCAATCAATATTATGTGTAGTGAGATTAGTCATTCCCAGGTTATTCCCACATATCTCCCCATGGGATTATACCAACTCTTTCAGGTCATTTCGATTTTCATCTGGAAGGTAACTCAACAGTTTATCCCAGTTTTCCAGAATTTCCTCATTGTTCAATTTAATTTGTGGAATGTCTAATTCACAATCATCTTGATGTGCTTTTGAACAAAATCCATCTCTTCAAGCCACAGAATGGTCACAGAAATAGGTGGAGCAGTAAGCCATTCAGCCCCTTAAGCATGCGCTGCTGTTCAAAATGATGATGGCTGATTATCCAACTCAGTATTCTGTTCTATCATTCTTTGATCCCTTTAGTCCGAAAAAAAACTATTATGTTTTGGACTTAATCAATTTCTATGACACTGAATTCTAAAGTGTCACCACTGTCAGGATAAAGAAAAGTTTCCTCATTTTAGTCCAAAATGCCCGAGACAGTCTCCTTCGTCCGTGAGCCCTGGTTCGGGACTCCCCAGCCATGGAGATCATCCTTCCTGGTTATCTAATTCTGGGCATAAACACTGGCTTGTGCTGCATCTTGTGATCTTCGCCTGGGTCATGTATGGGGAGGGTTGTTCTCTGTATTGCTACACTTTGACAGTGCAAGTAAACCTCTTGCTGATAGTAAGCTCGAAGCAAGGTAGCCATTTGTTGCTAAAAAAGAGACAGGACTGAGTGCTCACTGCCCATATTCAAAAGGGAAGAATGACCTACTGAGGAGAGATATTAGAGAACCTTTTGTCGCTTTAACGGTGGACACTGATAGAAATTACTGACTCCCGTAGAACACACAGGGAATCAGCAAAGGTGACCCAAAGTGCTGATTCCTAATTACACATATTGCACTTTCCAAATGACAACATCCCATTGGTTGAAGAAGTATTCTTTATTTTTAAATTAAAATGTTCAGCGATGTATGACACACCTCTGGAGTAGATGGGACAAGAATCCAAGTCTACTAAATCTAATCTAGGAATTTAAGCCTACTGACCAAGGGTTGGGAGACTATCATTCTATCATCAGAGGTCTGTTTTGTATCTCACACAGAATTGATGCAATTACCGTTAATTGCTTCATTAATCCCTGGGGATGTAAATAATAAGCCACTTGTCAGAGTATTGTGTGTTGCTCAGGTGTCACTAAGTTTAATGCTGATCGTTGAGTCGGAAGGTTGAGGGTTCAAGATCTACCCTCGGGGTTAGAATACACTAATTGATCCTGCCACGGCAGTGCAGTCCTGAAATATTCCTGCACATCAGATGTATATGATGCATTAAACCAAAGCCACACTGCCCTCTAAAGGGACCCTTATTACTTTGAATTAAAGTGAGATTATATCTGGTGTCCCGGCCAATATTTATCGCTCAATCCCGATGAGCAGACCATCTGGTCATCATCTCCTTCCTGCTTTTCTTATGGTACACAAATTAGATATCACATTTCTGACATGTGACTACATGATCAAAAGTGCTTCGGTTGTTGTATCGAACACCTCTGATTGAAAATTGGCTTTGTCAGAACCTGCATGTATTATTACGCAAATTGGCCGTTCATTTTTCACTCTCTTGACCCTCTGTTGTAAGAAAGCGCTCCTTTCCAACTTCCACCAAAGGAGAATGAGACAAAGCTCAGTACTGTAACATTTCACTTTGTACTAACATCTGGATCAAACTGAAATACCATTCAATGCAAATATAAAACGGACTGAACCAGTTTTAAAGGATTAAAATAAATTATGTTTTTCACCAAAGGAGTGTATTGAAATATTTCAATAGTTCTCATTGTGTCAAGTACAATCAAACAGTGGAGTCTGTTGCAATCTATTTTATCTTGTCTAAAGAATAGGCTGAGGAAAAGCATTGCAGGCTCTTTAAATTCGAGAATGAGGAAAGGAGTACAGTGTGGAACAGTGACTAACAGCAGGAAAATTATTCTTCACATTAGAATAGATATGGAGTGGAATATACTAAATCATAGAATGCGAGAAGCTAAAGTGGGATATTGTCAGCGGAATGTTTTATAAGCTTGTTAATATCGGGTCAGTCAGGATCTAATTAAGATGTTATATAAATGTGCAACTTTTCTACTCTGCTAGGGTAGAGAGGGTTTTGCTCTCTATCAAACCTGTGCTTTTCTTTGTTGCATTATTGTATGGAGTTTATTCTCTTAAGTCAATAGCCTGTGCTTTGCCCAAATTTTAAGGGACTCTTACTGACATTGGTGAGTTTCTGTATCCCATGAGGTAGATAAGTTGCAATCAGTAATGGAAAATATAGCAGATCAAATATATTATTGTTAATTGTTATTACATCTTTTAACATGGATAACTATGTGCTGTTCTATGAACCTCAGGATTTAAAAGCCTTTTCAGTGGAGCCACTGCTGATTTAACCAATGCACTATACTGCTGAACTCACTGATACTGAAACCTCTATAATCTGGGACAATGATGAAATAGAAACTGACTGGAACTGCAACTTATCAAGAAAGCTAGTGATCAGCGAGAGGTTGGGGCCGAAGCTCAGAATACAGAGGCCCTGCAAACCCAAACACCAATTGACACAGCTTCTGGAGATGAGTTTTGATGTGGTTCTGCACTATTCGGTTCTGATCTCTGTGGTTTGTGGAAAAAAATGATGTCTGCTAGAAGACAACTACAAAGCTCTCTTGCGATAATGTGACACAGAATCAAGTGAAATTTTGAGTTCTCCTTATGGGCTTCTTTCATCCTTTCAAGTGGCAGCTGAATTTGGTGATCAGGTATCAGTTACTATCAAATTGGATGAAATCTTGATAGTGATTCCTTTATTTACATTTCCCTATCTCTGAGGTTTGCCCCATTTCTTCATTAAAGAGCCAATGGGTGTGAGATCTCTTTCGTGCTGTCCATAGGATAGCCGTGCTCCTGCCACTGTGTAACTTCATATTGATATCTGCCTTTAAAAACAATCTGAATCTATGGTCACATACTGGGGTCGTAACTAACCGGGGTTCATAATAGAATGACTAATTCTTCAAATCCTGCAAACCAATATGGGCTAGATTTTCAAACTGTCATTATCACAAAGGTGCTTTTGGTGCCACATTCAGTATTCAGAATGACAATTAGGTTTTCTGTTAGTGCAGAATTTCTCTCTATTACTTTAAATAATAATGTGCTGTGTGTATGTGCATGTGGTTTGTTTCTATTTATTTCTGTTCTTCAATGGCTTTGAAATTGTTGTTGTATAGGATCAAAGGCAAAGTATTGTCTCCACAAGGACATTGTTGCTGGTTTTCCTCTGAGACCAGTGCAGAACTTTACCAGTTCATTGTAGGCCTGATACATTATAGTTAAGTTTCACCTCTGCCAGCTGGTACAACATGGAAATTTGAGTATTGATGAAAATATTTTTTTTTTTATTTAAGTCTTTAATATTGTACTTATTAGGACACTCTCAAGAATTCCAATGGAAATGGAGAAAGCATTTAATCTGTCTGGGTAATGAATGCTGATTGGTAAAGGCATGGAGAGTGGACCAGGTGATGGTTGGCAGTTAACTGCCAATGCTTTTGTGATTCGACTAAATTGCGAATGGCCATTCTCTGCCTCATTTGGCATGACAATACCTTGACCACTTAGGCAACCTGCCAATTGAAAACATAACAAAGTTCAGTTGTCAACTGTCCATCACCATCTGACCAGTCCATTTTCCAATTGGGAACATCTCGATCAATCATTGTGCACTTTCCAAAGCATCAGAACTCTTTTCTTGTTCAGTATAAAATGTTTTTTCCCTTTATGTCAAAATATTTCAGTATTTGCAAACAATCGTTTGAATTTGGGAACCTTTTGTTAATGGAGTATCCAACATCCAGCTGATATGATTAAAATGGAATCTAGTTTTCAAATTTGAAATGATTTAACCCCCTGATAAGCCCACTTTGTTCATGAAGATCCTCTTTGAATATTGTATCAGTCTGGCTGTTGAAAGACAGCTTTGGAAAGTTGTTTACTTTGGTCAATTTCTATTTAATGAATTGCTGAAACGGTGCAAAATGCATTCTATTGCATTCACAAAACTAAGATATCTTGTGAAATCAGGAGATGTGCACAGTGCAAATAAAAATCCCATTTACTGCTGGCCTGGACAAGACTGGTAAACTTAAACTTGTGCTTATAGAGAAAGGACTGAGATCTTAACTGGCTCATTATCATCTAATGTATTGAGTTTAAACTTACGTCTGTCTCTAAATTCTTCAAGGCCTTGATCCACGCTGTCTCTTGTACCCCTTATATACACACTCTGTTCTTTGGTTCTCTGATTGCTTTATATCTTTTTGTCCATGTGTATGGCCAAGCCCCTTAATTAGCTGTAATTTACTGATAAACTTCCTCAGATGCCCTCTGGTACTCATTCTCTCTTTGAAGGCTTGCTTAAAAGCCGGTTTCATGTTTTTGGTATTGGTCCTAACTCTTCTGATACATGCCAATAAACTTCCCCTGTTTGGCATTTGGTGCATCCTTTTCTAGTTCGGAAGGTCGGACTCGAATAAATATAGGGTTGAAGACAGGATTCTTGGCAGTGTGGAGGAACAGAGGGATCTGGGTGTGCAGTACATAGATCCCTCAAAGTTACCACCCAAATGGATAGGGTTGTTAAGAAATCATTTGTTGTTTTGGCTTTCATTAACAGGGGGATCGGGTTTGAGAGCCACGAGGTTTTGCGACAGCTCTACAAGTCCCTGGTGAGACCACACTTGGAATATTGTGTCCAGTTCTGGTCGCCCTACTATAAGAAAGAGGCTTTGGAGAGCATTCAAAGAAGGTTTACCAGGATGCTGCCTGGACTGAGGGCTTGCCTTATGAAGAAAGGTTGAATAAGCTCAGACGTTTCTCTCTGGAGAGAAGGAGGAAGAGAGGAGACCTGATTGAGGTACACAAGATAATGAAAGGAATAGATAAAGTCAATAGCTAGACACTTTTCCCCAGGGCAGGATTGACTGGTACGAGGGGGGTCATAGTTTTAAGATATTAGGAGAAAGGTATAGAGGAGACGTCAGAGGTAGGTTCTTTATGTAGAGAGTTGTGAATGCATGGAATGCATCGCCAGTGGTGGTGGTGGAAGCAGAGTCATTAGGGACTTTTAAGCGACTGCTGGACATGCACATGTTTAGCAGTGAGTTGAGGGGTGTGTAGGTTGTTATTATATTTTACATTAGGATTAAACCTCGGCAAAACATCGTGTGCCAATGGGCCTGTTCTGTGCTGTACTTTTCTATGTTCTATGTTAAAGCATCTCATAAATGTGAGTATTTAATGTTCACTTTGGCAGATTTAATTGATTCTAATTGGAATGTATCTGCCAAAGCTTTAGCAAAACTGAATCAGCAAACAGCTTCAAACTGTGCACACATCCATCATATAACATTGCTGCTCCACATTAACGTTTCAAATGCACTGCTCCATTCCAAATAGCGGACCACCCGTTCCCATGCATAGAAATTTGTTTCTGATGGATGGAAGTGGTTGTTTCGGTACTTCTGCCATTTTTATTGAACTCATCTCAAGTTACACTTTAGAATTTAACACTCAGGACAAGACTGTTTGTGTTAAGCTTTATCAATTTTGACCAGTCTGCCAGCTCTTCATGTTCTTGAATATTGCAATGGGACTGGGTTCTATCAGCCCTCTAGGGACAGGCTGCAGGTGGATAATAATAAGGGAAGGAAGGAGTTTCAGTGGTTTTCATATTTCCACCTCCGTAGTATTTTATTTATCCCAAATTAGGGAAAGGATGGCCACTCAGGTGGTCAATGTAGAGTCTGTTCCCGCCAATGCTGGCAGTTTATTAGCTGTAGCTGGGTCCTCCATTGTGTGGGAGACCTCCTCCTGCATCCTAGAGACACACCTGCAGGATGTCCCTCCTAATGAAGTACCTTATGGCTCATAACAGGGTATCCCATCTGCATACTGGAACAGTCTCCTGTCCATGGTGGCGATCATTACGGGAACTGGAAATCAGAGTAAGTGAGTGAAAGAAGCCGTGAGGGCTGGAGTGTTCACAACATTCCCAGGACCAGGTTGGCAGGTCCTACTGAGACCATTAATAAGTCATTAAGATCCCCCAATTGGTGCATGGTCACGGGGTTACTCCTACTCCTAGAAAGAGTACTGTGATTACTGCTGTTTCAGTACTATCAAGCAAATAGTGAAGTGTGACCATGTGATAAAATCATTTACATTCAGTGCTGAATACTTGAGACTTTTTTGTGAGAAACTTTATAGTTCTTCTCGATGTTCTTAATACACTTTTTGTTTCATACAATGGTGATTTTCTACATAGGATTACAGAGGAAAAACAGACCATTTGGCATAATCAGTTCATGCCAGCGCTTATGTTCCACTCAAGGTGTTTCACATCTTTCCTCATCTAAATCGCCCATTGTAATTCTCTATTCCCATCCCTTCCAAGTGCTTGCCTAGTTTCCTTGAAATACATCTCAACTATTGATTTCAACTATTCCGTCTGGTCACATATTCCCCATTCTCATCATTCTTTCAGTGAAGAGGTTTCTTCTGAATTCCCTTTTGGATTTCTTGAGGTACCGTCTTATATTGACAGCCTCTAGTTATGTTCTACCCCGTAGTGTAATGTTTTCGCTGTACCTTCTCTTTTCAAAACCTTTCATAATTTTAGAACTGTCATCCTTCTTTTCAAGAGAGAAGTGAACAGCACAACAATTCTTCCTTGATATACACAGCCAGAAACTTGTGTAGCATTCTTATAAATCTTCTCTTCACTCTCTCTCATACATTCTATAATATGTCAACTCGAACTGCAGGCAATACTCTTAATTATAGTCAACCAAATTTCTATAGTGACCCTACTTTCAAATCTATCCCTTTAGAGATAAAGCTTAGAGCCTTGTTTGCATTTTTATGGCCTTTGGAACCTGTGGTGAAATTGTTAGTGACTGATGTAATTGTCTGAAATCCCTTTGTTTGTCTCCCTCACTTAGACGTGCATCTTTGAATAAATGACCTGCACATTATTCCGACCAAGATGTAACACCTTACGTTTATCTGTGTGGATCTTCATTTACTAATTATTTGAACATGCCGTAAATTAATTAATGATCTCTTGCAACTTCTTGTACTCCTCAGAATTGGCTACATTTCAACATTCCTTTCCAATTTGGTGTCATTGAATTGCTAATTTTTTTGTTGTAATTAGATACAATATTTAATTTGCAGTTTTACTTTATTTTGTTTTGAATTTTTAGAGAGTTGCAGTAATCCACACGGTAACTATAACAACTAAATGTAGAATGACAGATAGATGAAAATTATTACACACACAGGACTAATTAATAGACTCTATTAACTTCAAGGTCAAAACAGGGAATTATTTTTTACACGAATGATATGGTGAGATTATCCGTAGTGGAATCACTTTTGTCCATTTCTTTTTTGTTGCAGTTTATTTCCCCAGGTCTTTCTGTGCTACTGGTATGAAATTGAAAAGGCACCCATCCTCCATTTTAAACTAAATGATAATAAAAAACAGCGTTTATATAAAATGTAACATGATTTATGAAACCATCCCTCTAGGCTTATACATATTCGCAGCCATGTAGAGTTATATATGGAGAGGCTGAATGAGCTGGGGCTGATTTCCCTGGAGCGTTGGAGGCTGAGGGGTGACTTTAGAAAGGTTTATAAAATCATCAGAGGCATTGATACAGTGAATAGACAAGGTCTTTTTCCCTGGGGTGGGTGGAGTCTCATCTAAACCTGTACTCGTGAGTATAGGTTTCGAGTGAGAGGGGAAAAAGTTGAAAGTACCTAAGGAGTAACTTTTTCATGCAGGGGATGGTGTGTATCTAATGAACTGCCACAGGAAGTGGAGGCTGGTGCAATTTCAACATTTAAAAGGCATCTGAGTGTGTAGACGAATAGGAGGGTTTAGAGGGATATGGGCCAAGTACTGGCAAATGGGACTAGATTAGTTTAGGATATCTGGTCAGCATGGGCAAGTGAGACTGAAAGATCTGTTTCCAAGTTGTACATCTCTATGAATCTATGATCTACCCCTTTGCTCTTAATTTACTAGTCGAATCTCTTTGGATTATCTCTAACATTATCTCCCAAGGTTATCTCATTTTCCTTTCTTGCCCTCCTCATTTCCCTCTTTACAATATCCCTGCACCTTTTGTACTCTTGATTCACTTGATCTCATTTCTCTATATCTAATATACGATTCATTCTTAATATGAACCAGAGCCTCAATATCTTTATTCCTCCAGTCTTCCCTCCACTTACCAGCCTTATCTTCACACCAACAGGAACATCACGCCTCCGAACTCTCGTTATCTCACTTCTGAAAGCCTCAATTTTGCCGCCCGTCCCTTGAGCTGCTAACAGTCTACTCCAATCAACCCTTGAAAGTTTTTCGTCTCATACTATCAAAATTTGCCCTCGTCCAATTAAGAACTTTAACTTATATATAATTCCAATCCTTTCCATAAATATTTTACAACTAGTCGAATTATGACCCGGCCCCAAAAAGCTCCCCTACTAACCATTCAGTCACTTGCCCTGCCTTATATCACAAGAGTAGGTCAGGTTTGCTCCTTCTGTGATAGTTGCATCTGGATATTAATGAAGAAATTTGACTTTAGCACTTACCAAATTCCTCACCATCCAAGCTCTTAAGACCATGGCTGTCCCACTTTATGTTTGGAAGGTTAAATTTTGCTATCATTACAATCCCATTATTCTCACGTATAAATAAGATCTTTCGACATATTTGCTACTCAATTTCACTCTGACTACTGGGGGGACTATTACAATCGCATCAAAGTAATCATGCTTTTCTTATTTCTGAGTTCCATCCACATAGCTTCACTAGACCATCCCTCAGAAATCCCTTGTGTTAGAACAGTAGTAATGTTTCATCACAAGAAAAATTGACTCCAATCTCCTTCCAGCTCTTCCTACTTCTGCCGTACCTTTGATGATGGGAGGGGCTTTGAACATAAATTATTCAATTTACTAGTGATGGTTAGTAGCTGAAAATAAAGATACTATGGGTGACTTGGGTGATGGGAAATAAAAGGTTACATTGTGTGGAAGGAAAATTCTGGATAGAAACAAGAATTTTAAAAAACGAACTCCATTCTGTCTATCCAGACCTTGCCTACACCACTGTACCTCCAGAGTACTTTCCTTTTATTTTGATGAGTTCAAGTTAATCTCAGCCGCTGTATTGTACTTGTTAACCATTTGTTAACGGGTGTTTGCCGTTTCAGAATGTAGATTGTCTTATCGTGTACGTTCTCAGAGTTCAGTGTTTGGAGTCCTTGTTGGTTCAACCTGTGCTTTGGTCTATAATACAAAATTACAGAAAAATATTAATAGCAATTTAAAATAAAATGTGAGGATATTGGAAGAACAGCTAAGAGCTTCAAAGCTTGACAGACGGCTTGTGGGAAAGGATATGGAAAGCAGCAGGGTTTCCAGAACCTCTCATCTCTGCCTTCCCTGATCGAAATCAACCTGTGATTTATAATTGTTGAGGATTGTTATTCATTAATATCGGTGTGTCAGATAGATCTCAGTCTCAGGGAGGGGTGACCTGCTTCTTTGTTTTGTGATGAACTCAGGGGAACATACAATAGTAAGGGGGTAAACCCAAAGGGGTGAAGGAGCAGAGGATCCCCCGTGTGTATGTGCACAAATCAGGGAATGTACCATGACACGTGGACAGAAGAGCAAATAAACCCGACTTCATCACCCTGCACTGTAGAGAACAAACACACAGCAATTATGTTAAACTGAAATAAAACAGTCTCTTGTCTCACCTGAAATGTTGCATCTCGTTTCAGGTGCCCCGTTTTTGAAAAAAATGCAAAGTTATGAGATTGGGTGCGTGACTGATTCACAACAGTATTCCCGGGATGATACACCTCACCAACTCTGAGAAATTGGGACTGTTCTCCTCTGCTGATAGTTTCCAGACTCTGTGACCAGTTGCTGTGATTGGTTCTCAATTCCGTCTTGCGTCATATGGATCTCAATGGCTGAATATTTCAGGTACTCAAGAGCTGTGCCTTGCCTGATCACAGCACCCACTGATTTATTATTTTTGAGAGTTGCTGTTCAGTAATATCCCTGTATCAGACAGATCTCAGTCTAATTCTCTGGGATTTGACAGGTGTGGCGTGTCAAGTAGATCCCAGGATTTGTGCTCCATGAGATTTATGTGTGAGAAAAACTCCAGTTCTGAGAATCCGCCCTTGGATTGTGCACGTGTTGTGTCTGAATACCTGACTGAACGTTGACATTTTTGGCTGATGAATGTTTCGTTGAGCGCTTTAGGTGGCGATTTCTGCATTACTAACCCAGGCTGTCCTGATATTGGGAGTACGTTTAGTTTAGACAGTGTAGAGTAAACTTTCAAACTCCGTTGTCTGCCTTTTTTCGGCTTCTGGTGGAGCCTATAAAATTATCATGAGGTGACCCGAGGCCGTGAATCTTGGTGCATAAGCGGAAATGTTCTCTAAACATTCTGCCTCTGGAGTGTTCCATCAGGCATATCGTGTGAAAGATGTATTTACATCAGTGGGCTGCATGGTAGCGCAGCATAAAACTAAATGACTGGATAAAATACAATCAAACAGAACAAGTGAAAGTATTTGGCTGGGAAAGGAGTAGGATGTGGGAAAATGTATTATTACTGACTGGCCTTGAAGAAAGAATTAAGCAAACTCAAGGTTAGTGCATATTCATTCGAGATTTATTAACCATTTCAGAAAGCATCTTTAAACAAAGGATTGATGTAAAAGCTAACAGAAGTGAATATAATGGCTGGATGCCACATTGAGACGAGAACACATGAGCTGTGAGCTGGGAATTTTCTGTACATCAGTAACAGTCACAAGAAAGGGAATACAAAGGCTCATCAGAAAGGGTAGGCAACCATTCTGAGTAAGGAACAAATAAAAACAAAACAAACGGGCTTCAAACAACTGGGAAGCTACAAATTCTTCCAACCACAACCATCTCAAAGATATCAAAGTAAGAAGGAAAATCCATCAATAATTGTCTCAGTTACACGCTGATAAACTGTTAGAGTCAGCAACAGGACAGATTGGAGATTGGGAATTCAGAGACCTTGATAAGCAGATCAGGAAAATCAAAGGGGTCCACAACTCATTCACGTAACCTGGAAAAGAGAGAGAAAGCAATGACGCAGATATTTATGATCAGGGACTTTCAGATTTAATGTTTATTCAATGGCACACTTAGAGATTTCACAAAACATATTGGGCTGCTTGGCGTGAGAAAGATGTGATTATTCTCACCTTCACCAGAGTGACGGCAGCGCTGTAGAAAATACTCAGGAAGAACAAGGTGATGAACGTGGAAGCAGTTGTCCAGATGTTGCTGTTATCATCCTCATAGTCTTCAATCCAAGTGTGATCTATTGAATCTATGAATATAAAGCCGAGAGAACGCATTGAGGTTGTTTATTGATCCAGATCGATCTATCTGCATCCAAGTCATGTAATTGGAGACCATTACATCTTCATAAAGCAGTCAGGTATTTCTCAATGTGACTCTTATCTGTATCTATTAGTGCATTATTGACTCAGCAAGAAATTACAAATACTAACTGCACATGTTCTTTCTTCATTGCCCATGTCAGAACGTTTTAAATGATTTTTCTTTTCATCTATTATTTAAGGATATTATTATTTGAGGAATGCTTATTACGAATGATGATTTTAATTATATCATTATAATTTAAATATAGGCTGTGACAGCACTTTAGTTGAAAATTGTGGCCATCACTGAATAAAAGTTCAAATGTGATTCTCATCTTTTATATTGGTGACCAATTGCTTGGCAAATCATGAATATAAGTGACATCACAATCAGGACATTGCTTCATATTTTAGTTTGTAGGATCTGTATATTTAGGAATAAGTTTTTGTACGTGTGTCCCATAATTTATTTGATCTACTGCTTGGTATGTTTGGTTTCCCTTTAATGTTTGTGTATGTGGTTATGGGAGTCTCTTACTTCACTCTTGCCCATGTTGGAGTCTGTGCATGAATAAACATATTCCTGTTCCTTTACTGCTGGTGTGCTCATGTGTTTGTGCACCTAAATTTTGGTCTTTTCACATTGTGTAAGCATCATCATGCTAATATGCCACTTCGTTGCTGCCTATGCTTCTCTTGTAATGTCTTTGTGAGTGTTCACTTTTCATTAGTGCTATCTAAAATGTGTGATTATGTGTCTGTTTCAGATCCTACCTACACTGGGTTATTTTCATGTTTATGCTTAATAAATGTTAGCATGCAATGTTATGTTTTGATGGATGTTTATATTTATATGATGAATTTTGCTTGTGTGGCAATCTTTCCCAAACCATTTCCTGATAAGCTTGTTTGTGCTATTGTTTGTGGATGCTTGCTGATCCTTGTGCCCATTATCTTTATTTACTAAACGCCCCTCTATTTGTTCATCTATGCACTTGTGTGCCTGCATGTGAGACTCTGAATTTGTGTGTGCGTGTGATATTGTATACATGCTGATCAATGTGGTTTAAAAATAACTAATTCACCTGCCTCTGTCATCGTATGTTTGTGATTCTGAAAATGGGAAAATAATGATATTAATGTTTATCTCTGTGCACTTACGTGCCTGTGTGAGTTGACATGTGGGAGGACATTTTTCGGAATTTGTATCTGTGTGTTCATTTGTGTATGTCTGTACGCATTGTGCTGTATGAATGTATATGTATTCATGCCCATTTGTGTGTTACCGTGTGTCGATGTTTCTCATGGTTATGTGTGAGTACTCCTGTTCATTTGTGCAAATGATTTTCTTTCGGTGTATGTGAGTTTTTGTATGAGCTTAGCTGAGTGTTCAAGTACCATTTGCATGTGTGGCTCTGTGTGAGTATGCATGTGTGACATCTTATCTATATGCACATTTGAGTGTGCACATAAATATGTGTCTCTAGGTGAGAGCCCGTATATTTGTCATTACGTGTGTATTTGCGATCATCTCTCTGCATCTGTTCTTATACCAGACTGCAATTTTCATTATTCTAATTTATTGTTCTAATTTTAATGCATTGCCCATAATTAGATTTGACCTTGGTGTTGCAGGAAACAGTTCCCATCGTCGTGCTGAGGTAACCGTTTTATGAGCAACACTTCTGTTGCAGTGATAGAACTTCTGCCTCTGAGAGAAAAGGCGTGAGTTCAAATCCCCACTGCCCCAGAGATAACATTTCTGAATATATTTATTAGAAAATGTCTACTTGTTTCTGTATGTGAAACAAAATGATATCAGGTATTCGAATACCAGAATTGATCCCATGTGCTCCAGAAAACTGAGACAAAACTATGGAATTCAAACTGGGACGATGCAAACATCAGTTTTGGATTATGGGAATCAATGTTAATCATTTGTTAACAGAGCCAAGCGTGTCTAACATGCTTCAAAGGTATTGTTTTGCATGGAAATGTAAAATCTTTGGACAGTAAGCAAGAAGCTGACTGTCCCTGTTAGCAACTGGGTTACATTACAGAGGACATCCACCATGAAAGCTCTGCACAGGGAGCAAGAGGACAGATCATTCATCGTTCCCCTCCCCTCTGCTCCACAACAACTTATCTGTTGACTCTCTTTGGTGTGAAAGTGAAGATACATTCTGTCAACTCATGCACTGGCGCAAGATCCCTGGCAGTTCCCCAGAAACAAAGGTTACATTCAAACTGTTCTGCACTCTTTACGATTGGTATGTTCCAATCAAATTTAATTTTAAAGTGTCTTAAATTTACATTTCCAATTGGTGCAATTTGGCAGTTTAAAACTGACATGAATTTTGTAAGAATGTCCAATCGGGGGAATCAAAAACACCAAGTTCAAAACTCGTGCCCTACTCTTGAAATAAAATGGACATTGACAGATTTTGTCACAGAGGGATTTAGGATGGATAAGGTACTTGGTGGAATCCTGCAATGAGTGAGCTTTACTCTGTCTCTGACCCAGGGTGTATCTGAGCAGAGAACATTAACTGCACAAGACACTCGTCCTAGACCTGTTAATAATCCACTTTAACTCACAACGGGAGGAAAAAAAACACTTCATTACTTCTGTTGAATTATTAAATGCAACTTTGAGATTTTTATTGACATGAATTAACAGTGTCCATCAGTGCAAGTGAAATGTTTACAAAACTCGGTTTACCGCTGGATTTATCGACTGTTCTGTTGATGATCTTCAATGGAATCGCTTCATGTCCCACCACACAGGAGTAAGAAGCACCGCTGGCCCACTCCTCCGCTGTAATGGATAACAGGCTGTAGATGAAGAAGGAGGTGTTGTCACTCTCCGCCATCACCTCGGTGTTCTTGTAGTTATTGGGATTCACTGGCTTGTCATTGTTTGTCCACTTGACGAAGATCTCTCGGGGGGAGAAACCTCTCACTAAACAGGTGAGGGAGAGAAACCTCTGAGCGGAGATTTCTTCTGTTGGTGGCAGGAGGACCGACACTGATGGCTCCAGCGGATTAATCACTGCAGAATATTTGAGACAAATATCAATCAACCAAAAAAATCCTGAACCAGTATCACAATTTCACTAAATATTAAAATACTTCATGTTTAATTTGGGATTTATTCACTTTCGTTTTCTAAAGGAGCAGTATGGTACACATTCTGTTCAGTAAAAAAAGGAAAGTTTAATGTAAAAGTTGCCTCCATGTTTCCAGCCCACAACGTGGACATTCTGTCCATTTGTCATTGCTGATGGTGACATCACAACCCAGGCTTCTTCCCACCTTCTCTGACTTAATCAGAATACAATATCCTTTGGTCCATCTTTTCCTTAATCAGCTACTTAGCTATCCTGCCTTTAGATGCATCATTAATGCTCCCAACGGTGTTGGTTCATTTCCAATCAAAGCCTGTCATTGATGTAACTGGATCTGGATTACAAATGGGATCCTTTGTGCTTTAATCTCACCGCTCACCTTTCTCCTTGTGGATGGAGTCTCTCAGCGGAGTCGGTAGATTCTGATGGTACACCACACATTCAAAAGTAACGCCACTCAGCCAGGCTTCAGTAGAAATGTCTAATTTGCTGATCACGCTGTCGGGATTCTGTCCAGGCTGCTCAGCAATCTCTGATTTCAGAGGCTTCTTTTCTTGTTTCCAGGTCACGTTGACTCCAGAAGGAAGATTGGACACAACACAGGTTAACGTCACCGTCGCCTCCAGTAAGACTTGTTCTACTGGCGGTGGGAGGATTTTAACGGTGTTAGGGTGGCACTCGGTATCTTCTATGAAACAAAAATCAAAGTCAATGAAAAATGCCCCTTTCTGATACAAACAGCCAATCTTCAGATTACTCCTTCACAGGGTGAAGACACCACCTTCAAAATGGCAACTCCAACTATTCTGAAACGATGCTTACTATTGTTGATGTATTTTGATCTGTGAAACATTTGTGATTACCTAGGACATACCCTGTGTAATTATTCCGAAAGAACACTGGCTTTGTAACAAGTGAAACCTGTGAAAAAAGTAAAATCATCAAAGATACCATCATGTAACCCATGGAATGACCTTTCTTTCAGAGTTTGTCTCTCACTTAAGACCATCTATTGATACTTGTGACAAGAGTAATCTGAATATAATGAGTTCATTTCTATGTTCATAACCTTTAGATGCAAGTGCTGCTGGTCACACTGACTGCCAAATCACATCCCAAATTTGGACAAATTATAATAAATAAAAATTATTCTCTTTGCAGAGTTCTAAAGTGTTACAGGAGCGGTGAACAGCCATGGAAATTCTGATCATTATATTTAACGTGATCAAAAATACTTTGCGTTATTGGTGTGATGTCATTCTCTAATTTATGTCATTGTTCCTCGTGGGCTGTGTTTGGAATAGATCTGAAAACAAGACATTGAGTACAGCATTGGATATCGAGAAGGATACCCAACTCCTTAAGTCTTTCGCTCTATTCAGTTAGTTCATAACTGGTCTGTACTTTCAGTTTATTTACCAAGCTGCATTTTTTAATTTCTTCATAGAGCAGGGGAGAAAAAAAAACAAACAAAAGCGTCTTTAATTAATCTACAAACGCGATGGAAATGTCACTAATTTTATAGACATCCACTACTCACTGTGTAAACATCGCCACCCCAAACCAGGCTAAATCAGCCTGTCTCGAGTTCCTATTTCATTCATCCCTATTGTAGCATTCCCACCGGAATTTATTCTCCTGCCTCATCTGCTAATTACAGAGAGCATCTTAAAGCCGCTCAGTGAGATCACGTTTATCCCAGTTCATCAAATGTGATACGCACTTGGTCTGTGGTCTGATCCCATAAATGAAGTTAAAGAGCTCAGTACCAGATAAAAATCGATGTCGTACAATGTCCAACCAACAGGTCATTCCTGAGCAGGGAATGAAGCATTGAACGCATTTTAATTTATTTTCAAGTTAGGGTCACTGCATATTTTAACCACGTCACTTTGATAGAGGATCAGAATAAGGATGTTCGGCCAATCCAGAGTTTAGATCAGAATGATGCTGGAAAAGCACAGCAGGTCAGGCAGCATCCAACGAGCAGGAAAATCGACATTTCGGGCTAAAGCCATTCTCTTGCCTCCTCCCCGTACGAAACAAGAGCCGATCTATCTCTGGCTTGAGTACACACAATGGCCTGGCCCCCACAGCCCTCTGCAGCAACATGTTCCACCGACTCATCACCCTCTGGCTGAAGAAACCCTCCCCATCTCAGTTCTAAACGGTGCCCCTTTGACCCTGAGACTGTGCCCTTGGGTCCTAGTCTCGCCTACCAGTCAAACACCTATTCCACATTCACTCGACCTCAGTCTCTCAGTATTTTCTATGTTTCAATCAGATATCTCTCCAATATCCCCCCTCCACCCCAAACTTATCCTTGAAGCGGCTACCAGGCAAGGATTCAGCACTCTGAATGCCTCTCCCAGCATGGTCAGGCAACAAACTATTTAACAAAGCTCACTGTCTATATATCTATCTTCAACAGAGAGGAAACATGCTTTTCTGACTTGCCAAAAGGTTGAATTATGAGCAATGCTAATGTAACACTCAAACTGAAATGAGACACGTGGCATGTTGGGAAACGAGAAGCTGTACCGTGCTGTTTACTACGCCTGATAAATTCGTGTGTTTGATTCACATCAGAGTTCAGAATGATTTGTAGCTCTCTCAGTGTGTGTCTCTTACCCTGGAGTGCGGTGATGTTTTTACTTTGAGTGTTCTCTCCATGAGTGACCTGGCAGGAAGAGACTGCACTGTTGTACCATTCACCATAAGGGACCATCAGCCGACTCGTCACCGAGAAGTTCCCGTTCGCCTCACACACGGGAGACGTGAAGAAGCCAGAATCCAAGGGTCGGCCATTTTTCAACCAACTCACGGAGATTGACTTCGGATGGAACTCGATGATTGAACAGACGACGGTTGCAAACTTGCTGCTTACGATGTCTTCACTGGAGCTCACAGTTAGGAGAAGAGTTGGTTGGAGAATATCTGGACCTTTAGGAAACACATCACATACATTATCTAACGAATTTCATAACAAATACAATCAGTTCTCATATATCAAGGTTTCTTGTGGTTAATGGATACAGGAATCATAATTGTGCAGAGTGCTGGAGAAGCTGGGATCCACACAGAAAGATCAGCAGGACAACGTGAAAGGCGGAAGTTAGAGGACACAGCAAGGGAATCAAGGAGGCATAGAAACTATAGGCCGGTAACATCAGAAGGGAGATAGCAACGTTGGATGGTATTCGTTTTAATGACAGAGTCTGATGAACATGGCAGACGAATTATTGGCATAAATGAAGATATGATGCCGTTGCTATCACTGAGACATATTGAGAGCCGGGCAGGAGTGGCTATTCAATATTCCAGGATTTAGTGCCTTCAAGCGAGACAGGGAAAGATGGAAAAGGATGGGGGCAGGGGTGTACGGTACTGAATAAAGCTTCTGTCGCAATTCTGACAAGAGTATTTTAGGTTGTAAAGAGAAATGAAATCATGGATACCTCCTTGAACAAAGGCAAATGGACAGTACTTCAAAACCAAAACACAGCAAACATAACTACTGGGAGAGCACGATAGACCTTACTATTGGTCCAAAAGACCAAGTGCAAATACATGGGCAAATTTCAGAGACATGTAAATTAAATAGGGGAATGAGAAAAGAGGTTTTTAACTTCCTCAGCATAGGCTTGGATATTCATTTTGTCAAAGATTTAGAGGGAGCACAATTCTGAAAATGCCCCCAGGAGAATATTTGAACAAAGTATGTGTTTAATACAGAGAATTTTAATCCAGACCTTGCAAGAGAGGGGTGAACCTGAACTTAACTTCAGGGAATGAAGTGGACCCAGTGGGTAAAACATCAATGGTGGAGCACTTTGCAGACAGTGATGGTAAATCAGTTGGATTTCAGATTGTACTGCAAAGGAATAGAAATTGGCCCAAAGTTCTGAAAAGGGGAAGGACAATTTTAGTAAGATCAGGTAATGACTTGACCAGAGTGGACTGGAAGCTGACACTTATTGGTAAATCTGGGTCAGAGCAGTGTGACACATTTAAGAAAGAGACAGGAAAATCACAGGGAGGACATTTCCCAGGAACCCACTGCGTGGTACCAAGAATGCAGTGGGCTCTGGACACCAAAGGGCATGGAGGGGGAGATAAAGAGAAACAAGGGAGGCTTCCTGTCTCTACTGAAATCTCAAAACAATAGAAACTAATATGGAGTACAGAACGTGCAAGGGGGAGTTTGAAAGACAAAGGAATTAGAAGAGCAAAAGGGACCATGAGAAAATAATAACAGTCAAAATAAAGGAAAATATTTTTAAAAGTTACAGACTCATTCATAATAAAAGAATTATTCGGGAAACAATAATGCCCATTAAGTGTTATTATTGGAGTGGAGCCAGAGGATTTGGTTGTGGTCAAAACGAATGTGTTGTGTCAGTGTTCACTAGTAAGAGTGACAATGTGGGGACAGAAATCATGGAGGGGTGTTGTGATGTACTTTCAGAAATTAGGACACATGACGTGATGTTCTGTGTTGTCTTGCTGAATGAAAAGTGGTTATATTTCCAGGGCAAATGAAAAGTATACCAAGCGGTTGAGCGATGCAAAGGATGAAATAGTTGGGTTGCTGACAATAATTTAGAATTCCTGTCTGGCCACAGCAGTTGTGCCAAGTGAGTGTAGATCAGCCAACGTTGCACTGTTATGCAGGACGAAGGAAGGGATAAATAATGAAAACACAGATCTGTCAAGCTAGTCTCAGTGGTAAGGAAACTATTGAGAAGTGAAATTAGTTTTCATTTGGAAGATAAATCAACAATTTTCAGCACGGTTTTATTGAGAGGAAGTCATTTGTAACAATTTGATAGTAGTTTTCATAGAGATAACTCGATGTCCAGATGATAGCAATAATCAGAGCCAATGGGATCCGAGTTAATTTGACAGATTGGATCTAGAACTGGCTGAGTGGTGGGAGCAGGGGTTAATAGTCATCGGGTGTCTGCGTGACAGGAAATCTATGTCTCCTGGTGTTCTGTAGAGATTAGTGTTGATTTCCGTGCTATTTCTCTTACATACCAATGATTGAGACTCAAATTTAGGAGGATTAACCAGTGAATTCACAGATTAAATGAAAACTGTCATGTTGGTAAGTCATGAGCATAATGGCTTTAGATTGCAGGAGGATATAAAAGGGTTGGATGTATGTGAAGAGAAAAGTTGCAAATGGAAATTATTCTGAATAAATGTAAGGTGATGTAATTCGGCAGAAGAATCTGTGAGGTATGACGTTTTGAATGGTGGAACCCTGGAAAGGCCTGAGGATCTTTGGTGCATGTACCCACCGATCCCTTATAGTACTGTGTCGTCTGGATAAAGGGGCTAAGAAAGTGGGAGGATATTTGCTTTTATTAGCCTAGACATTGACAATGAAGAGTGGTGAGATGATACTGGAACTTAATAAAACACTGGTTAGGCCATACTGAAGCGTTGTGTGCATGTTATGGAAGGAATGTGATTACACTGAAGGCAGTATTGATGAGATTTGCCAGGGTCTTGCCTGGGTTGGAGGGTTTTAGTTATGAAACTAGTTTAGATAGAGAAGGGTTTTCCTTGGAGCAGAGGAGAATTAGGGAGAAGATTATCATGATATCTAGAATTATTTTAGGCATAGTCAGGGTAAACTGGATGAAACCTTTCCCCTTGATGGAGAAATCAATGCCTCAGGGGCACAGGGTGAAGGTAAGGCCAGGAGGTTCCAAGTGGATCTCAGGGGAAAACAAAATCAAACAGAGGGTGGTGTTAGCCTGGAGCTCAGCACCTATAAGTCATGTAGAGATTGAGCGCCTCATAATAAGTATGAAGTATCCTTGCAAGGGCAAGTCACACAAGGCAATGGATCGTGTGCTGGCACATGAGACTGGAATAGTTAGGTGGCTGTTATTGATAGGCGTGAATTGGATGGATCAAAGGGCCTTTTTCCTGTGCTGTATGAGGTGATTCTGTGAAAACGGTTATAAATAATGCCTTCTTCATGTTAATCACAGATGATCTGTTTATCTCAGTTCCCACAACACTTACCTGGACATGGCATTACTTTGCTCTTGTGTGTCCCGCTGTGTTGAACCTCACAGTAGATTTTGCTGGGGCAATCTACCGCTGACCCGGGCAGGGTTAACTGGCTGCTTAGGGTGTAGGTTCCCTTCTTGTTTCTCACTGATGGGTAAGTCTTCAATCCAGTCGTGATTACCTCCCCACCTTTCTTCCAGGTTACCTTGGTGACGTCAGGGGAATAGTCCATCGCCAAACAACCAAAGATCACAGAACCGGTGTTGTGCTCCTGACAGGAGGAGACCAGGCCATAAAGCGTGGGGGGAGATGGTGTCTCTACAATGGAATGACCAATTGAGCATGTTAGTTTCTGTTAATTTGACCTTATCTGTTACTCAAATGTATCCTCAGCTGTAAACGTTTGCCAGTATGCTCCCGCTGAAGTCGACAGCATAACTGGGGTTTATTTTTGTTTCCTACCAGTTGCTGATCATGATCATTGGTTCCCTCTTTAGAAACATGCCCTCGACCTTGACCATTGCCATATAATTTAGGACGAAGAACATCCTGATCCCACCCCAGTAACTGTTTGACGATCTCACCAACTGACACTTTCACTGGATTGCTGTGAAGAGCAGAGACGTTTCACAAAATACAAACCAAGGAAATGCAGATTCATCGAAATTCTACAGTGTGTGCAAACAGGCCATTTGGCCCAAGAAGTCCACACCCACCCTCTGAAAAGTAACGCATCCAGACCCATTCCCCTACCCTATTATGCTACAGTTAACCCTGACTAATGCACCTCAACTCCCAATCACTGAATACAACATTTGCAATTCCCCCAACTTGCACATCTTTGGAGTGTGGGAGGAAACGCACACAGACATGGGGAGAAAGTGCCAACTCCACACAGACAGTCACCCGAGGCTGGAATGGAACCCGAGTCCCTAGCACTGTGAGGCAGCAGCACTAACCACGGAACCAGCGTGCTGCCCCACGAGGTGCCGTGCTGCTGGAAATACCCAACAGCTGGCAGTACCCCCGGAGAGAAGTCAGAGTGAATCATAGAACATAGAACATTACAGCGCAGTACAGGCCCTTCGGCACTCGATGTTGCGCTGCCCTGTCATACTAATCTGAAGCCCATCCCACCTACACTATCCCATGTACGTCCATATGTTAGCCCAATGACGACTTAAATGTACTTAAACTTGGCGAATCTACTACCGTTGCAGGCAAAGCATTCCATACCCTTATTACTCAATGAGTAAAGAAACTACCTCTGACATCTGTCTTATACCTATCTCCCCTCACTTTAAAGTTGTGTCCCCCCGTGTTTGCCATCCCCATACTTGGAAATCAGGCCCAGTGAGCCTTCCTCACTTATCAATGCAAGGCAGAATGTTCTCTCTGGGAGGAAGGTCACTGCAGCAGCAGCACAGGCAGGAGCTGAGCACTGGGACGGGGAGGATGGCTGTCACGGCTGAACTCATGCCATTTGGCTGGAAGTTGAAACATCTCATTTACAATTCTCTGAATTCTGGAGGCCTCTGAAAAATGGAGGACTATTAAGGTTCAGAGACTTTGGAGTGTTACAGCTGAGTATTTACGTAAATATAATTTGAGAAATGAACAAGTAATCTGTAACTTTAATAACTATCAAACTGACACACAGTTCACCACCAAACCTCATCTTTCAGACTAACCACTGCACTTATTCTGTCTAGACCTAAATTCCCACTCACATTGACAAACCCTACCCTGCTATACACCCATTCATGCCCGGAACACACAACCCCTATCACACGAAACACATCCAAGGCAATCCATATTGGTAGTGTAGCTGAGCAGAGAGATCTCGGTGTCCATGTACATAGATCCCTAAAAGTTGCCAGCCAGTTTGATAGAGTTGTTAAGAAGGCATACTTTGTGGTGGCTTTCATCGATAGAGGGAATGAGTTTCAGAACCACGAGGTTAGGCTGCGGCTGGACAAAACTCTGGTGTGGCTGCACTTGGGAGTATTGTGTACTGTTCTGGTCACCACATTATGGGGAGAATGTGGAAGCTTTGGAAGAGTTCAGAGGAGGTTTACCAGGATGTTGCTTGGTATGGTGGGAAGGTTTAATGAGGAAAGGGTGAGGGTCTTGAGGCTGTTTTTATTTGAGAGAAGAAGGTTGAGAGGTTACTTAATTGAGACATAAAAGATAAACAGAGGGTGGACAGTGAAAGTCTTTTCCCTTGAATAGTGATGGCTAGCAGGAGAGGACATAGATGACAGATGTCAGAGGTTGTTTCTTTACTCAGAGAGTAGTAGGGCCATGGAACGCACTGCCTGCAACAATAGTACACTCGCCAACTTTAAGGGCATTTAAAAGGTCATTGGATAAACATATGGATGTAAATGGAATCGTGTAGGATAGATAGGCTTCAGATTGGTTCCACAGGCCAGCGCAACATTGAGTGCTGAAGGGCCTGTACTGCACCGTAATGTTCTATATTCCAGATGGACATATGATCTCAATTCCTTTCACTCCTTTACACTCCTGCCGCCCTGCACCTGGCCCATGGTGAATCTGGCCCTGACTGGACCTAGCACCATCATTTTCACAACCTCTGACAAAAGCCCACTACCCAAAACATGACCTCAGCCCTTGATCACTGACCTCTCACCTTACCCAAGTCAACCTGTGCACATTGCATCCCAGCTCCTTTCGCATCTGTGCTTTACCACCCACCATTTTGCCAGACTCCGAGCTTTGCATTTTGACAACACGTCCCCCTGTCACTTCATTACAGTGACCTTCCACCCCCGAAACATCCTGGCACTCTGCCCATCTCTGCACTAACCTGCCTGGCATGCTGCTCACCTCTCCATAAACCAGCCTGGCACTCTGCCCACCTCTGCACTAACCAGCCTGGCATCCTGCCCACCTCTACACTAACCAGCCTGGCACTCTGCCCACCTCTGCAATAACCAGCCCGGCACACTGCCCACCTCTACACTAACCAGCCTGGCACACTACCCAACTGTACATAAACCAGCCTGGCACACTACCCACCTCTACACTAACCAGCCCGGCACTCTGCCCACCTCTCCACTAATCAGCCTGGCACTCTGCCCACCTCTGCACTAACCAGCCTGGCACACTGCCCACCTCTGCACTAACCAGCCCGGCACTCTGCCCACCTCTGCACTAACCAGCCTGACACTCTGCCTACCTCTGCACTAACCAGCCTGGCACTCTGCCCACCTCTACACTAACCAGCCTGGCATTCTTCCCACCTCTACACTAACCAGCCTGGCACTCTGCCCACCTCTGCACTAACCAGCCTGGCACACTGCCCACCTCTGCACTAATCAGCCTGGCACACTGCCCACCTCTGCACTAACCAGCCTGGCACACTGCCCACCTCTACACTAACCAGCCTGGCATCCTGCCCACCTCTACACTAACCAGCCTGGCACACTGCCCACCTCTGCACTAACCAGCCTGGCATCCTGCTCACCTCTCCATAAACCAGCCTGGCAAAGACAGACCTCCTGCATTTCAGCTCAAACTACCCCTCACCTACCAAGCACAATTCGACCAAATTATCCTGTGACCATTACCATTTACCTTGATGCCACCTTGCCAGACAGAGTGTATGCAAGCTTACCCAGCAGCCAGCCAACACCTCACAGCCTACCAGCCCAAACTCTCCCACATGCCCAATCTAGCCCCTCACTTGCTCACCACCTTCCAACTTTGAGCCCACTCCACCATAAAGTCAGTGAGTCATAAAGTCATACAGCACAGAAACAGTTCCTTTGGTCCAGCTCATCCATGCTGACCAGAGTTCCCAAATTAAACTAATTCCACTTGTCTGCCTTTGGCCCATATCCATCCCGACCTATCCAGTTCCTGGAGCTGTTCAAATGTCTTCTAAATGTTGGACCTATCTCTGCATTTACCACTTCCTCTGGCAGTTCATTCCAATGTTTTGGACAGTTACAACATGAAGCCCCAACTCCTGCACTCAGTGCTCTGACCAATGAAGGTACATGTGCCAAACACCTTCAACACACTAGCTACTTGAGACAACGCTTTCAAGAATCTATGAGTCTGGACCCTCAGGGTCCTCAGTGTTCAACATCATTACCCAGTGCCTTACCATGAACTCTGTAAGACTCTATGAATCTGGACCCTCAGGGCCCTGTGTTCAACATCAGTATCCAGTGCCCTACCATTAACTCTGTAAGTTGTGACCTGATTTGTCTTCTCAAAAAGCAACACGTCATATTCATTTAAATTACACTCCATCTGCCACTCCTCAGCCCATTGGCCCAGCTGATCAAGATCTCATTGTAAATTTAGATAACTTTCACTGCCAATTATACCACCAATGTTGGTGTTACGTGCAAACTTACAAACCATGTCCCATTCAATGTTTTCATGGCTTTCAACCAATATTGTACCCTGTTTGCCTTTCTCCCACATAACCGGAGCATTTTTTTAAGGATTGAAGGAATCTATCTCCTTATTGAAATCATTTAATGTTTTGTCCTCAATCAATTTCTGTGGTGGAGAATTCCAAAGGTTCACCATTCTTTTGCTGGAGAGTAAACAATCAGGTTCAATATTATCGGTGTGTTGGGAAGACTGGTGAGCAGCAAGATTAATGATGATCCCATGAATGGAATAGCCTTCTAGAGGGGCCGCGGGTCCTTCTTCAGCTTCCAGTTTGCATGCTGACATGTCGCTTCAGCAGCATGTTCCAAAACTGTGATCCTTGAGGATAAGGGCGCACATGCATGTAAATACTTCACCTGAAAGCTCTCCTCCAAATTAGACTTTAACTTGACTCTCAACTATTTCCCTGCCCGTTTCCTCTTCCTCAATCACAGCCATGGGACTCACTTCCTAACAGCGCTGTGAATGTGCTAATACCACACAAACTTCAGCAATTCAAATAGACTGATGATAACTGGTTTCTCAAGGCGATATAAAAAGTCTGACACTTCCACACCTGTCTAGAGATTCAAACAACCACTGGAAGAATTGAAAATTATTTGAGGCACTTGTGTGTCTCCATAAGATGACATGATTCCCTTTTGTGTGATTTGACTGTGTTTTCACTGAATGAACAGAGCTATTTCTTAATTATATAATAGGAATGAAGCTTCCCTCATTTTTAGCAAGGCAATCACACATTATATTTCTTTATTCCAGGGAAGTACAGTGTTAAGTTAATGAAATATGGTGATTGGGATGTTTCAATTGGAAATTGTCAGAGATTGAAAGTTTACTTTCATGAGCAATTAATTCCAGGCTCATTGTGTCACAGTACTCACAGGAATGTCTTTCAGAAATGGTGTCTCCCTTTGTTACGGGCAGTCGAATCAGTAAATCTGGGATAGATTTTGCTTGTTAATCAAAGGTGTTAAAGAGTTTTAGCCAAAGGGAGACCTGTGGATTTAGCTCACAGATGCTCCATGATCTAAGTAAGTGGTGGAACAGCTCGAGGGGCTGAGTGCCCTTCTCTTGCTCCTACCTTCCTATCATTGTGTCATTCATTAAGCTAGCACTGGTGGTGAACACTTTTTATTAAAATATTTCAACAAATTAATTGTTTCACACATGCTGTAAAAAAACCTTCTGTTGATTATTTGGAACGGGATCATTGACATTCTCTATTTGAGTGATCAAAATAACTTCCACCCAATTACAGCAGCCACTGCACTCTGGAGTGTGTTGTTTCTTCATCATAGTTTCTTGTGAAACTAGAGCTCGAGATCAGGGCTATCAAATTCAATGATTCTCTGATATTTAATATCTCTGAACATTCGCAATTTGTTCAAATGCATCTTTTCTCTGAAGAACGTGTTTCATCGAACACAACTTTTTTCAATGAAACAACAAACTTTAAATGCTAGAAAACCAAAATAAAGACAGAAATTTCTGAAGAAACTCAGCAGGTCTAGCAGCTCCTGGGGAGAGAAGGCAAGGTAAACCTTTCGCATCCAGAGACCCCCGCCGCCCCCTCTTCACCAAATTGTTTTCATGTTTTTGGCACAAGAGCTCACACCTGTTGAGATAAACAGTGATTACGTTGGCTTGACTCCTGTTGGAAAAATAATTCTTAGCAGAGGTACTGGATGGTCTGAGATAGCAATTGAAGACCAACTGAAAAGCTATCACCATCTGCAGCAAGTGTTGGATTTAGCGGAACTCCCACCGTACTGAACAATCAAATTCAGCTCCAGCACTGGTTTACTATAAAGTAAACCAGACTAAGCCTAATCTCATCAAATATGCTTCGAAAATGATTCATTCTGGATTAGTTATAAATGATATTGTTAGAACAGCAAATCAAAAGCTGGGATTTCTTTGAGCACTTACTCCATTAACCCCATCTAGCGATGCCCAAAAGCTTGTGAACAAATATTGATCTGGAAAAAGCTGCTAACCACCAAATTTCTGTTTAATATCTAAGAGACAAAGGTCAGGACTGCGATTGAATAGATTTCATTGGTCTCTGTGAGTGGAATTCCAACAAACACCCAAACATGTCAATCTGCTTTCTTGCACTGAAGTAACCTGATAAGAGATTGTGTTACATACCTCTCTAACAGGTTGTAAGTGAACACAGGCCACCTGGCACAGAATCAGGGACTCTACTACAACATCACAACAGACCTGAACACAATGGGCTTGACACTATCACGGAGAACACAGCCCACATGTTTTGACAATACATAAACCATGTTAGTTATTATCACCTTCGAACAACCAGGGATTGTTCCAGAATGTTTGTACAATGAAAGTAACATTTCAACATATATCCAAGAATGCTTTGACAGCAGCTCCAAAATGTTCAAACTCTATGGGATCTACAGAGGAATAAATCTAGGAATTGCATTGCCATCAATTCACTGTCACTGGATTCCAACCTCGAACTCCCTTCCTCTTTCCCCTGTGAATGTTGCTGCACCAGACGGTCGACTTAGTTTGGAAAAGATTAAAATGTTTTGAAGTGTAATATGACCGTTGCCAGTGACATTAAAAGCTGATAATAGGTTTTCAAATAATAAGATGCAAAAAAATTCTGATTCTACATTGTGCCACGGAATATGTCCTGCATAACTGAGGCACAAAGAAAATATGCAGCAAATATCTCTTGTTGCCAACAACCAATTTCAAAACTCTTGCTATCTGCCTTTTGTTCCTGAAACGTTCGTTCTGATTGGAACAACTTAGTCAGGGCTCTCAATTCTGGGGCACCTAATCGAATATTGTATTTCTGGCAGGTAAAAGTGGTTTTGAAGCGCGAGATGAAATTGAACTGTCTGAGATTCAGGTATCCGAACTGGACAATTTACAAATGGTCAGGACCATTGACAAGTTAGTCAGACATAGCACTGAAACAAACTGCACAACAGACGTAATCCTAGAGGATACATTGCTCAACTCCTCACGTCAAATATATTCACTGTAATTGAACATTCATCAGAGGAACTAACCAGAGGATTAATGTGAACGAGAATGTGTTCACAATGAACATAAATAACCACTGAGTTAATAAACTTAATAAGTCATTGTATTTAACAAAATTATTGAGGTGGGAAATATCGCCAATTAAAGCACAGATCCGGAGGAAATGGATTATTCTCTAAATTGTTTTTACATATTCTTAAAACGTTCCTTGAACTGTGGAGATTTTGCATGCACTGCATAAAGTCAATACTGCATTTCAGTGTGGAAAGCATTTCTGTTGAAGGAATTAGGGCAAGGTCATTTTTTTGTTAACTGCTTTTAATGAACTAAAATGTTTAAAAAGGTATGAATTGAAAATATGCTTCTGTCTGGAGTTGCCCGCTTTAGCGGATGTCTAAGTAAATGTGGGCATTGCTGCCTCACAGATCCAGGTACCCAGGCTCGGTTCCAGCCTCGGGTGACTGCCTATGTGGAGTTTGCACAATCTCCCCTGTGTCTGTGTGGGTTTCCTCCCACAATCCAAAGATGTGCAGGTCAGGTGAACTGGTCATGCTATATCGTCCATAGTGTTAGGTGCATTAGTCAGGGGTAAATATAGGGTAGGGGAATGGGTCTGGGTGGGTTACTCTTCAGAGGGTCGGTGTGGACTTGTTGGGCCAAATGGCCCGATACATACTGCAGGAAATCTAATCTAAATGATTGTCACACTTAACTAATGTGAGCAGATTCCTTCCGATCGCGACATTGCAATAAATCGGTCAAGTATATTAATTAAAATAAATATTACTCTATTTTCAGTGTCTGAATAAACCATGTGCTCTGTTATCCTCTAGTTCACGTCTTCTGCAAATTTGTGAACACTGCATCCGTCTGAACACATCGATGTAACATGAATTCTCTGCGTTTGCAGCAAGCACTCCCATGGTTTTAAGAGTAGGGTTCCTACAGTATAGAAACAGGCCATTTGGCCCAACAATTCCACACTGACCCTCTGAGCAATAAGTAGTCCAGCCAGGCTCATTCCCCCTAATTTATATTTACCCCTGACTAATGCACCCTAACCGACACATCCCTGAACACTATGTGCAATTTAGCACAGCCAATCACCTGACCTGCACATCTTTTGGACTGTGGTAGGAAACCAGAGTGCCCGAAGGAAACCCACGCAAACACAGGGAGAATGTGCAAACTCCACACAGGCAGTCACCCGAGGGTGGGATCGAATTTGGGACCCTGGCACTGTGAGGCAGCAGTGCCAACCACTGAGCCACCTTGCTGCCCTGCGAGGTCATGAATGGATTATTTTAATTAATTCGATATTTGGCCTTGGTCACATAATTCACTATAGCAGTTGCTCCGAAAGAATGACTCTTCAGTTGATATTTTGTTGTAAAATGTAACTATTTATTTAAAATGCACAGATTGGGAACACCTAAAGCACTGTGTAGATTAAATAATTCAGTTAATGTTTTATTTTATCCAGTAAATCCAGTTTAATCAGGGACATAACAATTAATTAACTCAAGTTACGTGTGAAACTGATCAAAGCAGTGAAACTGACCTGTTCTTCATAGAATTGAGCAGAATTTCCAAATGGTCTTTGCCAATGATCTTTTCCAGCCAGAAAAATATGTATGTAGTGTACAGCGGAATTGAAAGGTGTGTGTTGATCAATTATAACACAGTCATGGCATTTTTGCTCAAGAGCAAGAACTATTAGAACATTAGACTTTTGGAATTCTATTTATATTTCTCTATGACTTGTAAACTGTTAAAAAACACACCTTGTGATTGAACTAGATAGTGGAGTTCTGAATTTGGATTGTAAAGCATGGATTAGATTAATCCTTAATTATTACTTTTAATTAAAAATGGCGCCCGAAGGTATCTGTTTTCCCTTCATTTCTAAAACCTTTGCGATTTGCCTTTCACTTAATATTAGGCTTTATGAAATTTCACCTCGCATGCTGATTGCATTGAATGAGGAACCTGTAGCGGTTCACTGTCACCAACCATGTTAACATTGCAAAAACAATGTAGAAACCAAAAACAGTTTCCCAAATATAACATATTTAATGTTACCCAAGCACAGTCCCTCCTCAACAGATCAATGATCACCAGATAACAACACGGTGTGTTTGCAGCAGAACTAGTTCTGCAAACATTTTCAACAGAACCAAGAACATGATGTAACCTCACAAAAAAAAACAAATTGAAGTCTAACAAAGCTGCTCAGAATCCAGCAAACTAATGATTAAATTGAAGAGAAATAACAAGTCATAACAGCAGCCTTGTTTGTGAGGGGACTTAACACTTAAAGCTGTAACGTTTCTGGCAACAGTTCAATTTATTTCCAACCTGTACACCCTTCCTGATCATGACAATCTTGTGCAGCGCACAGTAGAGCAGTTGAAGGCATATATTGATTAATCACTTCATGATCAAAACAAAATTACTGAATGGACAAATATTACCACATTATAATTTTAAGTTAGTTTCAATTACATAATCTGATCAATTCTGCAGTTTCAGATTTTAGTCCCAAATTTTATTTTGAATGAGGCTACTCAAAACAAAATTCAGTTAGTTTACAATTAGAACTGAGTTTTTTTTTAAAGTCAATGCATTAAAAACTCGTTTTTTTTTCATTTCTCACACTTCCGGGTTTCTGCCTTAAGTTGTTTTTCAGACCGTTACAAATGGATGTAATGTTTTCAATCAAGCAGAGAAAAATGTGTCATATAAGTTTAACAAATGCAGAAATGATTCATGGAAAACCAAAGAACTTCACAAATATTGGTAATGAAAAGTAATCCAGAGAGTCAATCTCCTCACCAGAAAGAAAACACCGATTACAGAAAGCATGAAAACGCTGATCAATTTCACAAACTGAATAAGATCCAATCAACTCAATTCAACAGAATCAAGGAAAATAAAATCAGAATCCAATCAACTCAGAACAACAGATTTGAATGAAACATAATCAGAATCCAAACAATTCAATTCAACAGAATCAAGTAAAACAATTTCAAAAGCCAATCAACACAATTCAACAAAACCAAGTAAAACGAAAGTCAGAATCCAATCAACACAGTTCAAACCGAACCAACTAAAACAAAGCCAAAATCCAATCAACTCAATTCAACAGAATCAAGTAAAACAAACTCAGAATCTCATCAACAGAATGCAATATAGCACCGCAAGAAAATTTTATGACAGTTTCTAACCTGCTTGTCATCAACTAATTAACAAAATAAATGAGAAAATATAATCAGGGTAAGAACATATATTCACGAAGTGAATAATGATATTTTAGCATATTTTAATCATGTTTAGTAATATCTCGAACATCTTTGATTTCTTAGTGTTTGTTGATGATAATAAAACTCACAGTCAGGGTGTCACTGACATTAACCATTATTTATAGCTGACTGATTAAGAGACATTAGGTGTTTCAAGTAACCCAGCCACACAGAATGCCCATCTGATCAAAAAAAGCGATACAACGAGCAACTGACTCCATTATCCCCATTGTAACTATTTGCTGAGCCTTAACTGAAGTCCGTAATCAGTCTGAACAAAAATCAATCCGAACCAAACCAAACTCAGCACAGAATCTGAGTTTCATTTAATTCAGAAATTAGTCACATGAATAGAAAGTTTTTAAAAAGTCACTAAGAAAGTTCAAGGGACTTACCTGAAGTCACTGTCACCATGGTCCCTTGGCCCCAGTAATCAAGATAGTCACAGTGTTACATTCTCTGGACTGGGTCACACAATAACTAGCTCTGCATAAAACAAATCAAAAATCTACCATCATTTTAAATTTTCAGAACCACAGGCAAAATAAAGTCACGATAAATCTTCATCACATAATTGCGCTAGTGAATTCTGCACATTCTTGATTAATGTTAATACTGTTTTATACTTCACAGAGTAACACATGAGCTGATTCTCAAAATCCCCAACTGGTGTATCGATAATTACCCAAACACTTTCACAAATTAAATAGTGATACTGGCATTAAACCGCACAGAACTAATACTGCAGTGCAAGTTAAGACGGTTTGTAGAAGTAATCACTGACTAGTTTCAAACAATGGAGGCTGAATAGGTTTTTGTATTGGTCATAATTGCAGTGTCACTCCAGCTATATCACTGTGAGACACGTTGTGTCAAATACTATGACAGACTGTAAACTGTAAAATGCAGAGAATTTCTTCACTTCCTAGAAAGCAGTGATTCAGACTCCTCTAAAAATGATTCAGTGTGTTATTCCAGCTTTTACGATCCATTGTATTTTGAAAGCTTGGAATACTTTTCCAGGTTTGGTCTGCATTGAACTTGACAATCAACACGAAGAAGGTAGAAAAATTTATACATTTGTACAAACTAGCACTACTGGATTGCGTTTAAATTGCATCTCACATTATTTCTCGCTCCTACCATGGTAGAAATCACCAATTTGAGATAAACTTGTCAGTGGTTTTTGTATGAGGATGTCGCTGTGCACAACACTGTGACCCACTGTAGTATCACAATGATGTAGACCAGTACACTCATTCTCTGTTCTTTACTCGAGGTCTCAATTTTCATTTGAAAGAGCCATTTAGTTCTGATCATGTTTAGAATTGATGCCATAGTTGACATAACAATGAGCAGTGATTTCCTGAGCTGTCAGATATATTAAAACGAACATTTTGTCCGAGCATTTAATTGATGGAAGTGTTAGCAGTACATATGACATGCCCAAAACATTGTCCCATTGTGTCAGCAGTTTGCTAGTTTAAATGGTACATTTCCTCTTTGATAGTTTTGTAAGAGGCAGCCTGAGGTCTGCTTCAGATTGCAGTTGGTATAATTGCATTTAAAACTCGTACTGACCGTCAGTTTATGATGGAATTGACAAAATGTTCCCTCGAGCTGTTTTTTGAACGGGTCCAGCCCTGGTTCCTCTCGCTGTGGTATCTTGCACAGTAATAGATGGCGGTGTCTTCGATCTTCAGGTTCCCCATGTCCAACGCGAAAATGTTGTTTGAAGTGTCTTTGAACGCAGTAAATCGACCCTTAACCGCTGGTGCATAGTTACTGCTGGATGAACTATAGTAGTACAGCAGCCACTCCAGACCCTGTCCGGGAACCTGTAGGACCCAGCTCATGGTGTAGCTGCCAAGATCGAACCCGCTGGTTTTACAGGTCAGTTTCAGGCTGCCTGCGGGACGGCCAGTCTCTGCCTCTGGCTGGGTCAAAACAACCTCCGACTGGACACCTTTAAAAAGAAAACAAATAAACCATGAGCATTAATGTTGGTGAAATAATAGCTGAGTCTTTTACATTCCTGCGGTAGACTAACATTGAGACAGTCACAAAGAGAGACTTGAACAAAAAACACTCACATGATAAGAAAGTCAGTAGCAAACTGAGAAAAAGTGTCGACACAATCATTCTGATAACTTGTGGGAAGCGGTTCTGCTAAGATCTTTCTAAACAGATCCGACCCAGGAGTGTTGAATTACGGTCCAGTGCCCAGGATTTATATGGCCATCGGAAGGGGCAGGCTGACAGCTTCCGCGTGTTGGTTTCCTGCTGGAGGTTCGGACTGGATCCTGGTATCAGCTTGTACAGCCCGAACACATGGGATCATGTCTTTACATTAGGTTCTGCTTAAACATGGACACATACGCATCTTGGGATATTTCTTTTGCTGAATAGCTTCTTTGGAAGTAAATTTGAGTGGCTTCAGGTCTGTTTCACATGATAGTTGCATGTATTTTGTTTAAAAAAAAAACAAATTCAACTGGAAGTTAGCTCCCTTTATTTCTACATTCATTCACAAGCAGATAAAACTAAAATTAAAGTTCAAACATATAACTAGCTAATAAAACAGTTGAGCTTTTCTTCCCTGGATACTGCAAGTCTCTGTCGCACTCAAAATAACATGTAATTCATACTAAACATTTCAAAATTCAATTTAGGCAACTGAATACAGAGCGTGTCCAAAGTGATTATATTTAGAATATTCAATTAGAAGTTAACTCCCTTTAATCCTACATTCCACCACAAGCAGATAAAGCTAAAAAGAACATTCAATAATATTATTAGCCAAAAAAAATGAATGACTTTATTTTTGCTGTCACTCAAAGTCTCTCTCACATTACAAAATGACATACCATTTCTAATCTGCGTTTCTAAGTTCAGTTTCGGCAACCTAATATGGAGCATGTCTAAAGTGATTATGTTCAGAATGTGAGTGTATGTCACTAAACAGTTTGGACCCGGAGATTAGAAGCGCCTCCTTACATTGCAGAATGTCTCTCCCTGCATCTTTTTTTTCAAATTGTTCCGACACTAAAATGCACAGTAAAGGAAAGCTGTGTGCCTGAGAAACAAAATGTGAGTTTGCAGTGATACATAACACCGAGGTACACTTTTGAAAGAGCATCTAATGAACTAGAACAAGACATTCCATAAGTTTTTTTTTAAATCCTCAACGTCTAAACCATTGCATGTAACAGTCTGGGTACATCAGGAATGTTTGGTTAAGTTAGAGAGTATTACAGTAATAATTACCACGAATGTAGGTTATAAACAGTACATTTCTCTGCTCACTGATAGCTCTGACAGAGCAGTTAACTCATAAAAATCAGCAAAAATTCGCTGTTACACTACACCAGTGTTAACCATGTGTAAAGGGCCCACTCAGTTTTAATGAGATACATGAATCAGAGAATGGTGTAACAAGTGATGTGAGTTTGAACCAATTCAAATTTGTTAATTTACTTTGAGATGATAACAAATGTTACTTCAATGTGGGATTTTGGATCCATTAACTTCATTTTCAGGAGCTTTAAAGATACTCAATAAACAGACTGAACTAACCAGAACGTCACTGCATTCAATGTCCTGTTTTCTGATAGTCATACAGTGAATGCTGTATTCAGTGACTTTCCTTTTAAAGGGAGAAATACCAAGTGAAATGCATCCATTGTGAGTTAATGGGAAAATATAATTTGTTTGGTAGGATTTTTACTTTAGTTGATTCATTTTCCCTTTAATCGGTCGGATCCAATAGTTGGCAGCAATTAAGCTGACTGCAGAAAAGGTCCTTGAGTTCCCAGTTTCATTTACTGGAAGCAGGTGGAGTTTCTGCAGTGGATCAAAGATATTTTGTCTCATGGTTGACCAGTTGGTGGAAAGCCAACTGCAAACTATAACCACCACCTCCGCAGAAACACATCTACTCAGCAACAATGCTGGAGAAGAGTTTATTTTCAGTTGTGTAACTTGGAGAAGTAGTCACTCCTCTCATTGAAGGTAATATTCGCAGAGTCTCAGACACAACCTTAACATCAACAGTTCATTCAAGGATCACTACAGCACTGTTTAGTATTGAGAAAAACTGATCAATAGTCATAGAGTCATGTAGTGATACAGCATGGTTACAGACCCTTCGGTCCAACCAGTCCATGCCAGTCCTAATCCCAAACTAAACTAATCCCGCCTGTGTGTACTTGGCCCATATCCATCCAAACATTTGATATTCATTTACTGATCCAAATGTCTTCTAAAGGTTGTAAGTATCCACCGCCAGATCATCCCACACACAAACTATTCTCTGTGTCTCTGATAACCCTTTTAAAATTTTTCTCCTCTCATATGAAAAACATGTTCCCTATTGTTGAAATCCCCCACCATAGGGAAAATACACCAATGTCTGGGTCAAAAATTGAAAACAATCCCAGCTCCAAACATTTACAAAATATCACTGTGCATCTTCCTCGAATCCAAAAAAGATTGTCCCCTTTGATCAATGATTTATAAAATTTACTCGCGTATCTACTGTGATAGACGTTTTCAAATAACTTCTTAGGTGCAAATTTTTTTCACATCAATCGGATTAAAGTAACATTTCGTGCGCTACCCCCACACACTAAAAAACAAGTTTGTTAACACGAATTGCTCTGAGGAAGTCTACGATGGATTCTTTTATCAAACAAAATCATTTCCAATGTTGTGAGAGCTCGTCTATCTTCTGTGCAACGGTCTGAATTTTAAGTTGTGTCTGACTGCAGATGAAATTGGCTGATCTGGGTAAAAGTACAGTTTGTGCCTTTCGCATTGTGAATGTATATTGCTGACTTTAGTTGAATAAAGAGATGTTGTTCCAGCATCGTCTGGCACCATTAATTAGACCATTAATTTCCACATCACTAACCGTAGGGTCAGGTGTAGTTTATTGATATGTGATATTTTTGAAACGAAAGCTTCGTACATTCCCAGTATGAATCATGTCAATTAGAGCCATTCACCTTTCCACTCATGGCTTTATAAACTTATATGAGGTCACCCCCCCGCCCCCCGAACTCTCACCCTCCAGTGACAAAAGTTACAGTCTCTCTGGATTTCCAACATGATTCTGTTCCCTCACATTCTGCTGTGAAAGATCCTCCTGCCACCCCAGATCCACAGACAGTGTCCCTGTTTACTAGTTCAAAGAAATGAAAGGAACTTCTCCCACCATATTGTTCAATTTTAGTTGGCTTCAAACACTATCACAAATAAATGTTCATGTCATTGCTGATTTTTGGGAGAATTCCGTGTACACAGTATCTGCTGAAATACCTGTAGTACCATCCTGAATCTGGTTCGCAGATTCATCTGTTGCTCACAAACGCATCCAGACATCAGGGAATAGTGAACATCGCCCACCCCCACCCCTCCACCCTTCCCCTCTGTACTTTGCACTTTGTGAAATCCGTGTTGTCAATAATCAGTTAAAAGAAAGTTTTGAAAAAACTTTCTTAATTCATGTTGCTGATCTTGGCTGAATAAAGGTATGTTGCTGTCAGCATTTCTGGGGAACATGTCTGCATTTTTTTCATGTCAGTTTACAATGATATTAAGTCAAGAATAGTCAAAATGTCCTGAGGAACAACGTTTAGAAATGGGCCTATTAGCTCCTCAGGGCTGGACCAACTGTTTGAATATTGATACAGTTCTCCCTACGTTTTCCCCATAAGACAGGATTTACAGCATTGGAGATCATATCGATGTTGATAATGGATGAGACCCTACACAATGTTCCCGAATGTTTACAGTGCTATCACCTGCAGGGTTATGGACAACATGCTATAAATGGGGTGTTGGCTGGAAGGCTCTATCTTCACGTGATACAGGTGCGATGGGCGAAGTGATCTCTCTGCCGTGAAAACATCCTACTACTCGAAATTTATCTTTCCTACTTTGTCTCCAGGATGTTGCCTGGAATGGAGAATAGGTCGCACGAGGATAGGTTGAGAGTGCTAGGCCGTTTCTCATTGGAAAGGCGAAGGAAGAGGGGTGACTTGATAGAGGTTTATAAGATGATCAGGGGAATAGATAGAGTAGACAGTCAGAGAGTTTTTCCCCGAGTACAACAGAGTGTTACAAGGGGACATAAATTTAAGGTGAAGGGTGGAAGGTATAGGGGGGATGTGAGGGGTATGTTCTTTACCCAGAGAGTGGTGGGGGCATGGAATGTGCTGCCTGTGGGAGTGGCAGAGTCAGAATCATTGGTGACCTTTAAGTGGCAATTGGATAGGTACATGGATAGGTGCTTAAGCTAGGACAAATGTTCGGCACAACATTGTGGGCCGAAGGGCCTGTTCTGTGCTGTATTGTTCTATGTTCTATGTCTCGTTCAGAGGCTCCACTTCACATGATTCATACCGGAAATATTCCAAGCATTCGTTTCAATGAGATCAATCCACCCCACCTGATAGTCTGGCTAGTGATGTGGAAATTAATGGTCTAATTAATGGTGCCAGACGATGCCTGGGACAACATCACGTTATTCAACTAAAGTCAGCAATATACATTAACAACGTGAAAGGCACAAACTGTACTTTTACCCAGATCAGCCAGTTTCATCTGCAGTCAGACACAAAATTCAGACCATTGCACAGAAGATAGACGAGCCCTCACAACATTGGAAATGATTTTGTTTGATAAAACAGTCCATCATAGACTTGCTGAGAGCAACTCGTGAATATTGCTTGATTTCTTTTTGTGTGGGGTAACACATGAAATGTTACTGTATTCCGACTGATGTGAACCATTTGCACTTCAAGTTATTTGAAAACGTCCTTCACAACAGATATGTTAGTAAATTTTAGAAATCATTGATCAAAGGGACATTTTTTTTTGGATTCCAGGAAGATCCATAGTGATATTTTGTAAATGTTTGGAGCTGTGATTGCTTTAAATTTTGAACTAAGACATTGGCATACAGTGCACAACTTCACAATTTGCTGTAACATGAAACTCGCAACCACTGTGAATCTGGAAGGCGATGGTTCAGAATTTAACAAGGACCTCGCAAGGTTCGTGGAATGGACCAACAAATGATTCATGAAATTTAACAAAGGCATTTCTGAAATGATTAATTTAGCTAGGAAGAATGTCGAGACACAAATTCACATCTCTGTTTGCATTTCAATATACTATAAATTACTTTTCTATTATATCCTAAAATACTTGTGTCTTTGTTCATATTTAATACACTCTATCTTGTTCCGGAGCTAACACAGTTTCTTTATTTATTTCACTCAAGACTGTATGCTGTATTTTTGCCTCAGTATTGACCAAACTCGGTTTGGTGCCAGCTTATACCACTTGAGCTGCTTTTTCAGGAAGTGAATCTCTCCACCTGTTTTGTCAAAATAATCTGTTCATGCTTAGATCAAAATAAATCCTGTTAATATCATCCCAAATTCAGGCTCGGTTATTTTGTATTTATTCATTGGAAATCAACAGAATATGACCAGCCTGTTCTTGGTGGAGTGGGAGAGGGAGTTAAAGTGGTCAGCCACGGGGCCGTGGGGTTGGTTGGCACGGGTGTCCCAGAGATGTTCTCTGAAATGATCCGCAAGTTAGTGTTCTGTCTCCCTGATGTAGAGGAGATCACAGCAGGTGGAACAGACACAGTGGATGACATTTGTGGAAGTATAGACAAATTGCTCCGGGATGTGGTAGGATCATTTGGGGCCTTGTCGGAGGTGAGGGGGGAGGTGTGGGCTGGTGGAGGGGCATGGACCTGATGAGGGAGTCACGGAGGGAATGGTGTCTCCGGAATGCAGATAGGGGTAGGGAGGGAAATATACCCCGAGTGATGGGGTCTGTTTACAGGTGGTGGAAGCAGTGGAGGATGATATGATGCATGCAAGGTTGGTGCGATGGAAGATGAGGGCCAGGAGGGCTCCCTGTTGCGATTGGAGGGTTGGGGTTCAAGGGCATCGTCGACCACATGGGAGGGGAAATTGCAGTCTTTGAAAAAGGAGGTTATCCGGGATGTTTTATGGTGGAACTGGTCCTCCTGGGAGCAGGTGCAGTGGAGGCAGAGGTATTGACAATAAGGGATGGCATTTTTACAGGAGGTTGGGTGGGAGGAGTGTAGCCCAGGTAGCTGTGGGAGTCAGTGGGCTTGCAGTAAATGTTTAGTCGGTCACTGGAGATAGAGGTGGAGAGGTCTAGGAAAGGGAAGGAGGTGTCCAAGATGGTCCCTGTGAAGTTTAGGTCAGGGTGGAAGGCTTTAGTAAAGTTGATGAACTGTTCAATCTCCTTGTGCTAGCATGAGGTGGCGTTGATACAGTCATCAATGTAGCGGTGGTAAAGATGGGCAATGATACCGGTGTAGCTGTTGAAGATTGACTGTTCCACATATCTGACGAAGGGGCAGGCATAGCTGGGGTCCATACAGGTGTCCATGGCTACCCCTTTGGTTTGGAGGAAGTGGGAGGATTGAAAGGAAATGTAGTTGAGGTTGAGCATGTACTGCTTGGTTTGGCGTGACAGGAAGAAACGGAGGGCTTCGAGGCCGACATCATGGCGTTTGGATGTGTACGGGGCCTGGACATTCTGTTCTCTCTGGGGCTTATCAATAGGTTGCAGTTATTATGGAACTGAAAGTGCAATGGCTGGGAACTCGGAGAAACCAATGTTTAAGTCTTCTGCTTGAAGCACATTTTGACCAGAACATTTAAACACCACAAAGCTCACTGTAGGAAATGCCTGGGCTGCAACTTTTAATAATGTTTGAAACTTTGTTAAAAATAGGGATTTTTAGTCATAGTTTCTGAAATAATCAAGAAAAGAATTAACCGTTAGAACAAGCTCTTTCAAAGAGAGAGGATTTGCAAAGATTGAAACCATACAGTGCTGTGCTTTATTTGAATTCAATGTCGGTCAGAGTTCGATACAGCCCAGGTGATCTCTCCATATATTGGTTCTGTTAATCTGACACACCAACATACCTGTCTGTACAAAACTGTATTATTTGTTTAGTTGATCAAAATTTAGGAAACAGATCAAACAGAATGTATTCGGCTGGGAAGGTGATGGATTCAGAAGACAGAATCAAAAACTGGGAACATTAAATCTGAAAAGAGAGTAACAAGTAGTACAAGATCAAAGACATGACAAGGTGCATGTCGATATGTCCCAGACGTTAGTGAATCGAATGAGCTTGTTAGATGGTCGAGAGACTCGTCCAATGATGTCCTGGAATCAGACCGCGAAACAGAGATCAAAAGGTCAATTTGCAAATGTCACTTCAATGTAATCACTTCACACTCTGTGTCCTGATATAGGCCACATTGGCAGATGTTTCCGCTAGATTGCATCCCCCGGGTTTATTTTCTGATCAGAACGGAGATGTGTGGCTTACTGCTGGCACATAGAAACAGGAAGTTGTGTGCCAGCTGAGAATGATACATCAGGCGTTACTTTCCGTATTATCAGCACAAAGTCTTCCTGCCTCTGAGGGGGAACACACACTGACAGTGTCAAGAACAAACGGATAGATTGCTGTTGATTTCAACACTGTATTCAATTCCATTCCCATTTCCCAGAATGAAACAGAAGAGAGACAAGATTATTTCAGCTAGAGTAAATTATCTGT
Source organism: Chiloscyllium plagiosum (assembly GCF_037043375.1). NCBI lineage: Eukaryota > Metazoa > Chordata > Chondrichthyes > Orectolobiformes > Hemiscylliidae > Chiloscyllium > Chiloscyllium plagiosum. The sequence goes on from NW_028270159.1 coordinate 88,345,095, forward strand.
CAGAGAGATAAGAAGAGTTGTCATCGGGTGAAAGGAGCTAAGTGACAATGTGTAGTTTCACTCATAAACCTATGTTTAAAAGTAGAAAGCTTGAGGGAAGTTAATAAGTAAATCTAAGAGACAGCATTCATTAAAAGTTGGAATTGTAAGGTTTAAGCAATAAAATTCAGCATGGCTTTGGTGGAAGTGATATCATATCGGAAGTGGTTGATTCTGTTTTCCGGAGAGGCAATGAGATGTAACATCGGGTGTAAAAAGTGGATGTAATGCTTCTAGACTTCAATCAGGTTTTTGACCAGATCTTGCATCTTTAATATGGTAAGGGTTCATGGGAGCTGGTGCAGTTTGGCAAATGATTCGAAGGTTTATTTGTTGGCAGAAGGTAATGGTCGAAGGTAGTCATTGTGAAGACATCTTGTGTCCCGTGGCTTACTACATGACTGGTTGCTGGATCCTTTGATGTTTGCAGCGTATATGAACGGTCTAGTCAAGAATGTAGCAATTTTCATCAAAAAGTTCAAAGATGAGGTGAAAAACGTTTGGTTTTGCAATTAGTGAGGAGGAAAGCCAGTGTGACATCGATGACCTTGTCTGTCGGAGAGAAGAATTGAAAACAGAACATTATATCCTAAAGTCTGTGAAGGAAAGCATTTTCGAGACTAACAATTTAAGCGAATATACGATGCATTGTTGGAATCTACACAATACAAAAGATAAGCAATCTTCTGTTGTGAATATCCACATTATTGTGTGGGGGTTGGAATTATAGTCTGGAGATATTGTGCCTAGACCATTCTTTCAGGAAACAGGGGTCTGAGCCCACAGTGCTGCCACATCAAGACATGAATTAAAGTTGATAGTTAAACAACTCATTGAAGAAATAAGCTCCACAGATATTTCCTTGCTCTGCTTTGGAGAGCACAACACATCAGCACAAAAGTTAAGGCTGAAGCATTCACAGCAATCTTCAGCCAGAAGTGCCAATTGTGTGATCCATCTCGGCATTTTTCATAGATCACCAATATCACAGCTACCTGTCAGCAGGGAATTCGCCTCTCTCCATGTGAAATCAAGACACTATTGGCCGGTGGGGGGGGGGGGGGGGGGGGGGGGGGGGGGGGCAAGGGTTACTGCAAATGCTATGGAGCCTGACAAAATTCTGGCAATAATACTGATGACTTGTGCTAGCCAAGCAATCCCGGTACAGCTTAAACACTGGCATGGACAATGTGGAAAATAGGCCAGGCACGTCCTGTGCACAGAAAATAGGTCAAACCACCCTGGCGAATTACTGCCTCATCAGTCCATGCTCAATCATGAGTTAGATGTAGGGAGGTGCTATCAAGCAGCACTAGCTCAGCAATAACCTGTGTAAATGTGGGTTACGCAAGGCCTACTCAGCTCATGTCTGAATTACAGACTTGATTTAAACATGGACAAAGAACTGAATTCCAGAAATGAGGGGAGAGTGACAGCCCTTCACATTAAGGTCACATTCGACAGAGGGTGATATTATGGAGCCTCGCAAAACTGGGTTCAATGGGTATCAGGTGACAACCTCCCTGCTGCCTGCAGTCATACCTCACACATTGAAAGATGGCTTTGCTTGTTAGAGGGCAGTCGTCTCAGCCAAAGCAAATCTCTGTTGGAGTTCCTGAAGAAAGTGTCCTTGGCCTAATCATGTTCAGCTGCTTCTGCAATGACCTTTCCTCCATCAGAACGTCAGAAGTGAAATCTGCATTAATCTCGCACTTTTTTGTGACTCCTCAGTCCACATTCAAACACAGCAAAATTTGGACAATTTCCAGACTTGAGCTGACAAGTGGCACATAGCATTCACACCACAAAGCTGCGAGACAATGACCATTGACAATAAGAGACAACCTAACCAAAACCCCTTGACATTCAATAGTGTTACCATCACTGAATCCCGCACCATCGACACCCTGGGTTTTATTGTTCATTAGAAATTGAGCTGGACACTCCATATAAATACAATGGTTGTACGAGCAGGCCGGAGGCTAGGAATACTGCAGCGAGTAACTCACCCTCCTGACTCGCAAAGCCAATTGACTGTCGCAGAGACAGAGGTCAGGAGGCTAATAGCACAGCTCGCCCCTTGCCTGGATAGGAACAGCTTCAACTGCACTCAAGAAGCTTGGCATTGTCCAGGACAAAGCATCCCACTTGATCAGCAACACATCCACAAGCGTCCATTGCCTCCAAATCTGATTCTTAGTACCTGCCATATGCACTATCTAAAATCCTACACTGCAGTAACTTAGCCACTTCCTGAGACAGTACCTTCCCACTACCACTTGCATCTCGAAGGACAGGAGCAACAGATACAAGGGAACAGCACCACTGTAAGTTCCTCTCTAAAACACTCAGCATCCTGACATGGAAATATGTCACCGATCCTTTACTGTAATTGGGTCAAAATCTGGAATTCCCTTCCTCAGGCCATTTTGGAACATGTTATTTCAGAAAGGCAGCTTACTGCCATCTGCTGAAGGACAACTACGGACAACTAAAAGCAACCACCATGTTCCAGGAGTCAATAAAAAACTCACTGAAGCTAACATGACAGTTTGATAAAGTGGTTGAGGAGGCATTCTGAGTATGTAATAAGCAATCAAAAGGTTTGAAGTAAAGTTCCAGAATCAATCCCTACCATGGTAGCTTCAATTAATAAAAGAGTATGAAATGAAAATGCTGGAATAATGAACGATAATCACAGACCTACCAAAGGTTTGAAGCATGTTACATGGTTCAGTATTGTCCTTCAGAGGAGGTCGTCTGACCTTCCTACCAGGCCTGCACTACCCGTTCAACAATAAGGTGATGGTCCTTTCCTGTGCCGAACCTGACTAAGAAACCCATCAGGAGAAAGTGAGGACTGCAGGTGCTGGAGATCAGAGTTGAGAGTGTAGTGCTGGAAAAGCACAGCAGATCAGGCAGCATCCGAGGAGCAGGCTTTCAAAAAGGTAGCTGATGAGCACCTTCTTGGGATATGTGACTAACTTTTTCATAAGTCAGTGAAGAATTCAAAAAATGCAAATTATGGTGAGTCAGGCTCTTCAGACAGAGTCCGGTACACAGTTTAGATTGATGATTGGATGCAAAGTCTCCTGTGATGTTGCTGTGAACAGCAGGAGAGTTCTTGCCAGTATTGCACTCCAATATTTGTTTATGATGTAAAGTGTCAGATTTATTGCATTTCTGTTTGTGACCGCTTTCTGTGCATTCCCAATATTAGGATCACAGCGGTGACACCATGACACCAATATTCCCAAACTCCAGTTTGATGCTGAATGGACGGCGTTTGGAATACCATTGTTTGCCCAGAGTGAAATTTGAATTCTAAGAAAGCCTGGAATGGGAAAGAAAGCCAAATGGTGACCATGTCACCCGAGTCAATGGGAAAATACAAAAACAGCTGGTTCACGAATGACAAGGCATCTGTCACCTTTCCATGGTCTGGCCAACATGAGATTCCAGACCCACTGTGTTCTGAAGTGGGTTTAGCAAGCGATTGAATGGGCAGTTGGGGATAGGGACTCATTGCTGACCCTTACCAGAAAGTAATACGTGTTACAAAACCTCACAACAACTATATCAATTAAATGTAACTGTTACGCAGTTCCTGATGTCATTTCAAGTATTTCATGTGAATATTCTAAAATGCACTTTGAGTGATGTTGCACCGTCTAAACGGACTACAATATAAATTAGTGGGACATTCAGAGTAGGAGAAAGTGAGGACTGCAGATGCTGGAGATCAGAGCTGAAAATGTGTTGCTGGAAAAGCGCAGCAGGTCAGGCAGCATCCAAGGAGCAGGAGAATCGACATTTCAGGCATAAGCAACACATTTTCAGCAGCAACATTCAGAGTAGATCCAGTTCAACATTGAAGTTTAATTGCAGAATTTTCAGCACTGAATATTTAACCTAAATAAAAGTTTTAAATTGTGTTTATCATTCAGAAATAAATAAAATCTGTTGCAATTCGTCTTCATAAATTGGTATTCACTTCTGAAAATGGTCACCATTCTTAAAATAAACTTGTTTCGATTTGAATCTTACCAACAAATCACTTCTTTCATCTGGCTTTGCTGTCACCATCACTTCATTGAAACCAATTAAGCATTTATGTAAATAAACACAGAAATAGAATTCTCAGAATAAATTACAGAACAACAAAACCGCAATTTATATTTCCCCACAAGCACAACACACGAATTGTGGAAAAAATGCAAATAACTCAATGGATTCCAATACTAATTGATGTTAGGACTTTTTAATACATAATTTGTATAATTGTTGAATGACAGAGGTATCAATTGTCATGTTTAGTAAAAAAAAAACTATAATTAAGTAATACATTGGCACAGCTAATATTTCTGTCTCTCTTTTTCTCTCTTCCCCTCCTGCCTCCCCCCATTTTCCTTTATATCTGATGCCTTGTTTTGCCTCTCCACAATCGGACAACGTTTTCCTTAATAACATGAAGCCAACACCTCACCAACATATGCTCTCAGCCAAATTCATCCATTTCTTTTGAGAGATTTGAGTCAGTAGAACCAAATTTTCTCAAAAATCTGTCTGAGTATTGAGTGATCTGGAAATGCTTGATCGGAAAGACTTTACTGTGATAGTGTTTTCATTGTAACTCAGCAGTATTATTCTTGGCTGAGGAATGTTTAATGGTTCAGTGCAATGCATATTTAGTCTATAATTAACTTTTACTGCACATCTCATGGAATGTTTAATATTGTAGAGGGAGATTTATTCTGTGTCGACTCTGTGTTGTACCTGCTCTGGGAGGGTTTTTTTCGGGAATCCTGGATGCGGATCTATACTGTGTCTAAACCAAAATGTATTTGACATGTTTGCATTGGACAGCACAATATAGAGGGAGATTTACCCAGCACATTACATGAGCTGTACAATCACAGAAAACATTTGATGTAGCCGTGTAAAGGGGCTTGAACTCCTACCCACTGTCTTTCTGATTTTGAAATGCTTGATACCAGAATAAAAAGGGAACAACACGATGCATCGAAACTTTGTTATACAAGTAGATTATCATCTACAGGCACAGACATACATACACACATAAGCAAATCATCTATGAACAACCCTTGCAGTGTTTAATGGATAAGTGCAGAAAGACCTTTAATATGCAATGTGTGTATTCCATGCAATGCATACCGACAATGCGTTTGATATGGTAGTTTAAATGTAGTTTTGATCTGTCTTTAACCTTTTCTGTGATAGCTGTGGTTGTGTTTGACAAATATTCAACAGAACTGGAGGAATTTAAATGCAATCACTGCATTAGAGGCAGAATGCCATGCCATCAAACAGGGAGAAAGGCGATCCCTGTCTTTTTTCATGATGAGGAGGCATTGAAGCAGCCGGGCTTCAATCATGAAATGGAGGTTAATTGAAATGAGGCCGAGATAATTCTGAAAAGACTAACTTAGAGCAAAGGTCAATGATAGAGAACCAGAAGCAGCCTGTTCAGCCAATGGGGTTTGGTCTTCCAAACAATGACATTATGGCTGAGCTGCTCAACCTCCACCTCCAGTTTTCAGCGTTTTAACTGTCAGCATTGATTCAATTACCAATCAAAATCTGTCCATTTCTGCCTTCAAAATACTGAATGACCCAACCTCGACAGTCTTCTGTGGTAAAGAATTCCACAAATTCTCTACATTCTGGGAGACAAAATTCTCTTCTGCCCGAAATTTGTGACCTCTAATTCAGAGATTCTACTCCCTGGTCCGAAACTCTCCCACAAGGGGAAACAACATTTCTGCATTCACACCATCAAATTTCCTGAAAATAATAGATGTTTCAGAATGTCAGTACTGAATCTTCTATGTTCTAATGAGTATAGGCCCAAACGACTCAATCTCTACTCTCAAGACAGTCCCTCCATCTTCAGGATCAGTCGACTGAACCTCATGTGGATTGTTTCTCTGTCCTGTGTACCTTTTCTTTGTGATATGAGTCCCAAGAACAGGTCATAGTATTCCAGCTGTGGTAAGAATACAGCTTCTTTTCAGTTTTAACAAACATTATATTCATACAGATATCCAGCACAGAAACAGACCCTTCGGTCCAACTGCACTGACTAGATATCCCAATCTGACTGAGTACCATTTGCCAAACATTTGGCCAATCTTCCTCTAAATGTGACCTGTTCATACACCCATCCAGGTGCCTTTTCAATGCAGTAATTGAACCCGCCTCCACCACTACCGCTGGCAGCTTTTTCCACACATACACGTGAAAAGGTTACCCCTCAGGTACCTTTCAAACGTATCTCCTCTCAAGTTAAACCGCTGTCCTCTAGTTTTGGACTCTCCCGCTCGAGGAAAAAGGCCTTGGCTATTCACCATATCAATGCCCTGCATGATTTTATAAGTCTTGTTCAGGCCACTCCTTCGCCTCCTTTTCTCTCACTGCAGGGAAAAGAGAAGCCCCAGCCTATTCAGCCTCAGCTTATACCTTAAACACTCCAGTTCCAGCATCATTCTTGGAAATCTTTTCTACATCCTCTCAACTTTCACAAAATCCTTCACAGAACCGGTTAGCCAGATTTGTCTGTAATAATTCTAAATGTGGCCTCACAAATGCTCTGTACAGCTGAGACATGGCATCTCGACTCCTACACTTAACATTATGACCAATGAATGAAATCATGCCAAACACCTTTTTCCCCACCCTGTCTCCCTGCAACTCCACTTTCAAGGAATGCTGCATCTGCACCCTTTGGTTTCTTTGCTCAGCAACACTCCCCAAGGCCGAGCCATTAATTGTATAAGTCCTGCCCTGGTTTGCCTTACAAAAATGCAACACCTACATTTATTTAATGAAGCATGGGTTCATGAAAGGCAAGTCATCTTTAACTGATTTATTGGAATTTTTTAAGATTATAATGAGCGTGTAGACAATGGGGAACTGGTGAACGTGGTGTATCTGGATTTCCAAAAGGCATTCAGCAAAGTGCTGCACAAAAGGCTGCTGCATAAGATAAAGATGCACAGTGTTACGGGCAATGCATAAGCATGGACAGAAGAATGGTTAACTAACAGAACCCAAAAAGTGAGGATAAATGGTGTTTTTCTGGTTGACAATCAGTGGGTAGTGATGTGTCTCAGGGATCAGTGTTGAGAATGCAACTGTTTACAATTGTTGGGACTGCAATTGTTTAAAATTCAGGGAGATTGCTTCGAGTTAGAGACCAAGTGTAGTGTATTGTAGTTCGCAGAAGCCACTTAAATGAGTGATAGAGCAAAGTGTGCAGAAGGATGTAGACAGGTAAAGAGAGTGGGCAAGGATCTGGCAGGTGGAGTACAATGTTAGTAAACATAAGGTCATCCATTTTGGTAGGAATAATAACAAAGTGGTCGACTTTAAAATGGTGAAAAATTACAGAATGCTGCTGTGCAGGGGGACCTGGGTGTTCCTGTGCATGAAACACAGAAGTCTGGTTTGCAAGTCCAGTAACTCATTAGGAAGACAAATGGAATAATGTCCTTCATTGCCAGTGGATAGAGTTTAAAATTAGGACTTTCTGCTGCAGCTGTATAGGGCGCTGGCGTGGCCACGCCTGGAGTACTCTGTACACTTTTCATCGCCTTACATGAGATGGCACTGGGGTGGGGTTTGCTGAGGAGTTTGACTACGTTGATTTTGGAAATGAGGGGGTTGGTAATGAGCAGACTGGGATTATACTCATTGGAATTCAGAAGAATGGGGGAGGGGATTGTAAAATTATAAATGCAATAGATAAGACAGAAGCAGGGAGGCTCAAAGTTTGTGAGAAGATTTGTAGCTCGGGTGCTCGTTGTTGTGGTTCTGTTCACCGAGCTGGTAATTTGTGTTGCAGACGTTTCGTCCCCTGTCTAGGTGACATCCTCAGTGCTTGGGAGCCTCCTGTGAAGCGCTTCTGTGATGTTTCCTCTGGCATTTATAGTGGTTTGTATCTGCCGCTTCCGGTTGTCAGTTCCAGCTGTCCGCTGCAGTGGCCGGTGTATTGGGTCCAGGTCGATGTGCTTATTGATTGAATCTGTGGATGAGTGCCATGCCTCTAGGAATTCCCTGGCTGTTCTCTGTTTGGCTTGTCCCAATAGTAGTTTTGTCCCAGTCGAACTCATGTTGCTTGTCATCTGCATGTGTGGCTACTAAGGATAGCTGGTCAAGCCAACGTCTTCACTCAAAGGGTTGTGAATCTCTGGAATCCCCTGCGTAGTGAAGCAGCTGAGGCTAACCTGTTGAATGTTTTAAAGGTGAAGATAGATTTGTGAACAGTAAAGGAATGAAGCGTTATAGTGAGCGGTGGGTAAGTGAAGTCTCAGTCCATTCAAAGATTATCCCCGATATTATTGAAAGGCAGAGCTGACTCATGGAGTCAGATGGCTTACTCCTGGTCGTATTTCTTATGTTCGGATGTTGTTATGTTCTAACAGGCCTCCAATTCAAAAAGTAATGCTCTCTAACTACTAAAGAAAAACGGAAAGAACTGTGGATGCTGTGTATCAGAAACAAAAGCAGAAACTGCTGGAAATGCTCAGAAGGTCTGGCAGCATCTCTGGTGTGAAAGGCTCACCAGTTCATGGTTCCCTTGCTTTTCCATACCACTTTCTTCAGTAATGCTGCCACATTAGTCACTCTCCAGTCTTCTGGCATCTCATCTATGATTATCAACGATACAAATATCTCAGCAAGGGGTCCAGGAATCTCTTCCCTAGCTTCCCACAAAGTTCTGGGAAATACCTAATCAGGTCTCCAGGATTTATTTCCATTTTTCTACTTTAAGACCTCCGACACCTCCTTTTCTGTAAAATAAACTCATTTTAAGATCACATTATTTATTTCCCAAGTTTCTTAGCTTCCATGCTCCTGTCTACTGTAAATATTGATGAAAAATATTTGCTTTGTGTCTCTGCCATCTCCTGTGGTGAACATGCAGGAAAGCCATGTTGATCTTTAAGGCCTGTATTCTCTCCTTAGTTATTCTTTTAAACTTAAAATAATTTTAGAATATATTCGGATTCTCCTTAATTCTATTTGCCAAAGCAATTTTATGTCCTTTTTTCTCCCTCATGATTTCCTGTTTAAGTATACTCCTACTGCCCTTATACCCTTCTCAGGATCACTCAATCCCAGCTGTCTATATCTGATGAATGCCCCCTTCTTTTTCTGGACAGGAGTTGCAATTTCCCTCATCATTGAGCTTTTCCCATGCCTTGCCCTTCACACAGACAGAAACATACCATCACTGAACTCTCATTGTCTCATTCTTAAAGGCCTCCCACTTGTCAGCCGTCCCTTTACCTGTGAATAACCTCCCTCAACCAACTTCTCAAAGTCTAATACCATCGAAACTGGCCACACTCTAATTTGAAACTTTCATTTTTAAATCAATGTTATCCTTTCTCATCATTATTATTAAACCAATAGAATTATGATCACTTTCCCTGAAGCCTGCCCCTATGGACACCTCAGTCACTTGCTCTGCCTTGGTTCCCAACAGAAGGTCAAGTATTGCGAACTGTCCAGTAGGTGCATCCACATATTGAATAACAACGGTTTCTTGTTCATACTTAAATAATTTCTCCACATTCCAAGATCTTAACACTACTCCAAACTCTGTTTGGCAAGTTAAAATTCCCTACCATTATCCTTTTTTCTTACAGACAGCATGATTGCTTGTAAATTTCCCACTGACTATTAGGAGGCTCATTTTACAATCCCAGCAAAGTCATCACCTCTTTCTTATTTTTAAGTTTCATCCATATAACTTCATTGGGCAGTCTCCAAGAAATATCCTCTCTACATCCAGCTGTAATGTTCTTTCTAACCAAAAACACCACTCCATCTCCTCTCTTGCTCCTCTGTCTATACATTCTACAGCATCTATATCCTAATCATTAAGCTGCCAGTCCTGTACATCCCTGAGCCACGTTTCTGTAATGGTAATGATATCCTTGTCCCACATTCCCAACTATGCCCCATGTTCATCTGTCTCACATGTCAGGCCTCTTGCATCAAAGTAAATGCAGTTTAGCAGCCTTACCTCGCTCTTGCCAAACTGTTGTCTGCCTTGACCCCTAGAATTGCTCACCGCATCTCACCTCAAACATTTATCTTTTCTCACTATCTTGTTGGTTCCCACCATCCCCCTTACTAGTTTAAAACCTTCAGCATACTGCTAGCAAATTTCCCCACAAGAATATCGGTCCCCTTCCAATTCAGCTCCCTCTTATGCAGGTCATTTCTATCCCTGAAGAGATCCCAGCGATTGAAAAATGGGAATCCTAATCCCTGCAGCAGCTCCTCAGCCACACATTAGCTGCTCTATCTGACTGTTCCTAATATCAATATTCCATTAGTTTTTAAATAAACCCCAACATGACATTTGCCATCCTTATTGACAGTTGAAATTAAAAGCTAACTTTTTGAGGTTCGGAGATGCTGACTCCCTTTGGATTTCTGAATTCAATCTCTATCTTGCCCGTTAAAATGCATAACTTCACTGTTTACGTTTGTTCTCATTTATTTAATCCACATTACATTATTATGCAAAGCTCCTTGTTCACTCTCTTGTCCTATCTGTATCCCTCCACAAACTTCTTTTTGTGTCATACACACCACTTGTCTCTGCTCCAATTTTTGAGTCATTCGCAAACTTGCCTACAATATACTCACTTTCCTCATCTAAGTCATCAAAATACTTTGTATTTTTTTTTTTTGTCCCCAGAACAGATTTATGTGGTACTCCACAGATTGACATTTTGTAAAATAAAACTCTTAATCAAACTTTTCTGATTGGGATTTCAAAGATCCTCTCTACATGTTAATACAGTACCTCCAAAGCCAAGGCTCCTTTCTTATTCAGTAATCTTATGCATGAGTGCTATCAAATACCTACAGAAAATTAAAACATATTACAATCACGGTTTCCTCCATTTTCTTCAAGAATTCCGATACTTTTATCAGGCAAGATTTACATTTTAGAAAGCCATTCTCAGTTTTCTGCTGTAACATCCTTTTTTAAACACTCGACCATATTTTTCAATAAATGATGTTAAACTAAGTAGCCTCAGTCAATCTTTTGTGTGCCTTAACGTTTTATGAGTGAAGGTGTTGGGTGAAGGATCTACTATCAGCCCTCACTTCCAACTGCTGGAGAAGCACTGTCATCTACTGTGAAAATCTCAACAAAATGTATCTATGTTCATTTACTGAGAAAGCAATTCCACAAATGTTCTAGCTCATCACCTTCTGTTGGCGGCCCCAGATTTTACGAAGCAACTCATTGAAAGTCGACAAGGCTAATTAGCATCAAACCAAGACCAATATTTGAGCAGAAATATCTCAATTCCTGGTCACGTATTTTTGCTTATCTCTTTTTAGGACATTAGCTTCGACAATGTGGAGTTTGTGTGGGCGGAGCTGTGAAATACCAAGGGACAAAAACATTAGTGGGTGTCATACAGAGACGCCCAGACTGCAGTGGTCATGTTGGAATAGTATCAAACAGGAAATTCGACGATGCCCTCCACCGCATCTCCTCCACTTCCCGCTCCTCCGCCCGTGAGCCCCGCCGCTCCAATCGCCACCAGGACAGAACCCCACTGGCCCTCGCCTACCACCCCACCAACCTCCATATACATCATATCATCCGTCGTCATTTCCGCCACCTCCAAACGGACCCCACCACCAGGGATATATTTCCCTCCTCTCCCCTATCAGCGTTCCGAAAAGACCACTCCCTCCGTGACTCCCTTGTCAGGTCCACGCCCCCCACCAACCCAACCTCCACTCCCGGCACCTTCCCCTGCAACCGCAAGAAATGCAAAACCTGCGCCCACACCTCCCCCCTTACTTCCCGCCAAGGCCCCAAGGGATACTTCCATATCCACCACAAATTCACCTGCACCTCCACACACATCATCTATTGCATCCGCTGCACCCGATGTGGCCTCCTCTATATTGGGGAGACAAGCTGCCTACTTGCAGAACGTTTCAGAGAACACCTCTGGGACACCCGGACCAACCAACCCAACCACCCCGTGGCTCAACACTTCAACTCCCCCTCCCACTCCACCAAGGACATGCAGGTCCTTGGACTCCTCCATCGCCAGATCATAGCAACACGATAGCTGGAGGAAGAACCCCTCATCTTCCGCCTAGGAACCCTCCAAGCACAAGGGATGAACTCAGATTTCACCAGTTTCCTCATTTCCCCTCCCCCACATTGTCTCAGTCCCAACCCTCGAAATCAGCACCGCCTTCCTAACCTGCAATCTTCTTCCTGACCTCTCCGCCCCCACCCCGGCCTAACACCCTCACCTTGACCTCCTTCCACCTATCGCATTTCCAACGACCCTCCCCAAGTCCCTCCTCCCTACCTTTTATCTTAGCCTGCTGGACACACTTTCCTCATTCCTGAAGAAGGGCTCATCCCCGAAACGTCGATTCTCCTGCTCCTTGGATGCTGACTGACCTGCTGCGCTTTTCCAGCAACACATTTTCAGCTCTGATCTCCAGCATCTGCAGTCCTCACTTTCTCCTTAAACAGGAAATTAGGCAAGCTAATGATATGGAGACATCTGTGATCATGGGTGATTTTAATCTGCATCCAGATTGGACAAATCAAATTAGCCACAATGTCTACTTGGGGGAATTCCTGGCCTACATATGGGATGGTTTTCTTAACCACCATATGGATGGAATGAACTAGAGAGCAGGCCATCTGAGACTGGGTACTGTGTAATGAGAAGGGAATCATTGCCAATCTAGCTGCGTGTGACTCCTTGGGGAAGAGTGACCATGACATGATACAGCGTTTTTATCAGGATGGAGAGTGAGCCAGCTGATTTGGAGACTAGGGTGCTGAATTTTAATAAAGGAAACTATGAAGGTATATAAGGCATGAGTTGGCGTTGATAGATTAGTGGAAGTTGCTTAAAGGTGCGACAGTAGATAGGCATTGGCAAATATTCAACGAAATCATGAGGGAACTGCAACAACTATTTATTCCTGTCTGGTACAAAAGCAAAATGGGTAACAGGGCCAATCCATGGCTTATAAAGGAAATTAGATAGTATCCAATTGAAAGAAGAAGCATAGAGATTGGCCAAGAAGAATAATAGGTCTGATGTTTGAAAGCAGTTTCGAATTCAGCAAAGAAGGACCAAGGGATTGATTAAGATGGGGAAAACACAGTAAAAAGGAAGTAAGCTTGCAGGGAACATGAAGACTGACACTACAAGGTTCTACAGAACGTGAAGAGAAATAGATTGGTGAAGACAAATGTAGGTCCCGACAGATAGAAATGGGGAAATATATAACAAAGGACAAAGGAACAGCTGAGCAACTGAATCCATACTTTAGTTCTGTCTTCACAAAAAAGGACAGTTGTACAGGAGGTTGGTCAGGCTGCAGTTGGTGCATGTGTTCAGTATTGGGCACCTTGCTCGAGGAAGGATGTTATTAAACTGGAAAGAGTGCAGAAGAAATTTATAAGGATGTTGCTCGCACTCAGTGGTCTGAGTTGTAAGGAGAGACTGAACAAGCTAGAACTTCTTTTCTTGGCAGTCTAGGAGACTGAGAGGGGACCTTACAGAACTGTACAAAATTATGAGAGGCATACACTCAGTCTTTTTTGCCAGGGTTGGGGAATCGAGGACTAGATGGCATTAGTTTAACGACGAGTGACGTTAAAACTCGGAACGGACACTCCATCATATATGATGAGTGCAATAAATTAGCAGGGAAAAGTACAAAAGGGAACCTGAGGGGCAATTTGTTTACACAGAGGCTGGCACGTGTATGCAATGAGCTGCCAGCGGAAGTGGTTGACGTGGGTACGTTAACAACATTTAACGGCATTTTGACAAATACATGGATAGGAAAGAGTTAGATGGATGTGGACCAAATGCAGGGAAATGGGGTTAGCATGGGTGGACAATTTGGTCAGTATGGACCACTTTGGGCCAAACGACATGTCTCTGTGCTTTAGGACTCTCTGACTCGATGATACAAATCAAGTACCAGAAATCCTGGAGAATGCAAGATTTAGTGAGAGGGAAGAACTGAGGGAGGTCAATATTAGTAGAGAAATGGTGCTGGGAAATTGAGGGGATTTAATCTGATAAATCCTCAGGGCCTGATAAATCTGCATCCCAGATCACTTAAGGAAGTGGTTCTAGAAATAGTGGATGCTTTGGTTGCCAGGATTCTTCAGATTTTGGTACAGTCCCTGTAGATTGGAGGGCAGCTACTGCCACTCCAACACTCAGAAAGAGAGATACCGAGAAAGGGAATTCGAGACCAGTAAGCTTCAGATCAGTAGTGGGGAAAATTCTCAAATCCTTTACCCTTTATGACAGAGCATTGAGAAAGCCGTGGCAAAATCAAACAGAGTCAGCATGGAGTTATGGAGGGGAAATCATGCTTGACAAATCTATTGGAATTCTGTGAAGATGTAACTATCAGAGTTGACAAAGGGGAACTGGTCAATATGGTATATTTGTACTTGCAGAAAGCGTTTGACAATGCCCCATTTAAGAGGTCATTGTACAGGATTAAAGCATATGGGGTTGGGGTAAGTGTACTGAGATAAATAGAAAACTGATTGGCAGGGAAGGAACAGAGGAGGGCTGAAGGGGCACGTGTCAAATAGGCAGACAGTAACTAGTGGGGTGCCACAGGGACTCCAGCTATTAACAATATATATTAATGATTTGGATGAAGGAATAAAATGTAACATCTCAAGGTTTGCAGATGATACCAAGTTGGGTGGGAGTGTGAACTGTGACGAGGATGCAGAGACCCTACGGCATGATCTGGACAGATTGGGTGAGCGGGCCAATCAATGGCAGATGCAGTTTATTTTCGATAAATGTCAGGTTATTCACTTTGGAAACAAAAGGAAGGTGGTGGATTACTACCTGACTGGCTGCAAATTGGGAGAGGGGAGTGTGCTGCAGGGGCCACATGTCCTTGTGCACCAGTCGCTGAAGGTACGCATGCAGGTGCAGCAGGCAGTAAAGAAGGCAAATGTTATATTGACTTCATTGAGAGATGTTTCGAGTACAGGAGCAGGGATGCGTTGTTACAGTTAAACAGGGCCTTGGTGAGGCCACACCTCAAACACTGTGTGCAGTTTTGGTCTCCTTTTCTGAGGAAGGATGCTCTTGCTCTGGAGGGAGTACAGCGAAGGTTTACCTGACTGGAGGATGCTCCTGATAGTGGGTGTGTCCAGAATCAGGGGACACAGACTGAGGATTCGGGGTGGATCATGTAGGATGGAGATGAGGAAACATTTCTTCACCTAAAGAGTGATGAGCCTGTGGAATTCATTACCACAGGAACTTGTTAATGCCAAAGCATTGAATATATTGAAGACGCAGCTACATGTAGTACTTAGAGCAAATAGGACCAAAGGTCATGGGGAGTAAACAGGAGCTGGATGATGAGCCATGATCATGATGAATGGCAGAGCAGGCTCAAAGGGCTGAGTGGCCTTCTCCTGCTCCTATCTTCAATGTTTAAGAGGATATTGCCCTGAGAAAACCGTGGACATTATTAGTGCTTTCCCATTTACCTCAAAATATCACTCATCACCCCACCCGAAAAATAATGAGGAGACGTAACCTCTCAAATTTCAATGACACAGCTCCTCCCAAGAGTCAAGGTGTGATGGTTGAGGAGCAGCTTTGTTCATTCTTAACACAAGATGTCATTTTGTTCTGTGAGTGCTTGTGTGTGTCTGTATTTGTGTGTGTGTGTGTATGTCTGTGCATATCCATGGCTATGTGTCTGTCTCTGTGTAGGTGTGTGTGTGTGTGAGTGTGAATGTGAGTATGAGTGTGTGTCACGCTCGCGCGGATGTACATTTCTGTGTCCGTGGCATTTTGAAGCACATCATATTTCCTTGAAACTGCTTTCTTTGTAAGAGGCCACCAGCATGCTCCAGTTGCTGGAAGGTGCTCTGATGTATTTCAGATTGCGTGCCTCTCTGCAATGTAACTTTGCTGCTTGACGAAGATACCAATTCATTACAGACAGCTTTTATCACCAATTTCTCACTAACACTCATATAGTGTCTATTTATGCCTTTAGTGTTAGCGTCTAAGGTGATGTCCGGTCACTCTGATAGCTCATGTCAAACCAATGGAAATCTTCCCATTCATTTCTCTCAGCCAATAGGGTCTCTCTCCATGTCTAGTCGATGTTCAGGGCTGTCATACCATTCTTCAGCATTCCTGAAGCGGACCCTTTGGTCCATCACTAGCTGCCTGGCTGTCGGAATCTCACCATGCAGGAAGTAAATTCACACGTCACATGCTTCCATTCTGTTGACATGTCCAAGACACACTTGTTGGATGAGTTAGGAACTCTCCATTTGAGAGGACACAGAATTCAAGAATTTGTCATGTCACTTCCAAATCTCAGCATTTCAACTGGGATACCCTCGCCCACATCTCAATTAAACCCAACAATCCCTGCAAGTCTCCATACAACAGCCTTTTCACTCCTCCCTCTGCATGTTCCAGGACCACAAAACTCCTTGCAAGTGCATCTGTACCTCTCAGCTTACTTCAGACCAGACCAGACATCCGAGGGAAAAGGAGAAGGTGAGGACTGCAGATCAGAGTCAAAAAGTGTGGTGCTGGAAAAGCACAGCAGGTCAGGCAGTATATCCAAGGAGTAGGAGAGTCAACGTTTCGGGCATAAGCCTTTCATGGAGTTTTGTGCCCAAAACACCGACTTCTCGGTCAGGAGTGAAGACTATTGTTGGGACAAGGTCGGCTGTTGGAATTGGGCAGTGAAAATCAATAACTCAGTCATCATTCTAATAGAGCATAATAATTCAATATTCTTGTGGATGGATTATCTCATGTTCTAAATAAAATACAATGAACATCATTGCTATGTGAATCATGAAAGAATTGGAAAACATTAACGGAGAGATAACAAGGTCATAAAGTCACCAGTTGAAACAGGAGAAGAAATCAAAGAATACAGAAAAGCAAGTTGAAACAGAATTATCAGAGCCCACATTTGATTGAATGGCTCAGACAAAACAAGAACAGATGGAGAACAAATTGATTTTTTTTTCAGAGAAATTACATCAGTTACAACAGAAAGATGAAAAACTGAAGCAATTGCATTGAAAAGCAAACACAGAAGAAGAATCTGAGTGCATTCCCAAATGTGACTAACTTAAACATGATGTCTTGATGAGACATTCAGGCAGATGGGAACGTGGGAGAAATTCATTACCAGGGACTTATACAAAGGAGGTGTGGCAGGTAGCACATCAGTCACCTGTGGGTCATTGTGGGAGTGAGAAAATGAAATAATCTTTGTCTCTTATTAATGTTGCAGTAAACTTACAACACGGGTACGTAACCAACAATGCTGAAACTTGCCCAGGGATGTCCTGTACACACAAAGAAAACAGGACAAATTCCACCCAGCCAATTAACGCCCCATCAGTCTATTCTCGATCATAAGTAAAGTGATGGCAAGTATCATGAACAGTGCTATAAAGCAGCACTTGCTCAGCAATAAGCTGCTCAATGATGCCCAGTTTGGGTTCTGGCAAGGCCAGTCAGCTCCTGACCTCATTACAGCCTTGACTCAAATATCGACAAGCTGGGTGCTTCAGGGAAGGTGAGAGTGACAGTCCTTGACATCAAGGCTGCTCTCGATTGAATGTGGCTTCAAGGAGCCATCGGAAATCGGGAATCAATGGGTGCAAACTCTCTGATGGTTGGAGACATATCTGACACATAGGAAGATGGTGGTGGTTCACCTCAGGGCCAGGACGTCTCTGCAGGGGACCCTCAGGGGAGTGTCCTCGGCCTGACCATCTTCAGCTGCTTCATCAATGACCTTCACCTCCATCACAAGGTCAGAAGTGGGAATGTTCGCCAATGATTGCACTATGTTCACCATTCACGACTCCTCAGATTCGGGTATCCATGTTCAAATGCTACAAGATCTGGACAATATCAAGGCGTGGGCTGACAAGTGGCAAGTAACATTTCCATCAAAAATAAAAGACAATCCAACCACTGCCCCGTGGCTTTCAATGGTGTTACCATCACTGAATCCCATAATGTCAACATCCTGCGGGTTATCATTGACCAGAAACTCAACTGCACTTACCACAAACACAGTAGCTACAGTAGCAGGTCAGAAGCAAGGAATACTGCAGCCTGTCTACCATCTACAATGTACAAGTTGGAAGTGTGATGGAATACTCCCAACTTGCCTGGATGGGTGCAACCCCAGCAACACTCAAGAAGTTTGACACCATCCAGGAAAAGCAGCCCAATTCCACAAGTGTATACTCCCTCCACCACACATGCTCAGTACACACTGCTGCTACTATCTACATGATGCACTGCATAAATTCATCGAGGATCCTCAGACAGCACCTTCCAAACCCACAACCACTTCCATCTAGAAGAACAAGGGCAGCAGATGTGTGGGAACTGCACTACCTTCAAGTTCCCCCCCCCCCCAAGTCATGCACCATCCTGACTTGAAAATATAATGCCGTTCCATCACTGTCACGTTCAAAGTCCTGGAATTCCCTCCCTAATGGCATTTGGGTTAACCCACAGCAGGTGGACCACAGTAGTTCAGGGCGGCAGCTCACCCCCACTTTCTCAAGGGCAACTAGGGAGACACATAAAATGCTGGCCAGCCAGCAACACCCACAACCCATAAAATGAATAAAAGATAATAGTTCATTCTGTGTGAGAGAGACAGAGATAGAGAGATCGAGAGAACGAGAGAGAGAGAGAGAGAGAGAGATCGAGAGAGAGAGAGAGACAGAGAGAGAGAAAGACCATCTCTCTCTCTCTCTGTGCGTGCGTGTGTGGGTGTGTGTTAGAGAGAGAAAAATACTATGCCTGAGAGTTTGTGTGTGTGTGAGTGAGTGAGAAAGAGAGAGAGAAAAAGACCATGCCTCTGTGTATGTGTGAGAGAGGGTGACAGACAGAGAAAGACCATATGTGTGTGTGTATAAGAGAGAAACACTATGCCTGAGAGTGTGTGTGTGACTGAGTGAGTGATAGAGAATCACCATGCCTGTGTGTGTGTGTGTGCAAGAGAGAGAAAGACCGTGTGTATGTGTGTGTTTGCGTGTACATGAAAGGGAGAGAAATCATGCTGGCGTGTGTGTGAGAGAAAGAGAGACAGACAAACAAAGACCATGTCTGTGCATGACAGAGGGAAAGACCATGCGTGTGTGTGTGAGTGCGTGTGTGAGGGAGAGAGAGAGAGAGAGAGAGAGAGAGAGAAAGAGAAAGAAAGAGACTGTGTGTGTGTAAGAGAGAGAGAAACACTATGCCTGAGAGTGTGTATGTGAGTTAGTGAGAAAGAGAGAGAGAAAAAGACCATGCCTCTGTGTGTGTGAGAGAGAGACAGACAGACAAAGACCGTATGTGTGTGTGTATAAGAGAGAAACACTATGCCTGAGAGTGAGTGAGTGAGTGAGTGAGAAAGAGAGAGAAACACATGCCTGTGTGTGCGCAAGTGCGTGTGTGTGTGTGAGAGAGAAAAAGCATGCCTGTGTGAGAGAGAGACAGACAAAGACCATGTCTGTGCATGACAGAGGGAAAGACCATGTGTGTGTGTGTGTGAGAGAGAGAGAGAGAGAGACTGTGTGTGTGTGAGACAGAGACTCTGTGTGTGTGTGTGTGTGTGTGTTTGTGAGTGTGTGTCAGGGGGGCAGGGGGACTGGGGTGTGTGGTGGTGTGAGGATGCTGTCACTTTAAAAAGGTTATTTTGGCCTGTATTTTTTTGAAGAGGGATTGTAAAGGCAGAGGTGCCAAAGAGTCTAGAGTGCCTGTAGGTTTTTCTTAAAAACAGCTTAACAATGGAAAAGGAGTGGCCAGTTCAGGTTCTTCTAGTTTTGGTCTCGCTGCAGCAATTCCAAGATGTTTTGAGTGTCAGAAGGTTGCAAGCTTCAGTAAATGATTCCTAACTGAGCACTCGGGCATTTCTCTGGATGTTGTTCCCTCCGCCTGTAAGAATACGAGTTTGAATTTACCTTTTTGCCAAGGGGTGTGTTCATTAGATGTTACAACATTGGATCAGGAAATGAGTAAGTTACTATAGCAAGTACTTGGTTATGTTTTCCAATCGTTTAATTATTCTTAATGCCACATTCTTTTGTTTGTGTTTCAACCGTAGTGTTTAAATAAATTTGGCTTAATGCAGAGTGGTTTATCCAACAATCACACCTGGAACATCAATGTTACATTTCCTTTAAACAAAGAAAACCTTATTTGCCCTAACTATGCCCCTCATGATTTTCCAAACCTCTATAAGGTCACCCCTCAGACACCGACGCTCCAGGAAAAACAGCTGCAGCTTCTTCAGCCTTTCCTTGCCGCTCAAACCCTCCAACCCTGGCAACATCTTTGTATATCTTTTCCGAACCCTTTCAAGTTTCACAGCGCCCTTCCTTTAGGAGGGAAACCAGAATTGCACGCAATATTCGAACAGTGGCCTAACCATTGCCCTGTATAGCTGCAACATGACCTCCCAACTCCTATACTCAATGCTCTGACCAACAAAGGGAAGCATACTCAATGCCTTCTTCACTATGCTGTCTTCCTGGGACTACACTTCCACGGAACTATGAACTCCAAGGTTTCTTTGATCAACAACACTCCCCAGGACATGACCATGAAGTGTGTAAGCCCAGCCCTGATTTGCCTTTCCAAAATGCAGCACCTTGCATTTATCTAAATTAAACTCCATCTACCAACCTTTGGCCCATTGGCCCATCTGATCAAGATCCCATTATACTCTGAGGTCACCTTCTTCGCTGTCCATTACACGTACAATTTTGGTGTCATCTGCAAACTTACTACATATACCTTCTATGCTCACATCCAAATCTTATAGCAGTGGATCCAGCACTGATCCTTGTGGCACTTCACTGGTCACAGGCCTCCATCCGATAATCAAACATCCACCACCACCCTCTGTCTTCTAACTTCAAGCCAGTTCTGTATCCAAGTGGCTTGTTCTTCCTTTATTCCATGAGATCTAACCTTGCTAACCAGTCTCCCATGAGGAACTTTGTCGAATGCCTTACTTTGGTTCAAATAAATCACGTCCATCGCTCTGCCTCACTAATTCTCTTTGTTACTTATTCAAGAAACTCAATCAAGTTTGTGAGACATGATTTCACAAGCACAAAGCCATGCTGACTATCCTTGCCTTTCCAAATACATGTACATCCTGTCCTTCAGGATTCCTTCCAACAACTTGCCCACCGCTGAGGTCAGGCTCACTGGGCTGTAGTTCCCTGGCTTGTCCTTAACACCCTTCTTAAACAGTGGCACCACGTTTGGCAACCTCCAGTCGTCCAGCACCACACCTGTGACTATCGATGATACAAATATCTCAGCAAGAGGATTTACCCACCTTTATGTATTTTAAGACATCCAGCACCTCCTGCTCTGTAATCTGGACATTTTTCAAGATGTCACTATCTATTTCCCCACATTCTATCTCTTCCATGTCCTTCTCCACAGTAAACATTGATGCAAATACTTCGTTTGTATCTCCCCCATCTCTTGCGGTTCTACACACAGGCTGCCTTGCTGATCCTTGAAGGGCCCTATTGTCTCCCTAGTTACCCCTTTATCATTAATGTATTTGTAGAATCATTTTGGATTCTCCTTAACCCCATTTGCCAAAGGTATCTCATGCCCCCTTTTTGCCCTCATGATTTCCCTTTTAAGTATACTCCTACTGCCTTTCTACTCTAAGGATTCACTCGATCTATTCTGTCTATACCTAACATATGCTTCTTTCTTTTTATTGAACAAACCCTCAATTTTTATAGTCATCCAGCATTCCCCACACCTACCAGCCTTGCCTTTCACCCCAACAGGAACACTCTGTCTCATTATCACATTTTTGAAAACTTAATCATTTTCCAGCCATTCCTTTACCTGCAAAACTCCGCACCCAATCACCTTTTCAAAGTTCTTACCTAATACTGCCAAAATTGTCCTTTATCCAATTTAGAATTTTAACAGTTAGATCCTGTCTATCCTTTTCCATCACTATTTTCAAACTAATAGAATTCTGGTTGCTGGCCACAAAGTGCTCTCCCACTGACACCTCACTCACCTGCCCTGCCTTATTTCCCAAGAGTCGGTCAAGTTTTGCACCTTCTCTTGTAGGTTCATCCACATACTGAATCAGAAAAACTTCTTATATACACTTATCAAATTCCTCTCTATCTAAACCCTTAACACTACGGCAGTCCCAGTCTACAGTTAGAAAGTTAAAATCCCCGACCATAACCACCCTATTATTCTTACAGATAACCGAGATCTCCTGACAAATTTGTTTCTCAATTTCCCGCTGACTTTGTGGAGCTCTATAGTACAGTCTCGAAAAGGTAATAATCTCTTTCTTATTTCTTACTTCCACCCAAATTAATTCCTGGATGTATTCCCAGAAATATCTTCCTCAGTACAGCTGTAATGCTATCCCTTCTGAAAAACGCCACTCCCCCCTCCTGTCTTGCCTCTTTATCTATCCTTCCTGTAGCATTTGTATCCTCGAACATTAAGCTGCCAGTTCTATCCATCCCTGAGCCATGTTTCTGTAAATGCTCTCATATTCCAGTCCCATGTTCCTAACCATGTCCTGAGTTCATCTGCCTTCCCTGTTAGGCCCCTTGCATTAATGTAAATGCAGTTTGATTTATCGGTCCTACCTTGTTCTCTGCTTTGTCCCTGCCTGCCCTGACTGTTTGACTTGCTTTTCTTCCCAACTGTACCAGTCTCAGATTGATCTCTTTCCTCACTATCTCCCTAGGTCCCACACCCCCACTTTATTACTTTAAATCCTCCCAAGCAACTGCAGCAATCTCCCTCTAATTCCCTTCCAATTCAGGTGCAATCCATCCTTCTTGTATAGGTCACTCCTACCCGAGAAGGGCTTCTAGTGATTTAAAATGTGATCCCTTCTCCCATACACCAGCTCCACAGCTATACATTCATTTGGACACTGCCGTCCCTCCCCTACCTGGGACTCTCCATCTCCATCAACAGTGACCGACTCAACACAGACATCTTCTACAAACCCACCGGCTCCCACAGCTAAACAAGGACAGAATCCCTCTGATCTTCACCTTCCATCTCACCAACCTCCGGATACATTTCATCACCCTCTGCCATTTCTGCCACCTACAAATGGACCCCAACACCAGAGATATATTTCCCTCCACACCCTTATTTGCTTTCTGTAAAAACCATTCCCTCCGCAACTCCCTTGTCAGGTCCACACTCCATACCCCACCAACCCACCCTCCCCTCCTGGCAACTTCCTCTGTTACCACAGGAATTGCAAAACCTGTGCCCCGAATTCCCTCTCACTTCCCAAATGCCCCAAAGGAGCCTTCCACATCCATCAGAGCTTTTGCTGCACTTCCACACGTCATTTACTGTATCCGTTGATCCAGATGCAGTCTCCTTTACATCGGGGATACAGGTCGCCTACTTGCTGAGCTCTTCAGGGAAAATCTCTGGGACACACGCACCAATCAACCCCACCCACCCTGTGGCTGAAAACCTCTCAACTCCCCCTCCCACTCTGCCGAGGACATGCAGGTCCTGGGCCTCTATCACTAAACCCTAACCACCCGACACCTGGAGAAAGAATGCCTCACATTCTGCCTTGGGACATTGCAACCACACACTATCAATGTGGATTGGACCAGGTTCCTCATTTCTCCTCCCCCTCAACATCCCCCCTCCAATCCCAGCCCCAACCTTCCAATTGGCACCACCCTCATGACCTGTCCTACCTGTCAATTTTCCTTCCCACCTATCCACTCCACCCTCCCCTCCAACCTTTCACCTTTCCCCTCAACTCCATCCAGCTAATGAACATTCAGCTATCTTACCCCAGGCCCACCCCCCCTTCCATTTATCTCTCCACCTCCTTGGCTCACAGCCTCATTCCTGATGAAGGACGTTTTCCTAAAATGTCGATTCTCCTGCTGCTCAAATGCTGCCTGACCTGTTGTGTTTTTCCAGCACCACGTTCTCGACTCTGATCTCCAACATCTGCAGTCTTCACTTTTTCCTAGACGTTCATCTGCTCGATCCTCCTATTCCTAGCCTCACTAGCTCACAGCATCGGGAGTAATCCAGATATTACTACCCTCGAGGACCTCCTTTTAAAATTCCTGCCTAACTTTCTATCTCCTCTCTTCAGCATCTCATACTTTTTCCTTCCTGTGTCATTCGTTCCAGTGTGCACAGTGACCTGTTGCTGGTCCCACTGCCCTTTGAGAATATTCTGCCTTGATCCTGGAAACAGGGAGACAACACACCATTCTGATTTCTCGCTGTCGGCCGCAGAAACATCTGTCTGTGCCTCTGACTAGAGAGTCCCCTCTCACAATCGATCGCTTGGTACCTGACATACCCCTCGTTACATTACAGCCTGTCTCGGTCCCAGAAACCTGGCCGTTCATGCTGCTTTCTCCTGAAAGGCAATCACCCCCTACATTTTCCAAAACAACATACTTGTTTGAGATGGGGTTAGTCACAGGAGACACCTGCACTACCTGCCTCCCTCTCCTACTTTTCCTGGTTTTTCTCCCTTCCTTAAAACTACCATCCGTCAGATGCCCCTAGCTCCTGTAAATTCCTCATTGCCTCAAACTGCCGCTCCAACTGATCGATGTGATCTGATACGATTCAGAACCAAACACACTTACTGCTGACATAATCATCAGTATTAAGGAAGCTCTCCCGAATCCCCAACAGCTGACAGGAAGAGCACAACACTCCACTCAAGGCCATCTTTGTACCTTACCAACCTCCAGAAAATAGCATAGTCTTATGCACTAAAAAAAAAACACTAATCCAGTCTCACTTAATATCTATGTTTCATATTTTTTAATTTTAATCAAAGTACAGATCTATAAAAAAACAAAAAATAAACAACTCCATTCACTATTAAAAATGACAGCAATATTACACTTAAAAACCATGCACTTATCTGCTCCTGTGCTGTGTGCTCTCCAACATAGTTTCTTCGGATGTCAGCTGTGAATTTTGCTGTTTGTCAATTTTTCTTCAACGCACCCCAATGTCCGGAAACACTTGAACTCAAACAGCAAAGGCAGTAAATGTGCAGATTCACTGCTGTGTCAGTCAGCAGTGTAGGTTTCTTTCTCTCTGTCTCTGTCTCTGTCTCTCTCCCTCTCTGTCTCTCTCCCTGACCATGTGGTCACTACCTTTGTTCACTTCCTCCTTTTTAAAGTGTCATTGTTTTGATCTTTTCTCCCAAACTTCCAAAACAATGCAGCAGCTTAAAATCAGTAATCGTTGCTTGTGGAATTCGATAAATTCACTTCCAACATCTCATATACCCTAAAAGCGAGCAGTTCTTACAGCCAAAGCGTTTCCCATCCTCCATCGTGGATTACCCAAATCCTGATAGCTTTTGCTCCATCTCCATGGCAATCCCTATCACTCATCAATTGGTTCTCCCTGTTTCAGTTTGCTTACTTGTCTTCTAATCCTGACCAGTGTAGGGCAGAAATGTTTAATTTTGTTTTTTCTTTTAGCAACATTTCGGTTTTGTTCAGTTCTATAACAATAATTCACTATTTTTTTTATAAGACCTTTCCACTTCTCTAATGGCTACATTTAATGCCTTCAGTTGTGAGGAATATTTGTCCGTATTCTCGAAGAAACTGAGCGCATCTTGTACCAACCTGGTTGAATGTCAGACAGATCACGGAGTCAGGTATCATTCACCCTAGATGTACACTGTCAAGGAAAGCCCAGACTTCAGTCAGATTTTCTCTTGTTTCTCACCAGCTATTCCTTTAGATACTGAAACTTGACTGTCCTCCAGTCCATTTCTGGAGTTCTGAATCCATGAACCTTCAACCTTCAGTAGGGCCAATGGTGAAATGCCACAGTGGGGGTGATCCCTTCAAAAAGGAACTAACTTGCATCAGAGATGCTAAAATGGCTCAATATATCTAATGCAAAACTAATTTATTTGACTTTTATCCAAAATATTAAACCTGTCTCACACAGGTTAATTAACCTGAGCAGAAACAGACTCAGTGAACATGGCTTGGGCCTGGATGTGGTTAAAAGCACAATCTCATTGCTGGAGTTCGTTATGAACACGTCGATGTCTCAGCAGGTGGAATGAGTGAGCAAATCCTTCTTACACACGGAGCAGGTGAATAGTCTCTCCCTGGTGTGACCTCACTGATGTTTGATGTCAGATGATTGACTGAACCTGGTCCTGCAGTGAGAGCCCCCGAAAGGTTTCTCATCATTGTGAACATGTTGGTGAACATCAGTTTCCTGGAACCTTTAAAGCACTTCCCACAGTCTGGACATTTAAAAGGCCTGGTCTCAGTGTGAACTCACTGGCCTCCCAATAGGGCAGAAGAGTGAGTAAATCCCTCCCTAAACACAGCGCAACGAAATGGTTTCACCCTTGTGTGAACTCACCGGTTCTTGCACATAGGATATACTACAGAATGCCTTCTGATTCGGCTCAGGGGAACAGTCTGGGTTTGGCGATATATCTGCAGCTGGATGACTGAATGAATGCCTTGCCGCAGTCAGAGCAGGTTCTCAGCCTCTACCCATTGTGATCTCGCTGGTGTGTAGTGAGTTGAAATGATTGCCTGAACTTAATGCCACAGTGAGAACTCCTGAATGGTCTCTCCTCTGTTCGAATACATCAATGGCACATCATTTGCCCAGAATTTCTATGGCATTTTCCACAGTCTTGTGATTTTAAAGGTTCTTTGATCTGGGTGAACTCTATGGTCTGCCTGCAGTTGAGAAGACTGAGTGAATCCCTTCCCACACTTGGAGCAGATGAATGGCCTTTCTTCAGTGTGAGTGCATTGATGATTTTCCAGTTGAGGTGGGGATTTGAATCCTCCTTCACTTTCCTCATATTCCCATCCTTTCTCCCAGCGTGACTGTGATTATATCTTGACAGTTCAGAT
The DNA here is from genome assembly GCF_037043375.1 of Chiloscyllium plagiosum. NCBI lineage: Eukaryota > Metazoa > Chordata > Chondrichthyes > Orectolobiformes > Hemiscylliidae > Chiloscyllium > Chiloscyllium plagiosum. The sequence goes on from NW_028270159.1 coordinate 88,372,177, forward strand.
GATTTCATCCACACACAGGACAGGTGCATAGTTTCTCCTCACTTGATCTTTTCTCCTTACAAGTTCAGAGTTGAACAATATTCCAATCATAAAATAAAAGTCAATCTTTCGAATTCTAATATGATACCTGGTTCTGTTTCGTGACCACAGACTGTCCCCTTCACATATTCTGTGAAGCTAATTAAAGAGAAGGAGAGTGAGTGAGAGAAGCCCACAGTCTGACTGAATGGTCCTCCCTGAGACCTGGCTGCAGGATGAAGGTCTAGGACATTCCTGAAGAGGGCGCGTGATGTCTACTCCAAAGGACACAAGTGCGCAGGCGCCGATTGAGCAGATTGGAGCATGCGCACATTGACTGAAGGCCCCTTTTTCAGTCTCCAGATCATGGCGGGGAGGGGGTGGTTCCGGAGGAATAACAGAGCCAGCGGTGGGAGAGGTGGTGCAATCCGTCTTGGTAATATCCAGTAAAGGCCCCGCGAACCGAATAAGTATTAGCGGGTCCCACGGTTTCAGCCCTGAGTTTAATTCCCGGGACCTGGGCCGTGGCCGCCATTTTGTTAGGGACGAGGCGCATGCGCGGTCATACTGGTGACGCACAACGAGTGGGGGGCCCTACGGCCCCAGTGACGGAGACAATGGAGACTATGGAGATGGGGCGGGGCCTGTGGGACTGACCCGGGGGGTGGGGGAGACAGGCATTCACAGCTCTGGGGGAGGGAGACAGGCATTCACAGCTCTGGGGGTGGGGGAGACAGGCATTCACAGCTCTGGGGGTGGGGGAGACAGGCATTCACAGCTCTGGGGGAGGGAGACAGGCATTCACAGCTCTGGGGGTGGGGGAGACAGGCATTCACAGTTCTGGGGGTGGGGGAGACAGGCATTCACAGCGCTGGGGGTGGGGGAGACAGGCATTCACAGGTCTGGGGGGACAGGCATTCGCAACTCTGGTGGTGGGGGGACAGGCAATCACAGCTCTGGGGGGGCAGGCATTCACAGCTCTGGGGGTGGGGCGGACAGGCATTCACAGCTCTGGGGTAGGGGGGCCGGCATTCACAGCTCGGTGGTGGGGGGAGACAGGCATTCACAGCTCTGGGGGGGTGGCATTCACAGCTCTGGGGGTGGGGGGACAGGCATTCACAGCTCTGGGGGAGGACGGGACAGACATTCACAGCTCTGGGGGGGGACAGACATTCACAGCTCTGGGGGAGGGGGTGACAGGCATTCACAGGTCTGGGGGGACAGGCATTCGCAACTCTGGGGGTGGGGGGACAGGCATTCACAGCTCTGGGTGGGGCAGGCATTCACAGCTCTGGGGGTGGGGCGGACAGGCATTCACAGCTCTGGGGGTGGGGGGACAGGCATTCACAGCTCTGGGGGAGGACGGGACAGACATTCACAACTCTGCGGGGGGGGACAGACATTCACAGCTCTGGGAAGGGGGTGACAGGCATTCACAGGTCTGGGGGGACAGGCATTCGCAACTCTGGGGGTGGGGGGACAGGCATTCACAGCTCTGGGGGGGCAGGCATTCACAGCTCTGGGGGTGGGGTGACAGGCATTCACAACAGTGGGGGAGGGGGGAACAGGCATTCACAGCTCTGGGGGGAGGGGCACAGGCATTCACAGCTCTGGGGAGGGACAGGCATTCACAGCTCTGGGCGTTGGGCACAGGCATTCACAGCTCTGGGGGGAGGAGCACAGGCATTCACAGCTCTGGGGGGTACAGGAATTCACAGCTCTGGGGGAGGGACACAGGCATTGACAGTCTGGGGAGGGACAGGCATTCACAGCTCTGGGGGAGGGGGACAGGCATTCAGAGCTCTGGTGGAGGAACAGGCATTCACAGCTCTGGGGGAGGGGGGACAGGCATTCACAGCTCTGGTGGGGGAACAGGCATTCACAGCTCTGGGGGAGGGGGGACAGGCATTCACAACTCTGGGGGTGGGGGACAGGTATTCACAGCTCTGGGGGTGGGGGGCACAGGCATTCACAGCTCTGGGGGGGCAGGCATTAACAGCTCTCGTGGTGAGGTGGGATATTCATTCACAGCTCTAGGGGTGGGAGGGGACAGGCATTCACAGCTCCGGCGGTGGGGGGACAGGCATTCACAGCTCTGGGGGAGGTGGGGGACAGATTTCACAGCTCTGGGCGGGTGGGGGGGAGGCATTCACAGCTCGAGGGTGGGGACTGGCATTCACAGCTCTGGGGTTGGGGGGTATAGGTATTCACAGCTCTGGGGGGTGGGGGGGGACAGGCATTCACAGCTCGGGGTGGGGGGACAGGTAATCACAGCTCTGGGGGTGGGGGGAGACAGGCATTCACAGCTCGGGGGGTGGGGACAGTCATTCACAGCTCGGGGTGGGGTTGGGGGGAACATGACAGGGACAAATAATTCACCAATACTGGAAATGGTCTGAACTTCTCTCCTGTCCTGACAGTGATCACTTTTATAAACTTCTTTTACAGGGGATCAGGAGAGGGCCAGAGAATGGAAACTCAAACCAAACCAAAAACAGTCAAAATGTGATCCAACACAATGAATCAGGAACTGAATGCTATCGGTCTTTGAACTTGGAAGCAGAATGTTACAACCAGATGCACAGCCTCGGAAAAGCTTTGCACCATCCACAGCAGACAGGACCTGGACAGCATGGAGTTACAGAGATCGACAGCACAGAAAAAAAGATCCGTGAGCCCTTCTGCAATTTAAACCAAACGCAGAAAAACTCACCTTGCCTCGTAATCTGGTAAAGGGACAGAGGACTCCCAAATACCACTATTTTTAAAAAATATATCAATTTTATTCTTTAATCCTAAAAGTGAACATTAAACATTTTAAAAAGTGAATATTTTAACTGGGGAAAATGAAATTATGACGCGATCAGACAGGAGTTGGGACGTACAGACTGGGAGCAATTGTGCCATAGAAAGGGCACAGCAGCCATGTGGGGCAGTTGTTGCGAGTGATGCACAAATATGTTCCTCTGAGACGGGTAAGAAGGGGTAACGTGAACAGAGGAGCTTCTCCTCAAAAGGAAGAAGGCAGCTTACGTAAGGTGGAGGAGGCAAGGATCTAGCACAGCATTAGAGGATTACAGGTTTGCTAGAAAGGAGCTCAGTAATGGATTGAGGAGAGCCAGGAGAGGGCATGAAAAAGGCTTGGCAAGAAGGATTAGGGGGAATCCAAAGGCATTTTACACATACGTGAGGAATAGAGAATGATCAGGAGGGAGAAGGTTAGGCCAATCAGGGATAGCATAGGGAACTTGTGCGTGGAGTCTGTGCAGATAGGGGAAGCCCTAAATGAGGTTTTTTGCTTTGGTTTTCACTAAGGAGGGGGGGGGGAACCTTGTTGTGACTGAGAACTTTGAGGAGCTGCGATACAGGCTTGAACTGATCAGGATTGATGAAGTTGATGAGCTGGAAATTTTGGCAAACATTAAGATTGATAAGTCCCCATGATCAGACCTGATTTATCCCAGGCTATTCCAGGAAGCAAGAAAGGAGGTTGCTAAGCCGCTGGTGAAGATCTTTGCATCCTCACTCTCCACGGGAGTCGGACAGGAGGATTGTTAGGAGGCGAATGTTGTTCCTCTTTTCACGAAGGGTAATAGGGAAATCCCTGGCAATTACAGACCAGCCAGTCTTCCGTCTGTGGTCAGCAAGGCTTTGGAAAGAATACTGAGTGATAGAAGTTATGACTATTTGGAAAAGCATAGTATGATTAAAGGCAGTCAGCATGGCTTTGTGAGGGGCAGGTCATCCCTAATAAATCTTATTGAGTTCTTTGAGGAAGTGACAGGACAGATTGATGAAGATCGAGCTAGTGGATGTGATGTATAAGGACTTCAGCAAGGCATTCGATAAGGTTCCCCATGGTAGGCTCATCCATAAAATCAGGAGGTATGAGTTTTGGTAGATTTGGCTATTTGGATTCACAATTGGCTAGCTGACAGAAGGCAGAGTGTGGTTGTAGATGGCAAGTTCTGCCTGGAGGTCAGTCTTGAGTGGGGTCTCTGCTCTTTGTAGTTTTTATAAATGACTTGGATGAGGAGATTGAGGGGTGGATTAGTAAATTTGCAGATGGCACATAGGTTGGAGGTGCTGTTGATAGTATCGAGGGCTATTGCAGGCTGAAGCACAACATTAACAGGATGCAGAGCTGCGCTGAAAAATGGCAGATGGAATTAAACCTGGATAAATGCGAAATGATGCAATTTGAAAGCTTGAACTAGAATGCTGAATACAGGATTAAAGACCGGATTCTTGGCAGTGTGGAGGAACAGAGTTCAAGTACATAGTTCCCGCAAGTATGCCACCCAAGTGGATAGGATTATTAGGAAAGCAGTTGGTGTTTTGGCTTTCATTAACAGGGGAATCAAGTTTAAGAGACGAGAGGTTTTGCTACAGCTCTACAAGCCCCTCGTGAGACCACACTTAGAATATTGTGTCTGGTTCTGGTTGGCCGACTATAGGAAAGATACAGAGGCTTTGGAGAGGGTGCAAAGAATGTTTACCAGGGCAGCCTGGAATGGAGGGCTCGCCTTATGAAGAGAGATTGACGAAGCTCAGACTTTTCTCTCTGGAGAGAAGGAGGAAGAGAGGAGACCTGATCGAGGTATACAAGGTAATGAGAGTAATACATAGAGTCAATAGCCAGAGACTTTTCCATAGGGCAGGATTGACTGGCACGAGGAGACATAGTTTTAAGTTATTAGGAGAAAGGTTAAATGGGTCGTCAGAGGTAGTTTCTAAGGATAGCTGGTCGTGTCGTTTCGTGGAACACCAACTCGCCACGAAATGACACGACCAGCTATCCTTAGTAGCCACACACACAGATGACAAGCAACATGAATTCGACTTGGACAACACTACCATTATAGGCAAGCCAAACAGAGAACAGCCAGGGAATTCCTAAAGGGATGGCACTCATCCATAGACTCTATCAACAAACATATCGACCTGGACCCAATATACCGGCCACTGCAGCGGACAGCTGGAACAAACAACGGGAAGCGGCAGATACAAACCACTATAAATACCGGAGGAAACAGCACAGAAGCGCTTCACAAGAGGCTCCCAAGCACGGAGGATGTCACCTAGACAGGGGACGAAACGTTTGCAAGACAAATTCCCCGCTCGGCAAACAGAACCACAACAACGAGCACCCGAGCTACAAATCTTCGCACAAACTTTGAACAAGTCTACATGTAACTGCAGAGGTTGGAATATTCCATTACTCCTGTTGCTCGTGACATCCAGCATTGAATCAAGTACATTCTTACAGTTAGGATTTGTTTCTGCTGAAGTTACTTCCTTATCACGAGAGTAGAGTTGAAGATTCTTGTCATTGTAGCTGACAGCTTTCTTCAGGGTATCGCGACCCTTTAAAACCAGCTCTCTGTGATCATTCTGTCAAATTCAGAAAAAAATCACAGGCAATTAGTGTGCAACTAATATTGAATTTCTGCTTCAAATGGAACTTGCTCCCTGGGCAAAGAACTGAAATTTGATGTCTGAAAAATTCCCCAACATTAAAATCTCCGATAAGAAAGTGTTGATGAATCCTTGCTGACAATTCTAACTGACTTGAACATTGCAGACATGGCCCTAATTTCCTACCAGGAAGAATGGGAATCAAAGTTTATGTCAGACCCGAGGAGATTGGTGTCAGTGACTGTGGGGCTGGTTTATATCATACAGGGGGAGATTGGCGTCAGTGACTGTGGGGCTGGTTTATATCAGACAAGGGGAGATTGGTGTCAGTATCTGTGGGTCTGGATTATATCAGACAGGGGGAGATTGGTGTCAGTGACTGTGAGGCTGGATTATATCAGACAGGGGGAGATGGGTGTCAGTGACTGGGGGTTGGTTTATATCAGACAGGGTGAGATTCGTGTCAGTGTCTGAGGGTCTGGTTTATATCAGACAAGGGGAGATTGGTGTCAGTATCTGTGGGGCTGGTTTATATCAGACAGGGGGAGACTGGCGTTAGTGACTGTGGGGCTGGTTTATATGAGACGGGGAGATTGGTGTCAGTGCCTGTGGGTTGGTTAAAATCAGACTGGGGGAGATTGGTGTCAGTGACTGTGGGGCTGGTTTATATCAGACAAGGGGAGATTGGTGTCAGTGACTGTGGGTTGGTTTATATCAGACAAGGGGAGATTGGTATCAGTGACTGTGGGTTGGTTTATATCAGACAGGGGGAGATTGGTGTCAGTGACTGTGGGGCTGCATTATATCCGACAGGGGGAGATTGGTGTCAGTGACTGTGGGGCTAGTTTATATCAGACAAGGGGAGATTGGTGTCAGTGACTGTAGGGCTGGTTCATATCAGACAGGGGGAGATTGATATCAGTGACTGTGGGGCTGGTTTATATCAGACAGGGGGAGATTGGTGTCAGTGACTGTTGGGCTGGATTATATCAGACAGGGGGAAATTGGTGTCAATGTCTGTGAGATTGGTTTATGCCAGACAAGAGGAGACGGGCGAAAGATTTTGTGGGAATGGTTAAAATTGGACTTGGGGAGTTTGATATCAATCTCTGGGGGACTGGTTTCTATCAGGAGAGATTGGTGTCAGTGAATGAGGCGATTTTTTATATCAGACAGGGGCAGATTGGTGTCGGTGACTGTGGGTTGGTTTATATCAGACGGGGGAGATTGGCGTCAGTGACTGTGGGTTGGTATATATCAGATAGGGGGAGATTGGCGTCAGTATCTGTGGGGCCGGATTATATCAGACAGGGAGAGATTGGTGTCAGTGACTGTGGGGCTGGTTTATATCAGACATGGGAAGATTGGCGTCAGTGACTGTGGGGCTGGTTTATATCAGACAGGGGGAGATTGGTGTCAGTGACTGAGAGGCTGGTTAATATCAGACAAGGCGAGATTGGTGTCAGTGACTGTGGTTTGGTTTATATCAGATAGGAGGAAATTGGTGTCAGTGTCTGTGGGTCTGGATTATATCAGACAGGGAGAGATTGGTGTCAGTGTCTGAGCGTCTGGTTTATATCAGACAAGGGGAGATTGGTGTCAGTATCTGTGGGGCTGGTTTACATCAGACAGGGGGAGACTGGCGTCAGTGACTGTGGGCTGGTTTATATCAGACAAGGGGAGATTGGTATCATGACTGTGGGGCTGGTTTATATCAAACGGGGGAGATTGGTGTCAGTCCCTGTGGGTTGGTTAAAATCAGATAGGGGGAGATTGGTGTCAGTGACTGTGGGGCTGGTTTATATCAGACAGGCTGAGATTGGTGTCAGTTACTGGGGCTGGATTGTATCAGACAAAAGTAGATTGGTGAAAGATTTTGTGGGAATGGTTTAAATTGGACTTGGGGAGTTTGGTATCACTCTCTGGGGGACTGGTTGAAATCCGGAGAGATTGGTGTCAGTGAATGAGGGGCTCGTGTATATCAGACAGGGGGAGATTGGTGTCAGTGACTGGTGCTGGATTATAAAGACAGGGGGAGAATGGCGTCAGTGACTGTGGTGCTGGTTTATGTCAGACAGGGGGAGATTGGTGTCAGTAACTGTGGGCCTGGTTTATATCAGACAGGGGGAGATTGGCGCCAGTGACTTTGGGTCTGGTTTATATCAGACAGGGGGAGATTGGCGTCAGTGACTGTGGGTTGGTTTATGTCAGACAAGGGGAGATTGGTGTCAGTGACTGTGGTGCTGGTTTATATCAGACAGGGGGATATTGGTGTCAGTGATTGTGGGGCTGGTTTAATTCAGACAGGGGGAGATTGGCGTCAGTGACTGTGGATCTGGTTTATATCAGACAAGGGGAGATTGTTGTCAGTGACTGCGGGGCTGGTTTATATCAGACAGGGGGAGATTGGCGTCAGTGACTGTGGAGCTGGTTGATATCAGACAAGGGGAGATTGGTGTCAGTGACTGCGGGGCTGGTTTATATCAGACAGGAAGAGATTGGTGTCAGTGACTGTGGAGTTGGTTTATATCAACGCGACCTGTGCTTTTCAATTACCACTCTCATAACCATTTCGTCAACACTCCACAATTGAATTGAATTGAATTTATTGTCACGTGTACTGAGGCACAGTGAAAAGCTTTATCTTGCGATCAATACAAGCAGATCGCAGTGTTAAGTAGCAAAGATGTATCAATAATATGTAAACATATAATAGGTTGGCCTTTGTGATTATCTGGGCCGAGTTCATCACTCGCTGTAACGGTCTCCGATCTTGAATGGTACAGATGCCATACCAGGTAGTGATACATCCAGACATAAAGCTCTTAATTACGCACCTATAAAAGTTGGCTAATGAATTCACAGTGGTGACTAAGTGATCATCGATTTTTAAAAAATTTCGACCACCTCTAGCGAGATGCCATCATGAGACTTATATCCCTCTCCCGTCCCTGTCCACCATCCACAGCGACCATTCAATAGACAATAGACAATTGACTATAGGTGCAGGAGTAGGCCATTCAGCCCTTCGAGCCTGCATTGCCATTCAATATAATCATGGCTGATCATTCCTAATCACTATCCTGTGCCTGCATTATCTCCATCACCCTTGATTCCACTATCTTTGAGAGCTCTATCCAACGATTTCTTAAATGAATCCAGAGACTGGGCCACCACTGCCCTCTGGGGCAGAGCATTCCACACAGCCACCACTCTCTGATTGAAGAAGTTTCTCCTCATCTCTGTCCTAAATGGTCTACCTCGTATTATAAAGCTGTGTCCTCTGTTTCGGCATTCCCCCATCAGCGGAAATATGTTTCCTGCTGCCAGAGTGTCCAATCCTTTCATAATCGTATACGTCTCAATCAGATCCCCTCTCAGTCTTCTAATCTCAAGCGTATACAAGCCCAGTCGCTTCAGTCTTTCAGTGTAAGGTAATCCTGCCATTCCAGGAATTGACCTTGTGAACCTATGCTGCACTCCCTCAATAGCCAGAATGTCTTTCCTCAAATTTGGAGATCAGAACTGCACACAGTACTCCAGGTGTGGTCTCACCAGGGCCCTGTACAGCTGCAGAAGCACCTCTTTGCTTCTATACTCAATTCCTCTTTTTATGAAGGCCAGCATGTTATTAGCCTTCTGTTTCCCTACAGGAAACTCTGTTGCACTGTGCCATCACTCCCAACACCTCCCCCAACACGCCCCATGGAGTCTTCCCCCTGCATAGCTGCTTTTGTGACACATAAATGCATAGAACCTAAAAGCCCGAGCAGGAGTAGGCTGTCCGGCCTTTCAAGCCTGCTCTGCCATTGAATGACATCATTGCTGATCTTTCTAAAGACTCAAATCCGCTTACACACTCTTCCACTGTATCCCTTTTTTCTTTATTGTTCAAAAGAAGTATCACTCTTATCTTAAAAAAATGGTGATCTAGCGTCAACTTCTTCGCTGGGCACGGTATTCCATATATGAACATCCGTCTGGGTGAAGAAGGTCCTTCTGAACTCAGTCCTGAATCTGCTGTCTCTAATCCTGTGGCTATTCCCTCTTGTCCGAGTTTCACCCACAAGTGGAAGCATCTTTTATAATTCTCTCTAATCTATTCCGATCAATGTTTCATGTTTCAGTGAGATTCCCCCCTCATTTTTCTAAATTCCAAAGAAAATAATCCTAATCCACGTAGTCTCTATTTATAAGCCAACCCCCTCAACTCCGCAATCAACCCAGTGAACCTCCTCTGCACCCCTCCCCCCACCAGTGCCAGTACATCCGTTCTCAAGTAAGGGGACCAAAAGTAAACCAAGGATAGCCTCACCAGCACCTTGTACAGCTGCAACATAACATCTCTGCTTGAACCTTCATGAACCTACGTTACATCTGTCTAATTTCTATCGAGATGTCCTGCTATTTCTTCCTTGATAATGCACACAAGCATCATCCTCACTGCAGTAATTAAGCTAACTGATCAATAACTCTCAATCTTTTATCCACCTCCCTTTTTAAACAGTGGTGTCACACTAGCTGTTTTCCAATCTGCTGGGACTGCCAGGCAGTCTAGTGAATTTGAAAATTGCCACTAGTGCACTTGCTGTTTCTCCCGCCATCTCCTTCAATTCCCTGAGATGCATTCCCACACGGCCAGGAGACTTGTCCATCCTCACCTCCATTAGCTTGCCTAACACTACCTCTTCCGTCATCATGTTTGTTTCCAGGACCTCACCTACATTTGTCTTTTGCCACTTACTGGCATGTTATTCGCATCCTCCACTGTGAAGACTGACACAAAATACTTGTTCAATGCCTCGACCATTTCATCACATCGCATAACTAAATGTACTTTCTCATCCTCGAAAGAGCCAACCTTTACTTTAGCCACTCTTTTTTCGTTTTATATTTTTATAGAAACTTTTGCTATCCGTCTTTGTAATCTTTGCTAGTTATTTTTCCTCATGTTTATCTTTAATGTTTTCCCAACCTTTCAGTTTCATGCTGTTCTTGGCCACTTTGTATGCCTTCTTTTTCGCTTTGATCGCCTCCCTTATTTCCTAAGACACGCAGGGCAGATTACCCCTTTTCTGACAGTCCCTCCTTTTCACCGGAATATACCTTTACTGAGCACTTGTACAAAAAATTCTTTTTTGGAAGTCCTCCACTGTTCGATATCTTTCCCACCATATAACCTTTGTTTCCAGTCGACTTTAGCCAGGTGCTCTCTCGTTCCATTGTTGTGCCCCCCTGAACATGCACAGGATCCTGGTATTGGATTTTATCTTCACACTCCCCGTCTGAATTCTAAGTTCTGCCATACTGTGATCCCGAACTATGAGGTAATTAATTATTTCTGTTCCTTTACACAGGACCAGATCGAGGGTTGCTTTCTCTCTCGTCGGTTCCATTGCATACTGTTTAAGAAAACTATCACGGGTACACTCAAAGAACTCCTCCTCAAATATACTGTGACTGAGCTGCTTCGACCAAGCTACATGTAGATTAAAATCCCTAATGATAACAGCCGACCCATTTTTACAGGCATTGCTCATTTCTTTGTTTATTGCATTCCCCAATGTGATGTTATTATTTGCTGGCCTGTAGACTATACCTATCAGTGACGTTTTCTTCACAGAATTTCTAGATACCACGCAAATTAATTCAAACTCATTCTCCATCGAACTTATCGTGTCTCTTCACACTGCCCTGATGTCGGCCTTGTATAACAGAGAGACGCCACCTATTTTAACACTGCAGTCTGATCTTCCAAGTAATCTCAAACTCCTGGATATTTAACTCGCAGTCAGGGCCATCCTTTTGCCGTGTCTCTCTAATGTCTACTAAATCATTTTCATTCGTGTTGATTTATGCCATTAGCTCTTCAATCATGTTACAAATGTGATGAGCATTCAGGTGAAGTGCTTTTTGTTAGGTTTCTTGTCCTCATGATTTCTCTAATAATATCTCCTTTTGCTTCTTGTCTCTCGTCACCTATCCATTGACGTCTTCTCTCCTCTATTTCCAATGGCCCAACACATCTTCCAGGTGAAGCGATACATGAACTGCACTTCACGCAATACACTCTATGACAATCACTGCTCGCAATGTGGTTTTCACTATTTTGTGAGACGAAGTTTGGACTGTGTGACCACACTGCAGAACATCCAAGTTCTGTCTTCAAGAGTTAAAGCGAACCTCAGCGCATGCTGGAAGCACACCACCTCAGTTTCTATTTGGGGATTCTGGCCTTCCAGGCCCCATATCAATTTAATTTTTTGGGGGGAGCCTGAACTCTCCCATGTCCTATCCCCCTATCCCACACGCCAGGCCTTGTTGTCACGTAGTCTGCCATAACACATTACATATGGATCGCCACTAACAGTCTCCATCAACAGCAATTCACCCTGCCAGCCACATCATCATCCATTCATTTGTCCAACTGTTCTTCTCTTAATTTGAACTCTATCCCTACCTATCGTTTACTCCTTTCCCTCCCCCCAATCCCACTATATCTTCTGCAGATAGACTAACATTTTTCAAGCTATCGTCAGTTCTGCGGAATGGTCACTGGAATCGAAATGTTAACTCTGATTTCTTTTTTTAGATGCTGCTAAACCTGCTGAGTTTTTCCAGCACCATCTGGTTTTGGTCTGGTTAGAGTCGGATACTGTGAATGTTCGAGGAAGAATGACTGTGCATGACCTGTAGAAGAGTGATACTGTGCTTGTGCAATGATCCCCTGCACAGAAGACAGAACTGTGTTCCTGTTGAAAAGTTCTCTTGTGGGTAGTTCCCATTACAAGGTGACCCATCGGCATCAACTTCTTAGGTCAATGAAGACAGAAATCATTTCTGCCGCAGTTCTCTCCTTGATGTGATGAACAGCAGAGAGAAAAACATTCCTCATTTCAGATGTGAACGGATTGGAGTCCACGCAGGAGATAAAATCAAGTGACTGTTTTTTTTTTTACAGATCGAGAACGCTTGAACGCTTTCTCACTGTAACAATGTGCCATTGGGTATCAGAGATAAAGGGTCTATAGGCGCAAAGGCTGAAAACAGAGTCTTCCAGTTAAAATACGTGCATGTGTTCCCTCCAGTGTGACAGTGCAGTTGAGTATAGTTGTAAACAGGATAACTGGATGAATCACTTTACACATTCAGCTCGCGAACAGTCCTGTTGTGGGAAGACATCTGTATAGAATGCAGGACGATACACTGAGAGGTTCTTGATCAGTTTCATCTAGGGACTGAGACAATACTGGAGGTTTTGAGAATCTTAAACGTGGACAAATCCCCAGCTCAGAGTGAAGTTGTACCTCACGTTGCTCTGTGAGAAAAAGGAGCAATTTAAGGGGTTCGGACCAAAGTTTCACATTCCTCTTTGGCCAAAGGGGAGTTCCGTCGAGGACTGCGGGACTACTAATGGGGTTCCACTTTTTATCAAGACTGATAGAAGCAAAGCAGGGAATCACAGCCAAGTGAGTCTCACAGGAGTGGTCGGGAAACTTTTGTAGAAACCTCTGAAGGAGAGAATTAATTGCTACTTGTCCAGGCAAGGTTTGATGAAGGAATCAGCATGGTTTTGTCCGAGGAGGTGATGCCTAACAGATCTGATTAAATGTTTTGAGGAAGTGATCAGATTTGTTCATGAGGGGAGTGAAAATAATGTACTGTATATGGGTTTCAGCGACATTCCACACGGGAGACTGATAACAGGGTAAATACATAAGCCATTCACGATCACGTGGTGTCAGAGAAATTCATTCCAATGGATCAGAGACCAGATACGAAGCTGGCAAATTGACAAAGTGGAAAAGAAATTGACCAGGCTGACACAGAATTGATTCTCCGCACAGATTGCCAGAATGTTCTCCCATAAGTAATGGGTGCAGACAGATTTCATAGGGGTACATCACAAAGGTGATAATTGTAAAGCAGTAACAGTACAGTGGTGAAAATTGTATAGCGATTAAAACAAGAATAAACTGAATGGAATTTAAACAAACGTCTGGCAGTAATAATTCATTTGTAATTGACATTGGATATTTCAGCCATCTGCTTGAATAGGTGAGAATGTCTTCTTGAGTATTGCCTGTCTGCACGAGTATGTGTATATGTTCGTTTTCCTGGTTTTCAGTTCTATCCATTATGTTCCTCCTGGGAGCAAAGTCTTCCGGGGTCTCTCAGTCTGCCTCTTTGTTTATGTGCCATCAGTTTATATGGGAAACGAGCTTGCGCTTCGGGTATTCGGACTGAAGTGATGATCGAGGCTAGGAGCTTACTGTGAAGACTGTTTGAGAAGTGTATTATCCGGTCTGGGAGTAGATTATAATGTCTGGATTCTATATTCGCCTCTTTGGTCAAGACTGAGGCATTGTTGGTGTGTTCAATGTGTGTTGGCAGGCATGATTTCTATGTTTTGCCGACATGCTTCTGTGTTTTTTATGTGGTTATGCTATGGGTGGACAGTGTAGCAGATTTTCTCCCAAAGTTCGCCCTTCTTTTGTTAAGAGCATTTTGAAAAAGTGCAAAGTAGCCCGGATCGGGGAGGCTATCAGTTGGTCGGGATTTGATGTCAGAGAGGTAGTAGTCAGTGTCTGAATCTGACCGAGGGTAATTTTTGTCAGGGGAGGCGATCTCACTCCAGTGAATTTGTACAAGCTGGGTTGTGAGGAGGGCAGGTATAACAGTGCTGTACAAAACCGGCAGGAGCTCATACGGAGGCCCATGACCAGGATAATGGTACCCACAACCGCAATACGGGATATCAGTTCCTCCAGCAGTTCAGTGCCCCGTGAGCCAAGCCAGGAGGTTGCCCAGGTCCACAAGTCTCAGTGGCACTCCGGTTCATTTGGGACAGCAGCAGCCCGTGGAAAGCGGTGTGTCATGTCCGTTATATTTTCGCTGGGGTCAGGGATGTAGGTACAGCAGTCTCTGCCAATGAAGACGCTAGTGCCCCTTTTGTGACCAGCTAGTATTCCAGGGCCATTCTGTCTTGTAGGGCGACAGTACAAATGGCGACAACCTCTGCATTCAGCTGGGCAAGCACTTCAGCCGTGGCATGTTATCTCCTCTGGCGTGGTGGCCAGCTGATGTGCCTCTATGTCGAGGCGCAGAGTTTCATAAGTGGACACAAAAACCCTGGGGGGAGGGGGCGGTATCTCGTCTAGGGCAGTGAGGGTGCTTTTTCTGTGGAAATAAGCTTCTGGAAGGGAGACGGCTTGGAGTGGTAATGGAGTGGTACCACATACCACGTGCCAGCCCATGACAACGCCAGCCGGGGTATGCCTTGTGGCAGCAGATAAAATAAGTGCCATTGTATGTTCTTAGGTTTGGGTTTCTGTCCAAATATTGTTGAAAATTGAATTGTGGGCAGAAATGTTGTGGCCAAGTAAATCCAGGATGCTGCACTCTGCTACAGACCAGAGTGCTGCAGGGCTCAAGAGCAGTGAGTTAATGCACCAGCTCCATCCAGCCACCCATGCAGATGGCTGGCATCTCGTTCGGCACATGGTTTCTCTGCATGACACCCGTGCGGTGGTGTCAGTGATGGTCAAGGTTGGGTGTTCATGTGTGAGGTTCTGGGCTGCGCGTTACCATCCTGTGAATTTGTCGAGGTGGTATCCTGTGGATTTCCAGCAGGGCACATGAATGGCCGGTCAGGTTAGCAGACTGAGCGTTGTGTCCCCTGGGACATGTCCAGTTTCAGCCACAACTCTGCCATCCCTGCGATGTTAAAAGGGACTGCGCCGTGGGGAATGCCCCCGTGAGAATGTTCAAGAATACGGGCACAGACCCAACAGCTGGTCTGGTTTTCCTTTGGGCACAAATGTGGGTCATGTCAAGGAAAATGCTCACCCATGGCTCACGGTGGATTAAGTGCCCTGTGTGTGCCCTGTTACCGATCAGTGGTGGTGTGCAGGTCAGACCAAGAGTGATGATCCCGATGATTGCAGCAAGCAGCTGGATCCCTCTGTGGTGTCTGGAGCTGCATCCTGTTCTGCTTGGTTGTCCTTCTGTGGAGGTGGAGCCCTCTTTCACTGGGTCACATTCTGGTCTCCCTTGGAGCGTTACAGCTGTCGTGATCGTGAGACAGACCAAGAGTGGTCCTTTCTATCTTGGGGAGAAAGAATCTTTCGGCAGGGACTGTCTCATTACATAATGCCCAGTTTAAAGGGGTGAAGTGGTTCGTGCCGTGGTGTGGACATGACAGCTTTATTTTTGTTTGCTTTTTTTTGTACCCCCACACTATTATCTAACAGCTGTAGTGCTTATTGTTTCCTCAGCACCCATGTTGTGTGTATGCAGGTTTGAGACACAGTGAAAGACACAAGGTGCACGAATCTTTATTCAGTTTCCACCAGCAGGACGATAAGTAGCACTCAAGTTCATCGCAGCTTTTAGCAAATCTTGGTTTACAGTGATCCTTCTACTAATGGCTTGAACGTAATCCAAGAGAGTTTCCTGTGTTAAGAGTAGCGCTGTGTCATTGGCTAGTTTTGGGGGTCCGATGGCTGTGGGCATGGGTCGTTCCATTAGCACTTCAAATTGTGTAATTTCCGTCGTTCGGTTTCCCTGTCCACTTACTGTGTGAAGCATCAGTGGCCAGCCGTCAGGCCAAACCACTCCTGTGTCCAGAGTGATTTTGTGGGGTGGTTTTGAGGGTGCTGTTCATTCTGTCCACCATTCCTGATGACTTGGGCGGGGGGGGGGGGGGGGGGTACAGAATGTGGTATGTCCAGGGTATCCCAAGGGTGTCACACTCAGCAGTAATGAGCTTCGCGGAGAATTGGGCACCATCCCCCGTATGTTTCTTTGTGCCCTGGGATATTAAACTCATGTAATAACGTCCTGCAGGATACACTTTACCACTGCTCTGGCGTCTTTTTTTTTTGATGGGGAATGACTCTACCCATTTTGAAAACATGTCGACAATAACTAGGACAATTTTTTATTCTTCCTTCTGAGGCATGAGGCCAAGGTCAATTAGAAGGTGGTTGAATGGACCCTCAGGAACTGGCATGTCGTCACCTTTGGCCATCGGCTTCCCTGCATTTTTCGGTAGACAGATGAGGCACTGTGACAGCAGAGCTTGGGCAGCTGCAGCGACTCCCACTGCATACCAAGAATGGCTGGCAGCATCTTGCCTGTGTGTCCGATTCCGTGTACCAACAGGGCCAGTAAGTGCAGGTGGGCTTTCAGTTAAAAGATGCAGGGGTGGGTAAGAACCTGTAAGAACAGTGATTGTATGGCACCAATGCGGGCCCATGCGGCCCTCTCTTCTGGGGTGGTGGCTTGCTGATCTGTTGGTACTGCATCGAGAGAGTCGGGGGACTCTGGCAGTTTCACCACCCTGGGGGCTTGCAGGGCAAAAGTGGCCAGGGGTAGCGCAGATTCCCGGGTGGCTGCATCAGCTGATGCATTTGCTTGGGTGACGGGATCGGTGGCAGAGTTATTGGCGTCACATGTTATAATTGCGACAGTGGCAGGTAGCAGGACTGCTTGTTGGATGTTGGCAATGAGTGCAGCATGTTGGAGTGGTCTCCCTGCTAAGCTGATGAACACCCTCTGTTTCCATATTGTGCCAAAGCCCTGAACGACTCCAAAGACACATCTGGAGTCTGTGTAGATATTGGCTGTGCTACCCTGTGCCAGGAGGCAGGCTCTGGTGAGAGCAAAGAGCTCTGCCGCCTGTGTGGACACCCCATCTGGTAATGCAGCTGATTGGAGAGTGGTGAAGGGGGCGCAGATGGCATGTCCTTCCAATGTGTATTGGTCTGATGGCCAGAAGGAAGAGCTACTGGTGAAAAGAATCTGGTCAGGGTTTTCTCAGGCCGGTCAGGACACCTGCTCAACCAGGCAAAAGTGAGGACTGCAGATGCTGGAGATTAGAGTCAAGATGAGAGTGGTGCTGGAAAAACATAGCAGGTTAGACAGCATCCGAGAAGCAGGAAAATCAACATTTCTGGCAGGAATGCTAAACCAGGTCCAAGATGTTGTGATTGCCTGCAGAATCATGTGAGGTGTGCGGAATTAGTGTGGCGGGGTTCAAAGCTAGGGCGCGGTGTAGGGAAAGGTATGCTGAGATCATAAAGTGGTCTCATGACCAGTTCTCTGAGTTGGATTGCTGCTGAATTAAGCAGCAGGGAGATTGACAGTGAAACCAAAACAGGACACGGGTGATCGAGCACAATGGAGGTGGCCTTATCCACTGTTACTGTGGCTGCTTCCACCGCGCACAGACATGCAGCATTCTCGTAACTAAGCATTATAAAACGCAACAGGGCGACGGAGATCCCCATAAAGCTGTGTTAAAATGCCACACGCGAACCCTTCTGACTTGATTACAAAAAGATAGAAGGCCTGTGAGTAATCTGGGGCTCCCAGAGCAGGAGTGAAGATTAGTTGTTGCTTCAGGTCAATGTATGCCCGTTGCATTTCAGTTGTCCACTTCACTTTGACTGGCTGTTTAGGGGAAACTGCCTCCCACAGAGGTCCATCAATAGCAAAATGGACAGGATTCCAGGGCCTGCAGTAGTGTCTAGCCCCAGAAACACTTGCAGCTGCCTGTTTGTGGCAGGTAGGGGAATCTGGGCAATGACAGTCAGTTGTTCCGTGGACAGTGCTCTAAGGCCATAGGAAAGATTGCACCCCAGATATTAGACATTTTGCTGACACAACTACATTTTCTTGATAGACACCCTATGCCCATCATGTGCCAGACTGCAGAGCAAGGCCACCGGAAACTGCTTGCATGCAGTAGCGGAGGTGGAAGCCAATAGCAGGCCATTCGCAAATTGGAGGAAGGTGCTGTGGCCTGGTAGGTGAAGGGTGGGCAGGGTGAGGAATACTGCAGCAGCATAAGCTGTGGCGGTCTCCGAATACCCTTAGGGAAAACCGGTCTATGTATTTTGGCAGCCGCGATCTGTAAAAACATAAAGTTTCAGGGGCCAACTTAATGGAGAATGAGGCTGAGCAAAGGTCGATTACAAGAATATCAACTGGAGGAGGCGGGGATACTGGTCAGGATAGCATTTGTGTCCGGGACTACTGGGAACAACAATGGCATTGACAGCCCTAAGATCTTGCACAAAACACCATTTTTGTGGTTTTCCAAGCTTCGGGATAGGTAAGAAGGAAGTGTTACATGGGCTGGTTGTGTGCACGAGGATTCTTTGCTGAAAAGGTGATTCAATAACTGGTTTGATTCCCAATACTGCTGCGGGTGATACGGGTGTTGTGTTGATGGCAGGATTTCTCCCTGTCTGAGAGTAACTGAAAGTGTTTGGGAGGACAATAGCTGGCCTGTGTGGTTCTATTGCTGTGCCCACAGTGATTATGGGAGATCAGCTAATAACAGTTGGCTCTCGGAGGAGAGGCAGCGTCTGTGCCTTGTTTTGTAAAAGTAGCTTGTAGTAATGCGGGGGAACAGCGCACACAAAACTCGCCTTGTCCAATTAGTGTAAGCTCTACTAAGGGGTTTGTGTCTTGCCCAAAGTGTGTGAAATGTATTGTTGGTTGTGCGACATGCGACACGCCCTATCATGGTTGTGAGATCTTTGAGGTGCCACGTATTCTTAATTATAAAGGGTCTTTGCAGGCCAGTGCGGCCTCCTCTGCGCTGAGTTGCACGTCTGTTGCAACACCCTGTGGTCTAACTACGTATCTGCCAGTCATGGTTGGTGGGGAATTGAGCTCTAGATGTGAGTCCATGAGT
The DNA here is from genome assembly GCF_037043375.1 of Chiloscyllium plagiosum. Classification (NCBI taxonomy): domain Eukaryota; kingdom Metazoa; phylum Chordata; class Chondrichthyes; order Orectolobiformes; family Hemiscylliidae; genus Chiloscyllium; species Chiloscyllium plagiosum. The sequence goes on from NW_028270159.1 coordinate 88,391,321, forward strand.
GGAGGAAATGTTGATGCTGGTTCCGAGGGGTGGAAGATGGACAGTGAAATTGACAGACAAAACGGCCTGGCAACAGCACCCACCAGAGAATGGGTGGAGGATGAAGGGGTAGTTGCTATCAAGGAGCGAGGGTCAAGAAAGGCGAGGGTAGGTTCTGACTGGCACAACCACGCGCGTGAGCCATGTACTAATCTCACAACTAAAAGCAGGGGAATTCCAGTCTGCTCTTGCAAACATCCTGGAGCCTTAGTGCACCGCCACTTCCCAGAAAGTGCTGAAAAGAGAGAAAGAAAGAACACAAAAAGAATGGGCCATAAAAAGTGAACTTCACCAATCACATTCTCGATTCGATTAGCTTTCCCTTCCGCCGCCTCCAGGACAGAAATGAACGAAATGGGAGAAATTTAAGAACATATGACATCGAAATTCATTGGAATTATTTTCTCATTCGCCAAAACAGAAAATAATGGTGAGTCGAGTCACCGTAGAACTTTGTTTCACTAGAGCGATGAAATAACAGTCTCTCTTCGGTTCCAGTGAAAACTCAACTTGTCTGGAACAAAACAGCAGCAGTAGAGATGCTTGAGCCTACAAGTGAATCATAAATAAGGAGTTTCACCAGAGCTGCAACTGCCTCACTTTGTTATCCCGCTTCCCCCTCCCCTCCCCCTCCCCGTTTACATTTTCCTGCTCATCTATGATTTAAAGAAAACCAAATGGATGCAATGGCATTCGGTAGCCTGGCTGTTATTTCCGAATTCCCACTTCCAACATGGCTTAGATCTCGGGGCGCACCTTAATACTAGCGACGCGATGAAAGCACAAATCCAGAGGTTACTCTGAGAGTGTAAATTCATTCATTGCTGTTGCTGATGGAATGAGCTGCTAACGGGCAAAAATATGATTCAGGATTTCTGGTGCTAATTCTCGCACGTTGAATAACGGCAGACAGCTTCCAAATGAGGCCTTTCAGAGAGTACTTGGGGGTACATTTGACGGAGGAGCTACATTAGGAATCGATGGTGCACCGTGACACCAGCACATCAGCTTTCTCCTTGGCTTTGAAATGGGCCATCTGCGCAAGGAATGCAAATGTGTTACTGTTTTTTTTGTGGAAGGATTAGAACGCGGGAACTACACTCTTAAACGGAATGGTGTCTGTTCAGAAGCAGGTTGGAGAAACACTTAACAACGTTTCGCCAGGCCTGTTTCTGCCCAGTTTCAAACTGGTGACCTTTTCGTGAGTGAGGCGCATGGGACAACCACTACACTATAGAAACAAGCTGCACTGGAAGCAAAATGCTGGGAAATGGCACTTGTTGAATTTTGGCGATGTGGTCAGCATGGACGAGACGCACCGAAGTCTCTGTTCCCATGCTGTGCACATCAATAACATTGTGTTGCTTACACCCCCTTTAAAGGATTACTATTAGCGGGGATAGCCATCGCTCGCTGTGGCGCAATAGTTTAGTCTATTCGACTGTCCAACGGAACGGTAGCATTGTGAAAAACTGCAGAATTGGAAGACTTTCTTACTTTTGTCCCGACTGACCATACTTCGTGAAATATTCCCGGATCCTCAACTGAGGATTTTTGCTGCAGGAAATTATCTCACAAATTGTGTTATCTCGAAATGTATTGAGCGAATCGCAAAACAGTCACGATTTAACACGGAACACAAACAAAACTGGCAAACCAAATGCATTTTCAGACACAGCGAAGCATGAATGCAGAATTTGAGACAGCCCGTGGGCATGAGCCATAAACTAATCTCACAACTAACAGCAGGGCAATTCCAAATTATTCTTTCAAGCATACTGGAGCCTTAGTGCACCATCACTTCCCAGAAAGTGCTGAAAAGAGAGAAAGAAAGAACATAATAAGAATGGGCCATAGAAAGTCAATTTCATCAATCGCATTCTCGATTAGATTAGCTTTCCCTTCCGCCGTCTCCAGGACAGAAAAGAAGGAAATAGGAGAAATTTAAGAACATATGACATCGCAATTCATTGGAATAATTTTCCTTTGCGCCAGAAAACCAAATAACGACGAGTAGAGTCACCGCAGGACTTTGTTTCACAACAGCAATGCAACAACAGTCTCTCTTCCGTTCCAGTGAAAACTCAACTTGCCTGGAACGAAACAGCAGCAAGAGAGCTGCTTGAGCCGGCGATTTACCGTGTGGAAGACGAACACGTCATGACAGCACGGACACGGACCCCTTGCAGAAAATCTGCACTCTCCCACACTGCAGTTTACTCTCCAAGAGACAGATCCTCAGTTGTCCTTTGACAACGGCACTTTAAGACACTGCAGCTGATGCGACGGAAATTATAGCAGTGGAATTCCAACCTCCACCACCTGCCAAATTGGAACCTGAATCCTGCGGCTGAGGCTACATGACAGTAAAGGTTTATTAAACTGATCAGACAGATCAGGAACAAGGCTCATAAACTCAGGAAGAAGAAATGTGCTGTGACCTGGGTTCAACAAATGACACTGGGCACAGCACAGGTGGCTGTGTACAGAAGCTGGGATTGCTGACGAACGCTGGTGGACCTTATACAGTTGGCAAGTCAGTGATCACGCTGGATGATGGATCGTTGTACGATTCACACACAGCAGAAATTTGTGCAAGAATGAAGGGTTCGTTTCATTGGAGAAATTTTCTACAGTTCCAATTCCGAGTGACTGTTTGAATTACTGATCAGATCATTGTGTGGAGTGTTAGGTTAAGATACTCATGAACAACCCCACTGGATAAACTTGTGGTCCCGATCTCTTGTTATTTGTTTCTCTTTCTTTTGATGCAAGTTCATAGAAAGACAAGATGAAATGTAGGGCGGAAAGAAAAATGCGTTCCTTCTCATTACACCAATTTCATCTACAATTGAACAGAATGACTGCTCTCACTCTTCATTTCGACTTTAATGTGGTGAATTATTTGTGAATCTCCCGTGCAGTGAAGGGCAAGAACAAGATTCTCTATCCAGTGTATTCCAGAGTGTGAGGTGCCAATAAAAACTGCTGGAGCGGTTTGTGAAGTTAGCAAACAATGTGTATTTCGAACTCGTGAATGTGGAGCACAGCAATATAATAACCCAACACCATAATCGCTCAGTCTTCGCAGCACATTTTGTAGAGGAGTGACATGTCACCTCATCAGGTTGCATGTGGTGAAAGTAAAGGGTGGTTATCACTGCTGCCTCGCAGCGCCAGAGACCCGGGTTCAGTTCCCACCTCAGGCGACTGACTGTGTGGCGTTTGCACGTTCTCCCCATGTCTGCGTGGGTTTCCTTCGGGTGCTCCGGTTTCCTCCCAAAGTCCAAAAATGTGCAGGTGAATTGGCCATGCTAATTTGCCCGTAGTGTTAGGTAACGGGCAAATGTATTGGTGGGTTGCACTTCGGCGGGTCGGTGTGGACTTGTTGGGCCGGAGGCCCTGTTTCCATGCCATTGTGTTTCTGCTTGCACCAGAATTATCAGAACAGCAAATTCCAATAAATAGCCATGCTTGACAGAATGAATAGCTGTCAGTGATACATTCTGAGTCAGAACTATGTCAGAATGAAACAGGGAACAAGAATTTTCCGTCATATTCACACCTACATTTTTTTCTCATACTTTCTTCAGTCACTTTCTCTCTCACGTGAAGAAGCAGCCATGGAGAGGGAAATAAAGGCAATGTTGTGGCTCAATGGCCTTTCTGATATGGCTGAACCTGAATTGGATTAAATTGCAAGAAACGCTGTTTTGTTCGTTTCATTTTAATTTTGCTGCAAACTCACAATGTTCATTGTAATAATCAGAAGTGAATTAGATAAATCTCATTGTAACGATTAATGTTGTATTCAGATTTGCTCCGACTTTATTTCAGCTCAAGGAAAATATTGCTTAGAAAATCAGAGTGTTAAAATTCAAAAGAAAACCCACCAATTTTGTTGCTCGTTGCTTTGGCCGATTTCACCGACTCTAAAATGGACCAAATATCATGGTGTTTGTCCTCACATCTTTAACGCATATGATTAAAGCCGGAAGTCGATCACCAAGCAACTGGTCACTTCTTATTCATTATGTAATATCATCCCTTCACAATGAGAAAAATCCACTCAGTTCCATTTACAATGCTTCAGGTAGAATATTATGCCAAATCTTTCAAAATCAAGAGTTTTTGAAACCGAATCTTATTCAGCTGCATGCGTTCACGAAATGTCTTTACATTTAAAGTCAACCCACTTAGACATTGTTTCCCCAAAACTTCCGACCGACTACACCCCACCCCTAGACCTTTACCTAGCCACACGCTGTCTCTCGCCTTGTGAAATTTATTCCTTGTATGTCACCAAATGTGCCTTTCCAAATATTTTGAAAAATAGATTCTCGGAGTGACAGCGATTCTGCTCTCATCATTTTTTGTCCTTCAAAGGTTTTATCAAAGGTATTGTATGCCTGACATCTAGATGTTTACTTACTTGAAAGAGGGAATTTTCCTCCTATTTACTCTGTCCAAACATTTCATAACCTGAAAAAACTCCAATTAAGTCTTTCTTGGTTCAGGGATAACTGTTCTAAATTTTCGAAGACAACAAGTGAATAAAATCTCATCCTCAGTATACCTTGTCAGCATCGCTTCTAATGGTTTTACACCCCAGTAAACACCGTCATTATCCTCTCCGATAGATTCACAGAATCCTATAGTGCAGAAAGAGCCTTTCAGTCAATCGAGGCGGTGTCGACACTCTGACGAGCATCTCACCAAGACCTATCTCTCCTCCCCATTCCCTTATACTTCACCAGAAGAAGGGGCAACCCTCCCCATTTTGATGTCAAACAAAGCTGTTGGGCTATAACCTGGCGTCCTGTGACTTCTGACATTGTCCCCGCGTTACCCATGGCTAATTCATTAAACTTACTTAATTCACTCCCTGCACACAAGAGGGCAATTTCACTTGGCCAATCAACATAACCCTCAGACCGAACAGCAATGCGAATTACAGAGCCAATGTTTCATCATAGTGAGCAAAATCTGAATCATATTTAATGGCTTTATACCCTGGTAACTCAGCTACATCAAAGCAAATCAACCCAAATTCAATGTATCGAAACGCTACTCTGTGCTTTACAATCTGATTCGTGCTGCGGGAAATATTTCTGCACTCATATTTGAATGATTTTACGCTGTTTATTCCTCAACTTCCTGTTTCCAATAAACACTTCAATTCGGAACAAGTCTGCCGAATGTTTTTCATTCCAACACTGCAACAAGGTGCAGTTTGCAAAGGTCACGTGTTTACGCTTTCACTGACACTCTGCCTCCCTGAGAGCTGCTGTTATTCCCCACTTGATTCAGGCAGCACTGTCCTTCCTGTGACATACCCCATCGAGAATGGAAGGATAAGTATCAATACCCGCACTTGGGAATGGAGCGACAGTTTTAAATAATATTTACACTGCCCCCAGTGGAGAATTGAGACCTATGACAGGCGGGGACACTGACCACTATACTTCCCAGAACAAGAGTGTCAAAGGAGGCCCTTCAACTAATTGTGGCGACACTTGTCAAAAACAACTGCCTAATGAACTGAATCCCATTTCACAATGTTTATCCCACAGCCTTATATGTATTGGCATCACAAGTTCAAATCTGAATGTTTGTTCAGGTTCTTAGTGTTTCTGCCACTCTGAACAATGAAGACAGTGTATTCCAAATTGCAACCACCTACTGGCTGATAAAGCAATTTCGCACATCTTCTGAAACCATTCTGCCTTTCTCGTTAAATCTCTGGCCCCTGCTAATCGATCCCTCCATCAATGGGTAACTCGTTCAGTCAACTCTGTCCATACCTATCTCAATCATGTCTCCTTTACATCTCCTTTACACTTGGACAAACACTACACTCTGTCTTGTCTTTCTTCACAACTGAAACTCTTCATCCCACACAATATCTCGGTAAATATCTCCTGCAATTTCCTCAGTGTGATCAAATCCCTGCGATAATATGACTTGCAAAACTGCACACAACACTCTTGCTTGAGCCTGATGAACATTTGTTTAAAATTTCTATATTAGTATGAGGGCGATTCTGGCTAAGCAGAATTTATTTCACATTCTGAATTGCCCAGAGGTCAATTGAGACTCAACAATATTGTTATGAGTCTGAAGTCACATGGAGGCCAGACCAAGTAAGGACAGCAGATTCCTTCCTGAAATGACATCAGTGAACGAGATGTTTTTTGTTCAACAATTGTCAATGGATACACAGTCATCATTAGATTCTTCATTGCAGATATTTGCTGAATCCAAATTTTACAATATAGTATGGTGGGGCTCAAGCCCGAGTACCCAGATTATTATCTCGGTCTCTGGATTATCAGTCCTATGAAATTACCACAAGAGCAACAGAGAAAGCCACAAAAGCTGATCATTTCCAGTAAAATCTCTTTTCCCCAAAACTGGCCTGGGTCTTTTCCATGAGCCTGACGCTCCAATTGTTTCTGTCCTATGTCAGTAAAAGCAGCTACATGGGGATTGATTTCACAACCGCGGTATTCAAATGGATCGACCTGTTTGGAGGTCCCGAAAGTGGGATTGGGGCACGTTTACCCAGCAAAAGTGACCGCAGCACAGACAGAACAGTATGAATGTGAAAGAGAGTGATAGATTGTGCATTGCCTCAGAGAAATAGGAGGAGGGACGGAAAGGAGTTTTAATGATCGTGGGAAGAAGAGGAATCTCCAACAACGGGTGTGTTTGAATCCTGATATATGAAACGCAGAGATGTGAGAGAGCGGAATTTGAAGGTAAAACAATTAATTTCTTAGCATGTGTCACAAAAAAGACAACGGAGAGAACGCTTAGTGCCGTTTATGATTTCGAACCGAGGTTGCTGTGGTCACAGTGCAAAATACCGACAATCACGATCACAGCAACCACAGAACAGGATGTTTGCAAGCAGCAATAAGAATACGACCAGCGGAAATGTTCGGAAGAACAGCAAATGTACAATATCAGTACTCAGCGAACAGTGGGAACTGAGAATGAGTTGAATCTTTAAGTTCGGTGTCTTCAGAAGCTGTGGAGATCCTTGAATGAGAATGTTAAAAACTGAGATTGATAGATTTCGCCAAAATATCAAAGACTCGGTGGACAGTACAGAATATTGTTGAAATGTATGCTTCAGTAGCATTATAGCTTAACATCGGTGACTTCACCAGCTTCCTCAAGGCAGTAACCAGTGTTGCAGATAATCCCAGTTCACAGACTCGGAATCAGAGAAACTGCGGCACAGCCTCCCAGATCCAACAGGAAATGGGGATGGGATGAGTACACGATGTTACTCTCTGGTTCCAGTGATGCAAGAGGTGACAGTGCGGTTCTTCTATGGATGGTATAGAGGCGCAAGAAATTCCTAGGTTGAGTATGCTCCTGATCAAGGAAATAGTTGTCCCCGTTTATACTATCAGAGCGATTTACAGTGCATCTTGCTAAGACAGCTGAGTGGCACAATTGGAGCGTGTTGAGCCGTTCACTTTGCAGTGGTGGGTTTAACAGATGATTTTGCCATTTGGATCTATGTTTCCGGCACTGGTGGTGGAAGCTGCTTTTGCATGCACCAGCTCAGAATCAGTTTCTTCCACACAGTCAAGACTTCAACCTGGAGAAGGTGGTGTTGGCGGTGATATTTTGAACTGGTTGCCTTTGGAGGCTGGGACACGGAAACGGTGATATTTAAGTTCGACGAATAAAACCTGGAATGCAAGCCTGATCTCAGAAACAGAGATAATAACTTTAATTTCCTACAATCCCATTCATTCATGTCCCTTATGCAGAACCTTCCCCAGTCCTGCCTACGAGAGACTCCAGGGCCAGAAAAACGTGAGCAGGGTAGTCGGCCCTTCCAGTCCAGACGGTCCATCCGAAGCGCATCCCACCAGACCCCACGGCATTCCCTATCCCATAAACCTGCATGTCCCATTGTTGATCCCTAGAACTCTGACATCTTTGGTCAGAGGGAGAAATAAAAACGCAAACACACAGAGAATGTGCAGACTGCCCATTCTGTGTAGACAAAGACCCGAGGCTGGGATCGCACCCGGGTGTGTGGCGTAGCCAGGCAGCAACGAACAAGGGGCGAAGAATAAATGTTGTCCTGTCCAGTGATACTCAAACACTGTGGGTGAATGAGAAAGAATGAGAACATATTAACAAAGGGAAAACAGGATTTGTATATGTGTGGACACAATTTGAAAGGATCGTTCACCCTGGGTTGAAAAATGGACGCCGATACCACAGAGAAAGCAGGGCAATGTGGGAACTGCTGAAAGAGATTCATTTAACCACAGAAATGGAAACTCATTTAATCAGTAACACTGGAGAGAAACCGTTCACCAGTCCCGTGTGTGGGAAGGGATCACTGAGCAAAATAACCTCCGAGACTCCAGTAGGATTACATATCCCAACAGGTGTTCGGTTATGCTGTCAATGTTGCTGTTAATCCCACCAGCTATTTGTTCCATAGCGTCAATCATAGAGTCATACAGCATGAAAACAGGCCTGTCAGTCCAACCAATCCATGCTGAGCATACTGCCAAACTAATCTACTCCCATCTGCCTCCTGCTGGACCGGCTGAGTGGTAAAAATGCCCTTGTAGTTTTACTTCTGTGTTGTTGATCCAAAAACCCAAGTAATATTTTGGGGACAAAGGGTTCAGGTCCTGCCATGACAGATAGTGGAGTTTGAATTCAAATAGCACCTGGAATTTGAAGAGTCTCGTGATGACCCGAATAAGTTGTGTGGAAACTTCCATCTGATTCACTCATGCCAGTTCGGGAAGCAAACTGTCATATTCATCTGCTCTGTCCCACAGGAGACTCCAGATGGATAATATTGTGGTTGACTCTTAACTGTCCTCTGGGAAATAACTGATGTACTAGGCATGAATAAATTTATTTTAAAAATCCCACTTTCCCATTCATGTTTGGATCGAATTGTTCTTTAAATGTTGCAAATGTACCCTCATCCATCACTTCGTCAGCAAGTTAATTGCACACGTAAAACACATTCTCTAAAAAAAAAAGCCTCACATGTCTTTTTTTATTAACTCTCTCTCTTCATCTTAAACATATGCCCTCTCGTTTTGAAATCCCCCTCCTGGGAAAAGCCAGCTATCGTTCATTCTAACTTGCCTCTCAAGAATTCATAAATTTCTGACACATCGCCGCTCAAACCCCGAACCTCGAGTGAAACCAGTCTCAACTAGGAGAAAGTGAGAACTGTAGATGAGGGATCAGAGTCAATCGTGTTGTGCTGGGAAAGCACAGCAGGTCAGGCAACATCTGAGGAGCAGGAGAATCGACGTTTCAGGGAAGAGCCTGATGAACGACACTTGCGCGAAAAAATGATTCCCCTGCTCCTCACATTCTGCCTCACCTGTTGTGGTTTTCCAGCACTCCTATCGGGAATCTGAAAATAGTCTCAGCCTATCCAGCCTTTCATTCTAACGCAAACCTTCCACACACGGCAACATGCGTGTATACCTTTTCGGAACCTGCTCCAGCTGAATAATATCATTCCTACAACTGGGCTAATAGAACTGGACATAATATTCCAGAAGAGGCCTCATCAATGTCCTGCAAACCTTGAACATAACGTCCCGACTACTATACACAAAGGACTGAGCAATGAAGGGAAGTATGTTAAATACCTTTGAACACCTTGTCTGTAGATGATGCAAACTACAAAGAATTATGTAACTGCATCCCTAGCTTCCGTGTTCTCCAACACTACCCAAAGCCCTACTCTTTTTGTTGTACCAAAATGCAATGCCTTCCATTTATCCAGATTGAACTTCATGTTACATTTTTCAGTCCAACGACTCATTGGATTAATATCCTTTTGAATTTCATATAATCTTCCTCATTGTCTACAATTCTGATGTCGCCTGCAAACCTACGCAGCATGCCTGCTGTATGTTCCACTGCTTTCTCATATAGATCAATGATTCATATGTACTTGTAATGGCCGTGATTTAGCAGTGTGCAGATCATACAACAGTTAGTCATGCAATTAACCATGAGGAAGAAAGCCGCAGAGTGCAGGGAGATATTAAACAATTGGAAACAAAAATGGTGAAAACAACTCATTCCAGGGAAGTGGGTGATGGTGAAGGAAAATCAAACTTCAAACCAGCCGCCCTCGCTACAGTTGTCGCATTCAGTTGTCTCAGCAAGATACACTGTAGATCGCTGTCATTATAAACGGGAACAAATTTCCCTTCTGCCCTGCCTTTGACCAGGAGCACTCGCAACCACGGAACTGCTTACGTCTCTAAACCGTCATAGAAGTACCGTGCATTCTCCGGTTGTGTCACTGGAGCCATCGAGTATTTCTGCGACCTCATTCCCATCCCGATTTCCAGTTGGATCTTTGTGACTGCACCACTCAGTTCCTCTGATTCTGGGGCTGGGAACTGGGACTCTCTGGCAGCAGTGGTTACTGCCTTGTGTGGGGAGCTGGTGAAGGAGCCGATGTTAAACTGCATTGCTATTGCAGCATACATTTCAAAAAAACCTGCACTGTCCCCGGAATCTTTGATGTTTTGGAGCAATCTATTTATCTCAGCCTTCAGCATATTATTGATGGAATCACCCCAGCCTCTGTGAGCACCAATGTTAAACGGTCAGCCCATTCTGAGTTCCCACATATCTGCCACTGTTCGCTAAGCACTAATATTCTGTGTTAGGTACTCTGCCTAACATTGTCTGTGCTTCCGTACTTATACCGCCGTGGTAGCGTGCTGTTATATGGATGCCACGATCGTATAGTGGTTAGTACTCTGCGTTGTAGCCACAGAAGCCTCGGCTCGCATCCGAGTTACGGCAGTAGTTTTTCTATTTGCCCCAGTTTTTGTGAAGCACACAAAGGTATAAGTTATTTTAACATGGTAATTTTGTCCAAGGCAATGACCTTTTTCCTTCAAATTGTGCTCGCTCACAACTCGGTGTTTCATATGTCAGCATTCAAATCCACCCGTTCTCAGAGATTTCTTCCCTCCTACAATCATTAACCCGACTTTCTGTCCAACACCCCCATTTCATTAATTTTAGGATGCCGGTGTTGGACTATGGTGTACAAAGTTAATAATCACACAACACCAGGTTATAGTCTTACATGTTTAATTGAAGCACTAGCTTTCGGAGCGCTGCTCTTTCTTCATGTGGCTGTGGAGTCATATCCTATTTCATGAAGGTACTGCCGAATCTAACACTGACTCTCACATTGATATCATTCAGTCTGTGCTGCTGAGGTCACTGTTGCTGGGTGAACGTGCCCCAACCCCACGATCGGGACCTGCAGACCAGTTGATCCATTTGGTTACCACTGTTGTGAGATCAATACTCATGTAACAACTTTTACTGAGACGGCCAAGTGATTATTGGAGGGTCAAGCTCAGGAAAATGACACAGGACAGTATCGGGGAAAAGCAACTCCATTGGAAAAGATCAGTTTGACCGGTTTTCTGCACGGCCGAGCGCTCTTACCGCTTGACTGTTAATTCAGACACCAGGGACTCGGGTTTGACGCCGACCATGCTAGGTGGTAGAATTGGGGTTCAGTAAATATCTGGAATTACGAATCTAATAACTCCCATAAATCCATGGTCAATTGTTGAAAAAAAAACCCATCAGTTTCACTGGCGTCCTTTAAAGAAGGAAACTGCCATTCTTATCTGGTAGGGCCTCCATATGACTCCAGACTCACTGCAATATAGTTGAGACTCAGTCCCCGCTGTGTACTTAGATATAGCAAAATATGCTGCCGAGCCAGCGATGCCCTCATACAGTAACAGAATAAAAGATGTTTATTTGGCTCCAGCTCGAGTACTGTGTGCAGTTCTACAATTCACATTATAGCATGGATGTGATCGCACTGGGAACAGTGCAAGAGAGATTCACTGGGGTATTGTTTGGCTGAATAGTTTCAGTTATGAGGACAGACTGGGGCTGTTTGTCGCCGAGCAGCGGAGATTGGGGAATAGATGACTGAGATGTTCAAAACAATCAGGGATACGGATCGGATAGATTGAAAGAAGCGTTTCCTGTTGATGGAGGGATCGAATACCGGGCCAAGAGATGTCGGGAAAAGGCAGAAAGGTATGAGTAGATGTGTGCAAAGTGTCAGAGAGGCGGAAACCCTTTTCAACTGAAAAAAAAAATCAGATGAGACTTTGTGATGCCAAGACATATAAGGCTATGGGCTGAATGATGGAAAACTTGATTCAGGTCGTTAAGCAGTTGTGTTGGACAAGTGTGTCCACAACAGGCTGAAGGGCCTCCTTCGACGTTGTTGTCCTCCACAGTATCATGGTGAGTGTCCCCGCCTGTCACAGGGCTCAATTCTCCGCTGGGGGCATCGAAAAGGTTTTAAACCTGTCGCTCTGTTCCCCAGTGAAGGTTATAAATGTCTGGCCTTCCAATCTCGATGGGACATGTCACAGGAAGGGCAGTGCTGTCTGATTCAGCTGGGGAAGGACAGCAGCTCCTGGAGAGAGTTTGTCAGTGAAAGTGCAAACACGTGACTTCTGCAAACTGTACATTGTATCTGTGTTGGAATGAAAACCATTTTATCGATTTGTTTCTGACTGATATGTTTGCTTAAATCAGGAACCTGAGGAAGACTAAAGGGTAAACCCATTCAGATCTGAGTGCAGAAACATTTCCTGCAGCACGAATGAGGTTGTACAGCGCAGAATCGCGTTTGGATGCATTGAATTTTGGTTGATGGGCGCAGCTTGCTTTCACTAGGCTGAGTTACCAGTGTATAAAGCTATTAAACATGATGCAGATGGTGCTCACTGTTATGATATAATTGCTGAGTGGCTCGCACTAATTTTATATCTGCAGTTGAGGTGGATTGACCACGTTAAATTGCCCTGTCATGTCCAGGGAGTGAAATCACTAAGTTAAGTGAATTAGCCATGGGTAATGCGGGGATAATGTCAGCAGTCACACGATGCAATGTTTTATTCCAGTAGGTTTATTTGAAATCACAAGCCAGAAGGCTGTTCTTTCTTCAGGTGAAATATATGGGATACAGTGGGGGGATAGGTCTGGTTGTTTTGCTCTTCAGAGTGACCCGATAGACTCAATTGGGTGCCTTGTAGGGAATCCGTGATTCTATCAGAGAGGACACTGCCAGCGTTTACTGGGCTACTAAGATATTAGAGACGATGCTGACGGCGTTTAATGGGGATGGGATTTTATTTATTTGTGTGTTGGAAAATTTGGAACTGAACCAAGGAAAACCGAATGGAAATTTTCCAGAGTATGTGAGGTTTGGAGGGAGGAAATAGGTGGCAAATTCACTCTTTCAAGTTACTACATTTCTGAACGTCAGGTATTCAAAACCATTGATGTAGGACAAAGAAATGATGGGAGCAGAATTTCTGTCACTCAGAGAATCCGTTTCCAAAATATTTGGAAAGGCACATTTAGAGACACACAAGCAGTGAGTTTCACCAGGAGAGAGAGACAGCCTGTGGCTGGGTAAAGGTGTAAACGTGGGGTGTGGAGGATGGAAGGTGCGAGGAAACATTGTCTAATTTGGATGAATTGAAATGTAAAGAAATATCAGAAACATATGCAGCCGAATAAGAGTCAGCAAAAAATGCAGAGTTTTGAAAGATTTGCATTAATATTCCACATTAAACATTATAAATGGAACTGAGCAGATTTTATAGATTGTCAAGGAAAGATATTCCACAATGAATCGGAAGTGACACGTCGCTTGGAGGTCGATTTTCTGCTTTAATTTCATGCCTTAAAGATGGGAGGACAATCACCATGATGTTGGGTTCATTAGATACCCACTGAAATCTGCCAAAGTAACTGAGCATCAAAACTGGCTTTTTTTTTGTAGTTAAACTTTCAGTTTTTCTCATCAGTATTTTCTTGAAGCTGAAATAAATTCGGATCAAAATTGAATACAATATTAAACATTCCAATGATATAAATCCAATCATTGGAATGAGCAGAATGAGGTTGCAGCAAAATTAATAAAATGAAGCGAACAAAACTGCATTTCCGGGAACTTTACCCAGTTCAGGTTCAGCCATATGAGAAAAGCCATCGAGCTAAACCATCACCTATACTTTTCTCTCCATATATACTTCCTCGCGTGAAGGAGAAACTGTCTGAAGAAATTATGAGTCAAGAGTAAATATGCGTGTGAATGTGACGGGAATATCATGTTCGCTGGTTTATTCTGAGACAGTTCCGACTCGGAATGAATCAAGGACAGCTATTCCTTCCAAAGGTGGTATCAATTCCCTGTTTTTTGCTGATATTATCATTCCTCTAAAAGCAGAAACATAGTGGCGTGGATTAGATTCCGCTCAAGGAATTTCTCATCCCCTATTAGCACCATATGTAATCTTGACAGGGTCACATGTGAGCTCCTTTGTTATGCGAGGAAAGGGCCCCGAGGTTATGGCGACGGGTTGGCAATTCATTGTTCACATGCGTGTTCAAATCCTACTCTGGTTGTTACTTTTATTAAACGCAGCTGTGGTTTTCCTTTGTGACTCGCATGTTTAGTCTACATTAGATGGAGAATCTTGCACTTGCACTTCATTGCACCGGGGATTTGAGATAAATTGATACCTCACCAAAGTCGAAACAAACCAATTTGATTCTGTTGTAAGTTGAATTGGGATAATGAAAAGGAGTGCGACTTTTGTTTCGTCCCTTCATTCCATCTTGACTTTATATGAATATACATCGAATGAAAGAGAAACAAATAAGGAGAGATCGAGAGCAATAGTTTATCCAGTGGGATTGTGAATGAGTATTTTGATGTAACACTCCACACAAAGGTCTGATCAGTATTTCAAACAGTCAACTGGAATTGGAACTACAGAAAACTTCTCCAATGAAACAAACATTTCATTCTTTCACAAACTATTGCCGTGTGAATCACACTGCGATCGATCATACAGCACGATCACCAAGTTTCAACAGCATTAGATCCACCAATTTTCTTTAGCAATCACAACTTCTGCATATACCCATCTGCGGTGTGCCCAGTGACATTTGTTGTTTCCAGGCCACAACACATTTCTTGTTCGTGGGTTTATCAGCCTTGTCCCTGATCTTTCTGATAAGTTTGAGAAACCTTTTCTATCACTTCATCCCATCCCCTCAGAATTCCAAACTTATCAATAGAATAATACGTTCGACCAAATGATGTAGGATTGGAAGTCGGCCATTCAGCCCATCGAGTCGGCTCCACCATTCAACGAACTCATGGCTGATCTGATAATCCTCAAATCCATTCTCCAGCCTTTCATCGACAGAGCTTCATCGTCTTTCTGGTTATATATCTGTCTGGCACATTTTGAAAATACGCAATAACTCAGCCTAAACAAAAGTTTCTGGAAAGGGTTCCACAGAATCACTGGACCCTGAGCAAAGAAATTACTCCTTATTTCTGAATTAAATTGGCAATAACTAATTGTGACTTCATGTCCTCTGGTGCTCTTCTCATACCAGAGGTCACACTACCTGCCCGTAAATACCCCGTTAAGATCCCATGAATATTGAACGTTTATAAATGTTATTATGTGATAATAGAGCTCCCCTCCGCCTCCTTTGTTTTAAGGAGAATAATCCCAACCTAACCAATCATTCCACGAAGGTCCAGTTTATCCAATGTTGACAACATCCTCGCAAACCTCTGCTGTTCCCTGCAGCGTCCTTACATATTATTTAGGCAAGTAGAGAAATTTATGCGAGGAAACGATTGAAATTTCAAGCACAGATGGGAAATGGAGCTTGAAATCAGATAGCGACTGGAATCAGATCATTCCACATAAGGACGGAATACAGTAATGATAACTCTGACAAATGAGAATCTAAGCACATCCCACTGACATTCAATGGCTTTACTGTAAACAAACTACCCCATGTAATCGTCCACAGAGCTAGTATTTAGGGTAGAAAGGATATGAACTGGCTATAAAAACACTTTGACAACAAAAACCTGTCCTTTGGTAGACATTTTTTGATTATAAACTCAACTCGTGTCACCGTGAGTCCTAAATCGTTTGCAACGCACAAATGAGACGTGGAACACGACTCTCTCCATTTGCTTAGATGGGTATAACTTCAATAACATTTTAAGGAACTGGATACCATTTACGACAATGCAGTCACTTGATTGTATCTCCTTCAATGCCTGCAATATTCATTCTCTTCACCACTAAGGCACAATTCAACAGAGTGCACCAACTACAAGATGCACTGGCGTAAGTATTCTGGGCATTTTGACAGAACGTTCAAAGCTCAACAGCTGTACTGACGATAAGAACAAGGTTGGAAGATGCAACGAAACGTCACCATTTGCAAGTTACCCTCCAAGGCGCATAGCACCCTGACTTGGAAAGGAATCAGTGATAAACTCATTGAGTGGTGAAACAGTCTTGATGGGCAACATTGCATATTTCAGCCTTTCATCATTTACCTTACAAATTAAAAAAAAAATGTTTATTTATGCGGTGACCTGACATGCGCTCAGTCCTTTAGCTGTTCCCTAAACTGGTGGTTGCTAAAGTTCTACTATCATCCACAGCCTGTGGTCAACAACAGAAAATCTTCGAAAACCCTCTCAAACAACTGACTCTCCTCAAGATTAGAGTGGTGTTGGAGAAGCACAGCAGGTCAGGCAGCATCTGAAGAGCTGGAAAATGAACGTTTCGGGCAAAAGCCCTTTATCTGAAATGGGACTGGAATCATATGGGATGGAGAGATAAATGGGAGGGGGTGTGGCAGGGGAGAAGGTAGCTGAGAGCGCAGTAAGTGGATGGAGGTGGGGGGTGAACGTGATATGTCAGAGAAGAAGGTGCAGTGGATAGGTGGGAATGAGAATGCATAAGTGGGACACGTCAGGAGGACGGTGTTGAGCTGGACGTTGGGAACTAGGGAAAGGTAGGGGAGGGGAAATGAGGAAACTGGTGAAGTCCAAATTGATGCCATGGCGTTGAAGGGTCGCAAGGCGAAAGATGAGGCTTTCTTCTTCCAAACATCGGGTGGTGAGGCAGTGGCGATGGAGGAGGCCCAGGACCTGCATGTCCTTGGGAGAGTGGGTGGATGAGTTGAAATGCTTGGCCAAGGCACACTGGGGTTGATTCTTGTGGGTGTCCTCGAGATATTTACTGAAGTGCTCTGCGAGAAGACATCCAATCTCCCCAGTTTAGAGGAGACAACATCGGGAGCAACAGATACAATAAATGACAAGTGTGGAAGTGCAGGTGAACCTTTTATGGGTGTGGAATCCTCCATTTGAGCCTTGGACGGAGGTGATGGGGTAGATGTGGGTGCAGGTTTTGCAGTTCCTGCAGTGACAGGGGAAGGTGCTAGGAGGAAAGGGTGGATCATTGGAGGGCGTGGACTTGATTAGGTAGTCACGGAACGAACGGTCTTGGCAGAAAGTGGATAGAGGTGGGATCCGTTTAGAGGTGGCGAAACTGTCAGCGGATGATGTGATTTATGTGGAGGTTGGTGTGATAGAAGATGAGAACCTTGTTGCGGTTGGAGGTGTGGACTTCGTGGGCAGAGGTACGGGACATTGATGAGATGCGTTTGAGGGCATCTTCAACAAGAAAGGAGGGGAAGTTCCGGTCTTTAAAGAAGGAGGACATCTGGTGTGTTCTGTGGTGGAACTGGGCCTTTGGGAGCAGATGCGATGGATGTGGAGGAATTGGGAATACAGGATAACAATTGCACAAGAGGTGGGCTGGGAGGAGGTATAATCCAGACAGCTGTGGGAGTCAGTGGGTTTGTAAAAAGTGTCAGTAATACTGACCTCGAGGGATATATTTCCCTCCCCACCACTATCCACTTTTCACAAAGACTGTTTCCTCTACGACTACCTAGTCAAGTCCACGCCCTCCACTGACCCACCCTCTCCTCCAGGCACCTTCCCCTGCCACCGCAGGAGTTGCAAAACATGCACCCATATTTTCCCCCTCACATCCTTCCAAAGCTCCAATGGAGCCTTCCACATCTTTCAAATGTGCATCTATACTTCCACACCTCATTTATTGCATCAGTTTCTCACGATGCGGTCTCTTCTACATTGGGACCACCGGACATCGTCTCGCAGAGCATTTCCAGGACACCCGCAACATTCAACCCAACGCTCCGTGACCAAACACATAAACTACCCCTGCCCACCCACTCTCCCGAGGGCATGCAGGTCCTGGGCCTCCTCCACCGCTATTACCTCATCACCTGACGCCTCATCTTCCACCTCGGGACCCTTCAAACCCAGGGCATCAATGTGGCATTCACCAGATTACACCTCTCCCCACGCCCACCTTATCAGAGTTCCAGCCTTCTAGCTTGGCACCATCCTACTGACGTGTACCACCTGTCTATCTTCCTTCCCACCTATCCGCTCCACCCTCTTCTCCAACCTATCACCTTTAACGCCACCTCCTTCCACTTACAGCATTCTCAGCTAAATTCTTCCCAGACCCAGCCCTCCCTTTTAGGTCTCCACCCTCGAGGCTGCTAGCTTTATTCCTGATGAAGGGCTTTTGCCCGAAACATCATTTTTTTTTGCAACTCGGATGCTGCCGAACCTGCTGTGTTTCTTCAGAACCACTCTGATCTTGATTCTGATCTCCAGCATCTGCAGTACGCACTTCTGTCCAACTGATTCCCCTGTCCATTCATCTTCAGCGATCGTGAGTGTCCACTCCATTATCTGTTTGTCCGTCAACACTACACAAAATACTCACTGTTCTTGTTTCTTCTCTCCAAATTCATTAACACTCATCGATCTGGATTCAATTCCATTCAGCATTTTACCTTTCCACCTGACTGATGCATCCCTGCAGTCCTTGGCATTCTTCACCTTGCTGTGCTCTTCCAGCACCATTGATCCAGAATCTGGTTTCCAGCATCTGCAGTCATTGTTTTTACCTCATTCTTCACCAAAGTCAACTACACGACGAATTGTTGTATCATCAGCAAACTTGCAAATCAAGGCTTCTACAACTAAGTCTAAATCATTGGTCTACATCAGAAACAGTGGCACTCCACTGGAAACAGGCATCCAAACAGGGTTCATTGCTGTTTGGGATTAAAAGCTTCAATAACAGCAGAATCGAAATCCTGCTGTAATTTGTAAACTTCCTGGTGACTCTGTCAGTTGGTCTCCTGAGGGATCACTTCTCACATATGGGAGTGGTGAGTGACCTGTGCGCATTCTGACTGAGCAAGTGAGTTTACACCGCTGTGGGTATCCTTGTGTCTATTCAGTTTGGATGTCAGTTGAATTCGAGTACATACAGACACGATCCCCATTTTCCCCGTTGTTCATGTATTTTTATTATTCCTTAGTCTCCCATGGAATGTGGCTATCATTGGTCTGAAGACCATTTGTTATTCATTCTTAATTCACCTTGAACTGAGTCAGAGGGCATTCATGGGTGAACCACATTGTCGCGGGTCTGGAGTCACATGTTGACAGGACTTGTCACGGTCGGCAGATTCCCCGTTTGAAGGGACATGAACGAATGAGTTTTCAGTATATTAAAGTTATTGTTTCTGTTCCTGTGATTGGGTTTGTTTTCCAGATTTTATTCATCGAATTTAACTAACAGCAGCTGCCACGTTCCAGTCTCCAAAGATTACTTGCCCAATAGACCGCCGCTGCAGGAATAACTCCCTGCTGCATTTCTCCATTCAAAGATTGACATTGTCAATTCAGATTATCCCAGATGGAGAGAGAATAGGACGCGTTTCTGTGTTGGAATGAAAGCAATGTACGCTGGATTGGAGTGTTTACTGGAGCAAGAGACTGATGTGGAGACGAAGTGAGCAAAAGCAGTTCTTATTGTCAAAGCAACAAAATATCGCTTTGTTAAGGAAAATCTCTTAGAATGCCTTCAATACGTCGAACTCTCACTTAAGGCTCCAGCACGCTTCCTCTGAGACAATTCTCAGTGCGGGTTAATGCTGCTGCTCAATCTTAATAATGTAATAAATTGAGACCAATATTCATTCCACCCCGCCTTTGCACAGAAGCACTCACAGCCTCAGCATTTCACGCACTTGGATATACAGACAAAATCTTTTCCCTGGGGTCGGAGATTCCAGAACTAGAGGGCATTAGTTTAGGTTGAAAATGGAAAGATATAAAAGAGACCGAAGGGGCTACGTTTTCATACAGAAGGTGGTGCATGTATGGAATGAGCTGCCAGAGGAAGTGGTGGAGGCTAGTACAATTGTAACATTTCAAAGGCATTTGGATGGGTATATGAATAGGAAGGGTTTGGAGGGATATGGGCCGGGTGCTGGCAGGTGGGACTAGATTGGGTTGGGAAAACTGGTCGGCATGAACGGGTTGGACTGAAGAATCTGTTTCCATGATGTACATCTCTATAACTCTATGACTCTATGACCGGGCCTTTACAATCATGTCAATGGTGCCACAGAATAGCTTCACGTGCTCATGTCCACTTCCAGTCGCTATACACATCCATCCCCCATCACAAAGGCCTCAAAGCCCTCCGCTTCTTCCTTTCCCACCGAACCAACCAATACCCTTCCACTGACACCCTCCTTCGACTGACTGAATTGGTCCTCACTCTGAAAAATCTTCTCTTTCCAATCCTCCCACTTCCTCCAAACCAAAGGAGTATCCATGGGCACCCGCATGGGCCCCAGCTATGCCTGCCTCTTCGTTGGATATGTGGAACAGTCCATCTTCCGCAGCTACACTGGCACCACCACCCACCTTTTCCTCCGCTACATCGATGACTGTATTGGCGCTGCCTCGTGCTCCCACGAGGAGGTTGAACAGTTCATTCACTTTACTAACACCTTCCACCCCGACCTCAAATTTACCAGGACCGTCTCAGACTCCTCCCTCCCCTTCCTAGACCTCTCCATTTCTATCTCGGACGACCGACTCAACACGGACGTTTACTATAAACCGACTGACTCCCATAGCTACCTAGATTACACCTCCTCCCACCCTGCCCCATATAAAAACGCCATCCCATATTCCCAATTCTTTCGTCTCCGCGGCATCTGCTCCCAGGAGGCCCAATTCCAATACCAAACAACCCAGATGGCCTCCTTCTTCAAAGACTGCAATTTCCCCTCAGACGTGGCTGATGATGTTCTCCACCGCATCTCCTCAATTTCCTGCTCCTCCACCCTTGAACCCCACCCCTCCAATCACCACCAGGACAGAACCCTACTGGTCCTCACCGACCACCCCACCAACGTCCAGATACATCGTATAATCTTTCGTCATTTGTGCCACCTCCAAACAGACCCCACCACCAAGGATATATTCCCCCCACCACTATCAGCGTTCCGAAAAGTCCACTCCTTCCGCGACTCCCTCGTCAGCTCCACACTCCCCACCAACCCAACCTCCACTCCGGGCAGCTTCCTCTGCAACTGCAAGAAATGCAAAACTTGCGCCCACACCTCCCCCTCATTTCCCTCAGGCCCCAAGGGATCCTTCTACATCCATCACAAATTCACCTGCACGTCCACACACATCATTTAGTGCATCCGGTGCACCCGATGTGGCCTCCTATACATTCGGGAGACAGGCTGCCTACTTGTAGAACAGTTGAGAGAACACCTCTGGGACACCCGCACCAACCAACCCAAACGCCCCGTCGCTGAACACTTTAACCCCCCCTCCCACTCCACCAAGGACTTGCAGATCCTTGGCCTCCTCCATCGCCAGACCATGACAACAGGATGCCTTGAGGAAGAGTGCCTCACCTTCCGCCTAGGAACCCTCCAACCACAAGAGATGACTGCAGATTCCTCCAGCTTCCTCATTTCCCCTTCCCCACCTTTTCTCAGTCCCTACCCTCAGACTCAGCAATCTTCTTCCCCACCCCCTCTCCGGCCTATCGGCCTCACCTTGACCTTCATCCACCTATCGCATTCCCAAACGCCTCTCCCCCAAGTCCATCCTCCCTACCTTTTATTTTAGCCTGCTTGGCACACCCTCCTCATTCCTGAAGAAGGGCTTATGCCCGAAACGTCGTTTCTCCTGCTCCTTTGATGCTGCCTGACCTGCTGCACTATTCCAGCAACACATTTTTAAGCTCTGATCTCCAGCATCTGCAGTCCTCACTTTTTCCACCGCCACTTCCAGTTTGGTGTTCGCGGCTGTGCCACAAAGTTTGTCTGATTCTGGTTCCAGGAACTGGAGTGATGTGACTGCCTGCAGCAATGTGTACTTCGTTGTGAGGGGAAGTTGGTGAAGAAACTATTATTAACACATAGTTAATAACACATTGTTATTGAAATACACATTGCACCAATATCCCACACCATCCCCTGAAACTTTTTTTTTCTAGAAATCTATCAAACTCAGTCTTCAACATGCAGTATTCGATGAAACCACCACAGCGTCTGGTGATATCGAATTTAAAGATTCAGCTAATTCTGAATTCCCACATGTCCGCAGTCGCTCACGTAATATTCCTGCTGTGTATCTGCTTCTCTTCCTAACACATCCTCTGTCACTATAATGGTTGCTGTTTTTAAACGCGGGTCTTTGCATGACACTGCATTGTGGCCGCAGTAAGATCCGAGTCACTGCATTTTACTCCTTGTGATTAATGCTGAAGAAACACAGAAAGAAACCAGTTGATTTTACATGAAGGCATTCTCTGAGATTATGTCTTTTTTCCATCAAACCCCTCTCTCTCACACACATCTCTGCGAGTCATATATCAGGATCCAGACTCACCATTCTCGGAGAATTCCCTACCTCCCGAATCACATACCTCTTTTAAGTTCCCCGTCCCATTTCTCTTACAATCACTTTCACATTCACCTCCTTTAGACTGTGTTGCTGTGCTCACGGTTACAGGGTGACCATACCCAAATCTTACTATCGGGACGTTCAAACCAGTTGATTCATTTCGATACGGCAGTTGTGAGCTCAATCCACATGGCGCAGCTTTTACTGACATGGACCAGCGATTATTGAAACATCAGGCTCAGGAAAAGGGCACAGGGAAGCATTGAGGAAAATAAACTTTATTCAAAAAACACCAGTTTCTGTCGACTTTTGCATCATTTATTTCACTTGTTCATTCGGCTCTAGCGAGACTATTGTGTGTAGTTATGCAGGGGAGATTTGCCCGGATATTGTCTGGCTGAAGAAGAGAGATTGGAAAAACTGGAGTTGTTTTTCTGAGAGAAGAGGAGATTGAGTGGGGCATGATTAAGATGTACAAAGTACTGAGGGATATGAATAGCGTAGACTGAAATACATGTTTCGCTTTGATGGAGATTTCAATCACGGGAGGCCATCGATTTAAGGTCGGAGGTGAAAGATTAGAGTGAATGCATGGAAAAACGTTTTCAAACAGTGGGTGGTTGAAATGGGGAACACATTGTATGCAAGGGTCGGAGAGCAGAAATCCACATAACTTTCCGAAGTATTCAAATGTGAATTTATGATGCCAAGACATACAAGGATGTGGGTCAAGTGATTTGAAAATGAGTTAGGATAGTTAAGCAATTTTTATTGAGCAATACAAATACTCCGTTCCAAGTACGGATTATTGATACCTGTCCTTCCATTCTCGAAGGAACATGTCACAGGAAGAACTGTGCTGTCTGAATCAGCGTGGGGGAGTACTACTGCTCCCGGGGAGACAGGGTGACAGTGACAGTGCAAACACGTAACTTCTCAAGCTGCACCTGGAGCTGTTGTTGAAATGAAAATCATTTGATGCTTTTGCTCCGGAGTGAGGTGTTTACTTATAGCAGGTAGCTCAGGAAGATATACATTCTACTGCCCTTTCCCCACTGGCCCACACCACTGAATACCGGCACTATGCAGGACAATTACTCTCTGTACACCATCGTCCAAACCTCCTTGACCCCCAGCACTTCCCCATTTGGCACCATTACACGAAATCCCAGAAGGTGTAATGCTGCCCATTTACGATGTCTCCCCTTACTGTGTAAGGTTCCACTGGTTTATCTGCCCATCACTCAATTTAGCAAACTGCATTTCCTGCTCAGAATGTGGTCTCATCGAGACTGTGGAGAGAAAAACAAAGCGGGTGGCAAACATAAGTACACCTACATTCTATCGGCAAGCAAACTAAGACCCTGAGCTTCCAGGTTCCTGTCACTGCAACATCCCACTATGTTCCCATGCCTCCATGTCAGTTTGGTCTGCTGCAGAGCTCCAGCATAGCACAGCGCGAGTTGGAAGAGCACCACGTCATTTCCTACTGAGAGACCATACAATCTTCAGTACCCAACATTGAGTTCAATCATTTTAGGCCCTGCTCCACCCACACATACCATTAGTTCCAAAGGCCGATCGTTTGGCTCGAAAATCTCTTCTCAGATCCACTAGACCTTCTGATTTTGTTCAGATATTTCTGCTTTTCGTTGGATAATTTTGTTCTGTTCTGATCGCCAGCCTTCAGGAAACGTGTGTTTGCAGGGAGGGTGGTCAGAGGAGATTTACCAAGGTGGTACCTGAGCTCGACCATTTCCCCTGAAAAGTTAAGCGAAAGTGAGGGCTGCAGGTGCTGGAGCTCAGAGTCGACAGTGCAGTACTGGAAGAGCACAGCACGTTAGACAGCATCTGAGGAGCAGGAGAATCAATGCTTCGGGCACAAGCCACCGCCATTCCATTACCAGCCTATGCCTGGAGGAAGAACGACTCATATTCCACCTTAGGACCCTACAACCACACGTGATAAATGTGTATTTCAACAGCTTCCTCGTTTCACGTCCCCCCCCCCCCCCCCCCGCCCCCCCTCCCCCCCCACATTATCCCAGTCCAAAGCCTCCAACTCAGCACTGCTCTCTGGATCCGGCCACCAATCCCCCTCTGAACTACCACCTTCTCCCTCACCTTCATTCACTTATCGCTTTCCCAGCTACCTGACCATCAACCCCATTCCTCTCCCACAAACCCCACACAAAAGTCTCATTCCTGACGAATGGCTTATGCCCGAAACATCGATTCTCCTGCTCCTCGGATGCTGCCTGACCGGCTGTGTTTTTTAAAGCACTACACTCTCCTCACTGCAAAGATAGATGAGCTCGATTGGGGCTCTTAATCTGAGACCGGAGAAATCTGAGAGAGGAATTGATTAACGTGCACAGAAAGGGAATAGATACGTGTGATAGGAATAAAACTCTAATGGGAAGTGTTAATAACCAGGGATATAGATGAAACGCTAGAGAGAGGATGTTCAGAGAAGATTTAGGAAGAACGTTTGCATCCTGAGAGTGTTGTTTGTCTGGAGCTGTGTGAATGAAAGCCGTGTTGGACTTCTACTGCATTGTTAAGATTGTGATTCAAAGTTTGTGGGTTTGAGTCCCAGCTGAATCGGAGTTTAGTTCAGATTTCAGTTGAATCAATGATTGTTCTGCTGATTCATCATCAGTTCCCATCGTCTGGAGTTCTCGTCCCCGCTACCGACCAGATAATATTCCTCACCTTCTTGGTGGTGAGTTTTGAGGGAATCGCATCATTTGAAATATGATCAGTCCAGAATACGCTGCTCATTGACAAAACCAACTGCTGAAGCCCACTATCTCTAAACACATTTCCCTCCCACGGTTGCACAGAGTTTTTCGGTTTATTCAGTGTCTTTTCGCCTTTGGCCGACAGGTTGATGTGGATGGACTGGGAAAAGACATTGAGGTGTTCGCTCAGCCATAATGATATCAAATGGCGGGGGAGCCCTTGCGGGTGAAATGCCCCCCTCCTATTCCTCTCTGACTGTGCTGCTTCTGACAGAGGGTTTTAAACAATAACATGATGAGGACACTGTGAACCTACACCACGGAATACCAAGGATCTCCCCTTTATCCCACCGCTCTCACAGCTGGAATACACAGCGCCTGTTGTAGCTTTAGATCAGACAGTGGAGGATTCTCCCAGGCGCTCATCAGACTGCATGCTCCTTCACACTGGTTTCCAACTGGACACATGGAGCGAACGGCCGTGTGGATATTGGGGATTCAGGGGCAGATTTCCCCTTTGCCTGGCTAGAGTTCTGGCCACAGTAATAATCATGAATTTTGGGCATTCTGGATCTTACTCTGGATTTTTATCTCTTTCCAATTTAAACTGAAATTCAATTTACTCTTGCATAACATTCTGATATCTTCAGTATTCATGAAACCTTTGCAACATGTCCTTGGATGTAACCATGTTGAATATTGATGATGAGTGCAGTATATTTCTTGTTGTCTGTAGGAACATGCAGAAGGAAGATAGTGAAGTGTCGTTGAATCGAATTCTGTGCCAAATTGAAGCCGACTGAATGAGAAGTCCTGTGACAGCGATAATATAACACTGTCTGTAAACAACGCAGCGACCGATAGAAACCCAGTTTTCAATCAAGTCTATTTTGCACAACGTTTTTCTATGTCCCATTTCCTGAACCTGATACTCGAAAAGTCACAGGTCCATGTCAGTTCCTCCTCCTCTGCCTTAGCTTTAATTTCAGAACCACAGCAAAAGTAGAACAGGCGGGTCGAAGGTCCCAGTGGTACGATTAGGGCACTTTATAGGCTTGCTGCCGGCGGCTCCAGTGGAGCAACTGATCAGCGCCTGGTACTTAACAGCATGTAAAAACGCTGTTGTAATTCCAATCGTTATCTAAGGCTGCTTTTACTGACGTTCATCAGGAATTATTGGAGCATCAGACTGAAGCATAGTTGAAGAATAATGTCGAATAAAGCAGCATTCTGTGCCAAATTGAAGCCGACTGAATGAGAAGTCCTGTGACAGCGATAATATAACACTGTCTGATTTCTGATTTGGGAAAGGTATCAATTGTTAACTGTAAAACTGCACATATTCCCCAAGTAATTATCCATCTGTGGATCGAGAAACAGAGATGATATTTTAGCTTGATGACCTTTTTCAAATCTTTAACACTGCACTGGATTACATTCTTGAAAAGGCTCTTAAACTCGTTTCATATAATCCTGTTTGCTGCAAACTCACACAGCTCAATTAACCGTTCGAAAGGAATTAGATTTATTTCTTTGCGTAGATTGAATGTTGTCACCGAATCTGGTAAAGTCATGACAAATAGTTTTGATGCTGTGTGGAACAAAGGGTTCAAACAGGAATAAGGATGAGTCTTGTCGCTGGATTTTTCGGACGGAGATGAGTGAGTATTAAAAGGAATCAGTCCCGTTCCTGGTCATTGTGACCAAATGTTCAAGGCAACAGATGGCAAAGATAATTGTGCTTGACATTGACAGGTCCGTTCCTACTCACTATAGTCAACATTGTATTACAGATCACGTGAGCGGAGGAGATGATGATCCTTATAACAAACTGAGACAGTGCGACATTTAATCCCACGTTGTTAGTCTCACTCTATACCATAAACCAGTTATCCAGCAGACTGAGCGAACCGGCTTCCACTTAATGCAAAGCTAAAACAAACAGCTCAGCACATTAACAATCTTTCGTAGTTCACGGAGAACCAGCTGCTACACCTTTCAACACCATTAGATCTTCTTACACTTAACATGCTCAGTTGCAGGTATTTAGCAATTTCTTTCCGATGAACGCTGAACAATTTGTGAGTGCGTCCATTTTGCCTCCCCATTCAGGCAGCTCAGAATCCCTGTCCCTGTTATAGTCGCTCCTTGTGTGTCTGCACGTGGCCTTTCAAATATGCTGGAATCATCTCATAACATGTTTTCTTCTGCTGAAAAATCATCTCCGATTTCAATAACTCACAGAATAAAAGTACCTGCTGTAAACTTCTTTGTCGTTCCTCACTGATATTGAAGCTTTAACCTTTAGTTATACATTCATCTGAACGAGGGAACTTCCCTCCTATTTATCCTTTCCAACCTCACAGCAGCTGGAAAAGTTCCAATAGGACACAAATCAGTCATTCCTGATTTGTGTCGCGTGATTCTTCGTCTATTTCACCATCCAATTAAATCCCTTCTTTTCTTTTCTCGTGGCTTTATCTCCCAATAAACCTCGTTTCCGTCATCTCTAACGATTTTGTATCAAGGGAACTCTGGCCATATCCTTTTTAACTATATTACACACCCCAACCCCCGTCTATATCATCATCTCTTTATATCCCAGTAAATTTCGTCCTGAGAAATGAAGCTGAGTCTAATTCAACTCATTAAAACTGACCACTATGCTATGCAGTCTCATTACTGGCACAGGAAAGGAGTGGGCTATTTTGCTTGCACTGAATCGGTTGGCTGCAGCAACATTGTGTCAAATCGCAGTCACACAGGTTACTGTTGTTCTCATGTTAATTTCATCTCAACGGGTGTTGAAGTAACACAGTGAGGAATCAATTAATATAGTAAGACATACATAACCGGGTGTCTTAAATCTAAGGTTATGTGAATAGGGCAGTTTTAATTAACATAGACCAGAGATTGTTCAAATCTCAGGCACATGAGATTGACAGAGAGCGATGTTGAGCGTAATAGACTGTCTTGGCAAATGCCATTGTTATGAAGTTGTGGTGTAATGTACTTTTAATGGCGCTGAAAAGTCTGGCCAGCACAAGGAGTCCAGAACAAGGTAACAACATAACATTAGGTCGAAACAACTAACAGCTGTGTTACATGGATACAAAAACATATTCGAATTCGGCCAATCAGTTTCAATTATGCCCAAATAAAGTTTGGATGTGGTATTTTTACAATGTTAAAACCAATGAAACGACCCGACGTTTTGTGGGACATATATCGGCCATTTTGAACAGTTACCCAGAGCGGCAAAGAACAGCAAAGAGAGCATCTAAAAGACCAACAGATGGAGGATGTTAGTAACATCTCCAAGATGTGCCTATCTGGAGAAATAGATTGCATAGAAAAGAAACATCAATACCGACCTGGAAAAAAAAATCTACAGAGAAAGATACGAAGAGAAGATTCGACAACAAGCTGGTTTGTAAGTTGATTTTTTTTTGTAAATGTTAATGGGGTCGGGGTTGGGGAAGGTATTGTAGAGCACAAGGTTTCGAGAAATGAGTTGTAAGTAGTTATAAGATGATTATTCTCCGTCAAATGTTAAAAAACAATAGAATTGTTATTTTTAACTTTAAATAGTGATTTTTGGAATAGTTTTTTGCCTCTTGAATTTTTACAGAACACAGTACGGGGTGAATCCTTTCTGTTTTGTCGTTTTACATTTGCAGAGGGGTTTATCCCGTCACGTAACACCAATTTCTGTGGTTGCTTTGCTGTTTCACATATTTGTGAATTTTGCAGCACTAACGATTTTGAAGTTGCCCCCTCTACACAAAACGTCCGTGGTTTTGCACCATTGTACAAAAGGTGCAGTGTGTCTAAGCGACAGGGCTCCCTACAATGACATCCGACGCTGTTTCAATCTATCTATCCTGATATCGACCCATGGAAACAGCACTGCGCACTCTCCTCGAGTCTGGAAAACAGTCCCTTCACAGATAATGTTACATCCCGCTCTCAAGCGGCTTTTCATTCCATCGCCTTCAATTCCGCACAGAATCCGTTTCAACAGAATTTGTCACTGAGTCATTTGTTTGTGTTCAAATCCTGTGAGCAGAGGGTCACAGTTGGAGAGTGCTGAGCCCATAACCCAGAGATTAGACCATACTCTGTGGACTGTACTCTGCTGTTCATCATTTCACTAACAGCAGGTAGATGTGTCTATGCTCTGCAAATTTTCACGCCTGTTTTAAGAAGCAAGATAAACATTTCCTGGTACCTGCTCTTGTTGTCACACAGACAACAACAACAGCACTAGTCTAGATTGTCTACACTCCGACATCCGTCTTTTTCCCAGGGGTGTAAAGATGATGGTCTGAAACGATTTCTTCTGTTCACTGTCACTCTGGGATGGTGTAAGCTGTGAAATTTATTCTCTGAGCTTGGGGTAACGTGATAAAGCTTATGCATATCAGGTGCAGTGTGCCTGAGCGACAGGATATGCTGCAGTAACATCCCATGCTGAATCAGACAGCAGAGCCCTCGCTGTAACTTCGAGGAGGACACAGACACCGTTCCCGATGACGGGGAGAGACTCTCTCTTTCCCTGCATTTCTGCTTCAGAATGTTTCATCAGTTTCAGATGGCGTTATTTGCACAAGGTTCCCAAAAGAAAGATGGGTTCCTGTGCATGTGCATTCTCCCTTTTGTACAGCTTTCCAGAATTTGCATAACTCCCAATCCCTCTAGCCTCCTCCCCGATCCCCAAACCCGTGTTTGATATGGAGCTGAAGAGCGCGTTCACGTTTCTCTCCCATGACACTGATTGCCATGCCACACGCCAGATGAAAAGCTGAAGACTGCGGGAACCTGCTGTGGTCAGCGCTAACAGAGCGGCCCAGCGGGAGCGTATTGGGCTCATAACCCCGAAATTAATGGATTGAAAACATCCTCTGCTCGTTGACAATTCCAGGTTTCAGTGTGTGTACTGTCCCCGCTAGAGTTCCTATATAACATAGCTCCATTCTACATATTGCATGTTGTTTCACTTTCCGCTTCCTTTCACTCAATGTATCTGAAATGAATATTTCGAACTGATACACCCGCCAAATTTACACAGGTGAGGAAACACACTTGTGAAGATCTGGAAGCTCTTTCCCTGTTCTCTGTCGGTCTGCTCTGATCTGATTCACAAAATCATTTGCCAGAGCTGGGAATAAACTGGTGAAGGTGAGCGACACCAGTTGTCGAGTGCTCTATGCGCATGACGCCCTGCAGTTATTCCCTATGCTGGTTCGGACAGCAGTGTCCTCCCCGTGAAATGAAAAGCCGTGAGTGACAATTGGATCAACTTGTTGGAGACAGCATTATGACACTGACACAGTTCCGCATTATTAGGACATAGATGGCCAATTATGAATAACCACAGAGATATACAAGCTACAGAGAGTCGCCATGAACTCGATGGGCTGAACAGCTTCTGTCGGCGCGTGAGTGACGCCACACGTTGATGCTGTCCCTCCTCCTGTCTCTGAGATAGAGTGGCTGATGGTGTAACAATGTTTCATTTTAACCCTCCCTTCCGCGTTAGAATGTCTGCAACCCCGCAGCTCAGGGCCGTGGGGATGACTCTCAGTGACTGAGGGTTTCATTCGCATTCTCTTCATCTAGGGCAGGTGTTAACTGCTGCCCAATTGCAGCATAGAAACCGATGTCACTGTTACAAAAGCCTTTCTGCAGGATTGCTGTGAAGATGGATTCTGAACAGCAAACAGGCTGCACAAAAATGCCCTCACATGAATTTACCTAGTGTAGAGAATCCGGAGTACATTCTGTCTTTCCCAACAGACAACTCTCAGATAAATGATATTTTCAGGAAGTTCCCAAACAAACTTGCTGATTTCCAGCACTTGATGGAACTGGATGTGCCGATCAGAGCGAGCTTGAGAGCACATCCACACTTGCCTCCCCTCACACTGCCTGCCATTGGAGGGAAATAGCTGAATACTCTACCGATGGGGTCCAAGCGAAAGGGATAAACAGCACTGTCCCGTGAACAAGGAGACGGAATAAGAAGGTGATATTCTTGAAACTCTTTGGAGCTTAGAAATCCGAGAGAAAAGTGTAATGTAGTTAGATCTGAGCGACTTTGAGCTGGTTTGGTGTTGGAAACGTAAGAATGTCGCCTGATCATTGCTTAGTTGCTTGAGTTAATACTGGCATGTGAGAATGTCTTAGTTCAGGTCGCCATCGAGCCTTGGTTGTTTGATTTCACTTTGCCCGGTCGTCCTATCAACTGTTTGATAAAAACAAGGTGTAAATCATGAAAGTTGCACCCCTTGAAATAACGTTGAGTTCAGGGGTAATAAGTGTCATGGTCGTGGGCATTGCACAGTACCACATGCGGTGAATCGGCCAAAGCAACGAGCAACAAAATTGGTGGGTTTTCTTTTGAATTTTAACACTCTGATTTTCTAAGCAATATTTTCCTTGAGCTGAAATAAAGTCGGAGCAAATCTGAATACAACATTAATCGGTACAATGAGATTTATCTAATTCACTTCTGATTATTACAATGAACATTGTGAGTTTGCAGCAAAATTAAAATGAAACGAACAAAACAGCGTTTCTTGCAATTTAATCCAATTCAGGTTCAGCCATATCAGAAAGGCCATTGAGCCACAACATTGCCTTTATTTCCCTCTCCATGGCTGCTTCTTCACGTGAGAGAGAAAGTGACTGAAGAAAGTATGAGAAAAAAATGTAGGTGTGAATATGACGGAAAATTCTTGTTCCCTGTTTCATTCTGACATAGTTCTGACTCAGAATGTATCACTGACAGCTATTCATTCTGTCAAGCATGGCTATTTATTGGAATTTGATGTTCTGATAA
The DNA here is from genome assembly GCF_037043375.1 of Chiloscyllium plagiosum. Lineage (NCBI taxonomy): Eukaryota > Metazoa > Chordata > Chondrichthyes > Orectolobiformes > Hemiscylliidae > Chiloscyllium > Chiloscyllium plagiosum. The sequence goes on from NW_028270159.1 coordinate 88,423,719, forward strand.
TTCTGGTGCAAGCAGAAACACAATGGCATGGAAACAGGGCCTCCGGCCCAACAAGTCCACACCGACCCGCCGAAGTGCAACCCACCAATACATTTGCCCGTTACCTAACACTACGGGCAAATTAGCATGGCCAATTCATCTGCACGTTTTTGGACTTTGGGAGGAAACCGGAGCACCCGGAGGAAACCCACGCAGACATGGGGAGAACGTGCAAACGCCACACAGTCAGTCGCCTGAGGTGGGAACTGAACCCGGGTCTCTGGCGCTGCGAGGCAGCAGTGCTAACCACCCTTTACTTTCACCACATGCAACCTGATGAGGTGACATGTCACTCCTCTACAAAATGTGCTGCGAAGACTGAGCGATTATGGTGTTGGGTTATTATATCGCTGTGCTCCACATTCACGAGTTCGAAATACACATTGTTTGCTAACTTCACAAACCGCTCCAGCAGTTTCTATTGGCACCTCACACTCTGGAATACACTGGATAGAGAATCTTGTTCTTGCCCTTCACTGCACGGGAGATTCACAAATAATTCACCACATTAAAGTCGAAATGAAGAGTGAGAGCAGTCATTCTGTTCAATTGTAGATGAAATTGGTGTAATGAGAAGGAACGCATTTTTCTTTCCGCCCTACATTTCATCTTGTCTTTCTATGAACTTGCATCAAAAGAAAGAGAAACAAATAACAAGAGATCGGGACCACAAGTTTATCCAGTGGGGTTGTTCATGAGTATCTTAACCTAACACTCCACACAATGATCTGATCAGTAATTCAAACAGTCACTCGGAATTGGAACTGTAGAAAATTTCTCCAATGAAACGAACCCTTCATTCTTGCACAAATTTCTGCTGTGTGTGAATCGTACAACGATCCATCATCCAGCGTGATCACTACTTGCCAACTGTATAAGGTCCACCAGCGTTCGTCAGCAATCCCAGCTTCTGTACACAGCCACCTGTGCTGTGCCCAGTGTCATTTGTTGAACCCAGGTCACAGCACATTTCTTCTTCCTGAGTTTATGAGCCTTGTTCCTGATCTGTCTGATCAGTTTAATAAACCTTTACTATCATGTCATCCCATCCCCTTACAAGTCTGAACTTATGAATAAAATAAGGCGTTAGACCAAATGTTAAACCACTGGAAGTTTGCCATTCAGCCCATGGAGTCTGCCCCACCATTCAACGAACTCATGGTTAATATGATAATCTTTAACTCCTTTCTGCTCAGTTACCTCGACAAATTTTCATCATCTTTCTGGCTAACTATCTGGCACAGTTTGAAAATTGTGATTTCCTGAAGAAGGGCTCATGCCCCAAACGTTGATTCTCCTGCTTCTTGGATGCTGCCTGACCTGCTGCGCTTTTCCAGTTGAAAAATGCCACAGATGGTTTGGTCCCTGAGCAAGAATTTGCTCCTCATTTCTGAATTAAATGGACAATATCTAATTCTGAGATTATGTCCTCTGGTGCTTTCCTCATAGCACAAGGGCAAACCATTGGCCCGTATCTACCCTGTCAAGACCCCACGAATATTGAACGTTTATAATTCTCCCCTCCACCTCCTTTGTTTCGAGGAGAATAATCCCAGCCTAACCAATCATTCCAGGAAGCTCCATTTTATACAGAGTTGGCAACATCCTCGTAAGTCTCTGTTGTCCCCTCCAGCATCCTTACATGCTATTAAGAAAGCTGGAGAAATTTCGGCGAGGAAACGGGTTGAAATTTCAGGCGCAGACGGGAATTGGAACTTGAAATCAGAAAGCGATTGGAATCGGATTGATCCACAGAAGGACCAAATACAGCATCGATTACTCTGACAAATGAGAATCTAATCATATTCGATTGACATTCAATGGATTCATTGTAACTGAATTCCTCCGTGTAATCGTTCTGAGAGCTAGTATTTAGGAGAAAATTGAACCTCACCGCCCATATAAAGAAGTTGACGACAGAAACATGTCCGCCGGTGGACTTTGTTTGATTACTAACTCAACTCTTGTCTCCGTGAAGCCTACATCGTCCGCAACGCACAAATTAGAGGTTTAACTGAACTCTCTCCATTTGCCGCGGTGGGTGCAGCTTCAACACCATTGAAGGAACTGGACACCTTCCACGACAATACAGTCACTTAACTGTACATTGTTCAGCACCTAAATATTTATTTCCTCAACTGCTGAGGCACAATTGCAGCAGAGTACACCACCTAGAAGATTCACTGAAGTAAGTCATCCAGGCTTTGTTGACAGAACCTTCAAAGCTCAAAAACTGCACCGACTATAACGATAAGGTTGAAGATGCACTGAAACGTCACCATTTAGAAATTACCCTCCAAGGCACATACCAGCATGACTTGGAGAGGTATCAGTGGTAAATTCATTGAGTGGTGAAGCGGTCTTGATGGGCAAAGAGTTATACTTCAGCCCTCCACCTTTTATTTTACAATATTTTAAAATGTTGATTATTGCATTGACCAGATTTGTGCTCATTCCTTTAGTTGTTTCCTAAACTGGCGGTTGCTAAAGATCGAATATCATCCTGAATCTGTGGTCAACAATAGAAAATATATAAAAAGCCTCTCGAACACCTGATCTCCATGTCCAACAATCTTCAAAGATCTATGAATATCTACTCCAAGATCTCTTTGTTACTGTACACCACTCAGAATCCTCACTGTCATTGTTTCAACTCCACAATTTCGTTACCACTTATTGTCTGGATTGAATTCCATTCGCCGTTTTTTTCCCTTCCACCCGATTGATACATCCCTGAGGTCCCTGATATTGTTCATCACAGTCAACTACACGACCAATTGTTGCATCGTCTGAAAACTTCTAAACATGACTACTACAACTAAGATTGAATTATTGATTTACATCAGGAGACAGTGGTACTCCACTGTAAAAAGGCATCCAAGCATTGTTCATTTTTGGATGGGATGAACACCTGCAATAACAGCAGAATCGGACCCTTGCTATCATTTTTAAACCTAATGGCAAGTCTGCAGGTTGGTCTCCTGACTGATTCCTTCTCAAATATGGGAGTGGTGAATGACCTGTCCATATTGTGACTGAGCAAGTGAGTTTACATTTCAGCGGGTATTTTAATCCCTTCCTACAGACCCCGCCCCCATGGATCTGCCTTCATTGCGGCGTGGGTATCCTTCTGTCTATTTAGTTTGGATAATCAGTTGAATTTGAGTCCACGCTGAGACGACTCCCGATATTCCCCATCATCCATGTATCTTTTTTTATTCTTCCTTATTCTCCCACAGCGTGTGGCTATCATAGTCTGAACAGCATTTGTTGTTCATCCTTAACTCTCCTTGAACTGAGTCAGAGGGGATTTAGGGGTGAACCGTACTATTGTGGATCTGGAGTTATATGTTGCCAGGTCTCGTTAAGGACCGCCGATTTCCCTTTTGAAGGGACATGAATGAATGGGTTTCGAGCAAATGAAAAATTTTTGTCAATCTTCCTCTGAGCAGGTTTATAGTCCAGATTTTATTCATCAAATCTAACTACCAGTAGCTGCCATGCTCCATTGTCCAAGGGTTGATGGCCCAAATATCGCCATTACATTTGCAGATGACACGAAGATTGGTGGAGTAGCAGAAAGCATCGGGGACTGTCAATGAATGAAGGAGAATGCAGATAGACAGGAGAGTTGAGCGGAGAAGTGGCAGGTGGAGTTGGATCCAGGTAAATGTGAGGTGATGCATTTTGGGAAGTCTAATTCGAGAGCCAAGTAAACGGAAGAGCCTTGGGTAAAGTTGATGAGCGGAGAGATCTGGGAATGCAGGTCCTTTGCACCCTGAAGGTGCTGCACAGGTGGATCGAGTTGACAAGAGGGCATATGGCAAGCTTGCCTTCACCGAACGGGGCATTGAGTTTAAGAGCTGGCAGGTCATGCTAAAAGTGTACAAGATTTTGATTCAAACTCATATAGAATGCTGTGTACAGTTCTGGCTCCTAAATTACCAATACGATGTGGACGTTTAGGAGAGTATGCAGTGAAGATTTATGAGGATGTTGCCTGTTCTGGAAGATGCTTGCTCTGCGGAGAGATTGAGGGGGGCCTGATTGATATCTATAAAATCTTGAATCATCAGGGTGGATAGAAATACGGTTTCTTCCCAAGGTGAGGGTTTAAATAATGAGAGGTCACGTGTTCAAGGTGAGAGGTGTAAAGTTTAAGAGAGATAGACGTTGGATGTATTTTTCACAGAGGGTGGCAGGTGCCTGGAACATGTTGCCAGCAGAGGTAGTAGAGGTAAGCACGGTCGATTCATTTCAGGTTATCCTGCACAGATGCATGAGTAGGTGGGGTGCAGAGGAATACAGATGCTTAGGAATTGGATGATAGGCTTAGGCAGTGGATTTGGATCAGCTCAAGCTTCCACTTTCAAAGGGCCTGTTCCTGGGCTGTAAAATCTCTGTGTTCTTTGCTCTTCTTTGTTCACTACACTACCAAATTCATGCTATATTGCTGCATTTCAGAGAATGACATTGTCAATTCCAATTATCACAGAGGGAATGAGAATATGACATGTGGCTGTGTCGGAATGAATGTGATGTACGCTGGATTGGAGTGTTTACTGGGAGCAAGAGGCTGATGTGGAGACGATGTGATCAAAAACAGCGCTTACTGTCAAAGTAACAAAACAGCGCATTTGTAAGGAAAATTTCAGAGATTGGTTTCAATTAGTCGACCTCCTGCTTAAGGCTCTAGCACGCTTCCGCTGAGCAAATCTGCAGTGCGGGTTAATGCTGCTGTTGTTTCTTAATCGTCTAATAAACGGCGACAAATAAGCTCTTCCTCCCCACCTTTGACCAGGAACGCTCCCAGCTTTGACAGTTCATGCGCCTCTGTGACGTCATAGAAGAACCACGTGCTCACCTTCAAACCAGTCATTCCATTTCGATACCGTGGTTGTGAGATCAATTCTCCTGCAGCAGCTTTCACAACATGGACCAGAGATTATTGGGATATCAGGCTCAGGAAAAGGACACAGGGCAGCACTGAGGAAATTAAATTTACTGGAAAATACCTCTTTCTGTGGACTTCTACATCATTGATTTCACTTGCTCATTTAGCTCTGTCTTGCCTATTGTGTGCAGTTCAGCAATTCGCATGATAGCATGGATATGATAGCACTGGAAATGATGCAGGAGAGATTTACCAGGATATTGTCTGGGTAGAAGAGTTTCAGTTATGAAGAGAAATTGTATAAACTGGAGACGTTGTTCTTAGAGCAGAAGAACTTGAGAGGAAACATGATTGAGATGTACAAAATAATAAGGAATATGGATGGCATAGACTGAAATAAACGTTTCTCTTTGATGGTGAGATCGATCACGGGGGGGGGAGGGGGAGGGTGGCATAGATTTAAGAATAGAAGAGGAAAGATTTGAGTGAATGTGCAGACAAATGTTTTGAAACAACGGTTGTTTAAATTTGGAATAAGTGCTTGCAAAGGTTGGAGAGTCAGAAATCCTCATAACTTTCAGAGACATTCAGATGTGAATTTGTGATGCCAAGACATACAAGGCTATAGGCCAAGTAATTTAAAAAAGAGGTTGGGTAGTTAAGCGAATGTTAATTTCCAGTATTAACAAATAGGCTTCTTTTTGCATACAATTCTTGAGTTGTACCACCGCCTGTCACTGCGTGAGATCTGGTTCAATTTACTTCCAGGGTGGGCGCTTGCATATTGGGAGGGCTGAGTGGATAGAACTGCGCCTTTCAGCGCCAGAAACCCGCCTTCGATACCAGACTTGTGTGACTGACTGTGGAATTTGCACACTCCTGTTCTCTCTCTCCCGTGTGAGTTTCCTCTGGATACTCCGATTCCTTCCCACAATGCAAAGTTGTGCAATTGTGGTACATGGCAAACAAAATCTGAATGGAATGCAAGTGCTGTAAATCAGAGACAAAAGTCAGAATTGCAGCTCGGGGAAAACTGAATGACCATTTCGGGTCAACAGACCCTTCCTCGGAACTGTTTTTAATTTGCAATGCTAACTCTGATTTCTCTCCACTGATGCTGCCTGACTCGCTGAGCTTTTGGAGTAATTTCTATTTTTGTAGGTGGATCATAAATGCGGGTTTAGAAAGATAGAGTGGGTGTGTGTGTGAATCTCTTCCACGGCACAGTACATACTCATTTGGCCAAATGGTTTCTGTCTGCACTGTATCTAATTCCATTAACTCTAAATCTATACGTTTTTGTCCTTTTTTTAAGTCTTTGGTTTTCACATCTCTCCTGTCATGTGAATTGCAGAGCAGGACAATCGACGTTTCTGGCATAAGCTACCACCAAACCGTTACCACCTGACGCCTGGAAGATGAACGCCTCATATTTTGCCTTGGGACTCTGCAACCATACGGGATAAATGTGGATTTCAACGGCTTCCTCATTTCCCCTCCCCCAACATTATCACAGTCTTAAGCATCCAACTCAGCACCACCCTCCGGACCCATTCCTCTCTCTCCCTCTGACTTATCACCTTCTCTCCGCCTCCATCCACCATTCGCTTTCCCAGCTTCCTTGCACCCAACCCCAACCCCCCCCCCCCCCCCATTTATCTCTCAGTCCCTACCCATAAGACTCATTCCTGGTGAAAGACTTATGACAGAAACATCGATTCTCCCGCTCCTCGGATGCTGCCTAACCTGCTGTACTTTTCCAGCACGACAGTATCGCCATGGCGAAGATAGACGAGCTCAGCTCACCCTCTTTATCCTGGAGCGGAGAAGGCAGAGTGAGGAAGTCATTAAGTTGCACATTAAGGGGATAGATATGTGTGATAGGAATAAACTTGTTATGGAAAGAGTTAACAACCAGGGATCTCCGTTAAACACAGGGAGAGGAGATTCAGACGAGATATAGGAAGAACATTTTCACTCTGAGAGTGTTGTTTGTTTGGAATTCAAGTTTTGAACGTGTGGTAAACCTATGAGTCATCAAAATATTTCAGGACTATTTAGCCAAAATCTTGAGAAGCTAGAGCACACATGAATAAAGACCAGGTACTGGAAATTGGGGTGAAGATAAACAGATGACTGATGAGAGATCCAAACACTGTACAGAAAATACAGAGCATGATAGCATGTGAATGCTAAAGGAATGAAAACTACTGGCGATCTGTTACAAAGGGTCTGTGGAATGCTACACTTGTCGAGAGGTTCCTGGGCAGGATGGGGCCAGCGTGACAGGTTGGGATAAGAATAGTGGAATGGTCCGACACACGTTAGCAGTCAGACTGGGCTGAAAGGTTACTATGGCAGGCGGAGATAATAACAATTAGAAAAGTCAGACTCGGCTACAAAATATCATCATGGCAGATTGGGACAAGTCGTGGCAATAAGTACTTAGGACATGACTTTAAATAATAAATTGATAGTCGTGTCAGCCTGCTTGAGACGCTTGTAGCAAGATACGACATTAAATATCTAATCAGTGGTTAGTAGAGTCAGCTTGGGACAGGAAACATTGTGATAAATGGGGTAGCTAAATATCTAATCATGACAGGTTCGTCTGGTATGGAGGTTCATTGTAGCACAGGTGGCAGTAGAATACCAAATACTGACAGTAGAATAATATTAAATAGAATTAGGAAAAAAATATAGTGACAGAAGTAGAACGACAATGGGGACTAGAGTTAGGGAATTCTGACTTACACAGTTGGGCATTCTGATAAGCTAACAAAAATGAATAAAGAAAAGGATGAAGTGATGGAGTTTAATTCAGATCAATGCCAGGTGCTGCATTTTGAGAAAGCATATCTTAGCAGGACCTTTACAATTAATGGTAACGTCCTGGGGAGTGTTGCTGAACAAAGAGACCTTCGAGTGCAGGTTCATAGCTCCTTGAAAGTGGAGTCACAGGTAGATAGGAGAGTGAAGAAGGCGTTTGGTATGCTTTCCTTTATTGGTTAGAGTATTGAGTACAGGAGTTGGGAGGTCATATTGCGGCTGTACAGGACATTGGTTAGGCCACTGTTGGATACTGCGTGTAATTCTGGTCTCCTTCCTATCGGAAAGGTGTTGTGAAACTTGAAAGGGTTCAGAAAAGATTTACAGGGATGTTGCCAGGGTTGGAGGATTTGAGCTATAGGGAGAGACTGAACAGGCTTGGCTGTTTTCCCTGGAGCGTCGAAGGCTGAGGGATGACATTATAGAGGTTTACAAGATTATGAGGAGCATGGTGATGATAAATAGACAAAGTTTTTTCCATGGGGTCGGGGAGTCCAGAACTAGAAGGCGTAGGTTTAGGGTGAGAGGGGATAGATGTAAAAGAAACCTGAGGGACAACCTCTTCACGCAGAGGATGGTACGTGTATGGAATGAGCTGCCAGACCATGTGGTGGAGGCTGTTACAATTGCATCATTTAAGAGGCATTTGGATGGGTATATGAATAGGAAGGATATGGAGGGATATGGGCCGCTTGCTGGCAGGTCGGACTAGATTGCATTGACAGAAGGGTCTGTTCCTATGCTGTACATCTCAATGACTCAATGACTCTATGCCATGGATCCTGAGGTTCGGCAGCATTCAAGAATTTGCTTTCTGAATGTCCCGGTTTTGTTTACAAATAATAGATCTGCTCATTGAAAAACTCTCCGCATCTCCTGTTGATTGTCGACATTTTCTCCACGACAACCACAATTTGGGTGCAGTAAAATTGTGGCGAGCGCAGCTCTGTGGCGCAATGAAAAGCGTGTTAGATTTCTATAACTTTGGAAACTTTGCTATGCAATGTTTGTGGGTTTGAACCACACAAGAATTGGAATTTACTTCGATTTTCAGCTGAATCATTGATTGTTGTGCTGATTCATCGACAATTCCTGTCGTCTGGAGTTCTCATCCCAGCTACTGACCAGAGGAAGTTCCTTAGCTTCTTGCTGGTGACTTTTGACGGAATCATATCGCTTGAAACATGAACAGACCTGAATCAGATACTCACGAGCAAAACCTGAAAATTTCGTGCAAAAACCCATTGTCTCTAAACACATTTCCCTCCTCAAGTTACACAGAAATTTTCGATTGATAAAACAGCTTGGTCCCGTTGTGCGACAGGTTGTTGAAGATGAGCTGGGGAAAGGCATTGACGTCTTTGGTCAACCATGAAGATATCAAACGGTGGGTAGGACAGCTGTTTAGAATTGCCTCCTCCAGTTTCTCACTTTCTGTGCTGTTTCTTACAGAGGGTTTTCAACAGTAACCTGATGAGGGTATTGTGAATCTACACTACGGAATATCACCACAGCTCTCACATCCAGAATAGAGAGCTCTTATTGCAGCTTTAGATCAGACAATGAAGGATTCACTCATGCGCTCTGTCAGACTGCATGCTCCATCACACAGGTTTCCAACTGGGTACATGGAGGAAGTAAACGTGTGGATATTGGGATTCAGGGACAGTTTTCCCCTCTGCTGGTCTGCAGTTCTGGTCACATGAATGTCTGACATGCTGAGACTTTCTGTGCATTCTTCCTACTTTACACTTTAAGCTGTAATTGAATTTATTCTTGCATAACATTCTTGCATCTTCAATATTCATGGAAACCATGCAATGTGTTCTTGGATGTAGGAATGGTGAATGTTATTGATGAAGGCAATATGTTTCATGTTACCTGTATGAACTTTCAGAAGGAAGTTGGTGAAGTTTCATTGATTCGAATTCTGTGCCGATTGAAGCTGATCGAAGGAAAAGCCCTGCGACAGCGGCAAGGTAGCATTGTCTGTCAACAACGTAGGAATCAACAGAAACCCATTTTTCAATGCAGTCTATTTTTCACGTTTTTGGATCCCTTTTGTATCCTTTTCGTGAACCTGATGCTTCAATTATCACAGGTTCATGTCAGTTTCAATTGACTGCATTAGCTTTAATTTCAGAACCAGACGGTTCGGGGAAATGAGGCAGGGTGAGTGACTGAGGTGTCAGAGAGGCAGCACATCACCACCAAAGATCACACAATGTTGTGGTTCAGTGGTTAGTACTGCTGCCTGAACAGGGTCCAAAGTTCGATTCCAGCCTCGGTGGACTGTCTGTGTCGAGTTTGCACATTCTCCACGTGTCTGCCTGGGTTTCCTCCGGGTGTTCCAGTTTCCTCCCACAGTCCAAAGATTGTGCAAGTCAGGTGAGTTGGCCATTCTAAATTGCCCATAGTGCATTTTTCAGAGGGGAAGTGGTTCAGATTGGGTTACTCTTCGGAGGGTTGGTGCGGACTTGTCGGGCCGAAGGGTCTGTTTCCATACTGTCGAGAATCTAATCATCACGGCAAAAGTAGAATAGTTGAGTTAAAGTTCCCAAGGTAAGCGTAAGTCATGTGACCGGTTCACTGTCAGCTTCTCTAGTCGCGCAATTGTTCAGCACCCAGCACTTAAAGGTGCATAAAAGGTTGTAAGTTCAATGCACATATAAAGATGATGCTACTGACATTGACCAGGGATTATTGAAGCATCAGACTGAAACGCAATTGAAAACAATGTTGAATAAAGTAGCATTTATTTGAAAACTCCAGTTTCTGACGTGGAGAAATGTTTTGTCTTCAGGAAACACGCCAATTATTAACCAAAAGTCTGCAAATATTCCCCAGGTGAATAACTGTTTGTGGACAGAGAAACAGAGATGAAGTTTGAGCTTGATGACATTCCTCAAATCATTGACCCAGCGCTGGATTACATCCTGGGAAAGTCTGTTTAACTCGTTTCATATCATTCCATTTCCTGCAAGCTGCCCAGCTCATTAAACCAATCGAAGGTATTCGATTAAATTCTTTGTGGAGTTTGAATGTTGTCAGTAAACCTCTCTTCGGACACAACGAAGTCTTTCCTGATTTCTCCCGCCTTATTCTTTATCTATCCCACCATTCCATTATACCCTCTCTTTTCTTTGCGAGTGGCTTTATCTCCCAGTAAACCTCATTTCCATCGTTTCTGTCGACATGGTATCAAGTGAACTCTGGCCGTGTCATTCCGAATGTCCAGTAAATTTCAACCCGAGAAACGATGCTGGGTCCAATTCAATGCATGAAAACTCACCATTAAGCTATGCAATCTTATAACCGACTCAGGAAACATGTAAGCAATTTTAGTTACAGCTGAATCGATCGGCTGAAACAGCATCGAGCCAAATCCCAGTCACATACATGGCTGTTGTTCTTATAGTTATTTCTTCTCTACGTGTGCAGAAGTAACACAGTGAGGGATCAATTGCTATTGCCAGACATACATAAGGGGGTGGGTATGAAATGCTGAGGTTGTGAGATCAGAGCCGTTTTTATTGACATACACCATTCACTGTTCGAATCTCAGACTCAGAAATTAGACAGAGAGCGATTTTGAGCGAAATCTGGGCAGGAAAGCTTACCCCATGACGTAACACCAGTTTGTGTGGTTACTCTGTTGTTTACCTCATTTGTGTGTTTTGCCTCATCGTGGATTTTGAAGTTGACCCCTCTGTACAAAGGTTTCGAACTTTTGCACGATTATACAAAAGATGCAGCACATTCACACCCGACGCTGATTCAGTCTACTTGTACAGCTACTGACACCTGGGAACAACACTATGCACTCTCCTCGAGTTTGCAAAATGATTTGCGACATTCCCATTCTTATGGCTCTTTTCATTCCATCGGCTTCACTTCTTCACGGAATCCAATTCAGCAGATCTTGTCACTGAGTCATTTCTTTGTATGTGTTCAGATCATGTGAGCAGAATATCACAGTCCATAACCGAGAAGTCAGACCATACTCAGTGAACTGTACTCTGCTCTTGATCATTTTATGAACACCAGGTAGAAATATCTATGCTCTTCAAAATTTACTCAGCTGTTTTTCAGAAGTAAGACAAACAGTTCCAGGTTTCTGCTTTTGTTGTCACACGGACCAAGATTGTAAATGCTAGAACCAGTTGAGACTGTCCGCTCACCCACTCATTTTCAACCCAGGAGGTCACAGTCATAGAGTCATAGACATGTACAGCATGGAAACAGACCCTTCGGTCCAATCCGTCCATGCCGACCAGGTATCCCAACCTAATCTAGTCCCACCTGCCAGCACCCGGCCCATATCCCTCCAAACACTTGTGTTGCAATTGTACCAGCCTGCACCACATCCTCTGGCAGCTTATTCCATGCACGTAGCACCCTCTGCGTGTAAACGTTGCCCCTTAAGTCTCTTTTGTATCTTTCCCCGATCAGCCTAAACCTATGCCCTCTAGTTCTGGACTCCCCAACCCCAGGGAAAAGACATTGCCTATTTATCCTAACCATGCCCCTCATAATTTTGTAAACCTCTATAAGGTCACCCCTCAGCCTCTGACGCTCCAGGGAAAATAGCCCCAGCCTGTTCAGCCTCTCCCTGTAGCTCAGATCCTCCAACCCTGGCAACATCCTTGTAAATCTTTTCTGAACCCTTTCAAGTTTCACAACATCTTTCCGATAGGAAGGAGACCAGAATTGCACGCAATATTCCAACAGTGGCCTAACCAATCTCCTGTACAGCCACAACATGCCCTCTCAACTGCTGTACTGAATACTCTAACCAATAAAGGAAAGCATACCAAACGCCTTCTTCACTATCCTATCTCCCAGCGACTCCACTTACAAGGAGCTATGAACCTGCACTCGAAGGTCTCTTTGTTCAGTAACACTCCCTAGGACCTTACCATTAAGTGCATAAGTCCTGCTAAGATTTGCTTTCTTAAAATGCAGCACCTCGCATTTGTCTGAATTAAACTCCATCTGCCACTTCTCAGCCCATTGGCCCATCTGGTCAAGATCGTGTTGTAATCTGAGGTAACCCTCTTCGCTTTCCACTACACCTCCAATTTTGGTGTCATCTGCAAACTTACTAACTGTACCTCTCATGCTCTCATCCAAATCATTTATGTAAATGACAAAAAGTAGAGGGCCCAGCACTGATCCTTGTGGCACTCCAATGGTCACTGGCCTCCAGTCTGAAAAACAACCCTCCACCACCACCATCTGTCTTCTACCTTTGAGCCAGTTCTGTATCCAAATGGCTACTTCTCCCTGTTTTCCATGAGATCTAACCTTGCTAATCAGTCTCCCATGTGGAACCTTGTCGAACGCCTTACTGAAGTCTATATGGATCAATCGGTGTTAAGATGATGGTCTGAATCGGGTTTTTCTAAAAAGAATAATATTTTTATCCATTAATTTCTGGTTTATGTGCCCACCTGTCTCCCGCTGGGCATCTGTCTTAGCGCTGACCACAGCAGTTTCCCGCAGTCTTCAGCTTTTTGTAGCATGCAGCTTCGTGTATGACATCAAAAGATGTTCACAGTTACTGTGTGATACTCTCCAAATGGAGGCAGCTCTAGTTAGATGAACGTGAGGGAGAAGATGATAGGTCAGAAGGAGCAGTGATCAAATGGGTGCAGAGGCCAAATTGGAGGCTTGGGTCTTGAGGGAAGGGAAATGAGGAAACTGTTCAAATCCACACTAATCCTGCGAAGTGACAGAGTTCCAACACTGAATATATAGCCTTCCACCTCCAGGCATTGGGTGGTTATGGTTTGGCAGTAAAGGAGGCCCAGGACCTGTACGTCTTTGACGGAGTGGGAGAGCAAGTTGAATTGTTCAGTCACGGGTTGGTGAAGTTGGTTGGTGCGGGTGTCCTAGAGATGTTCTCTGAAATGATCTGCAAGAAGGCGCCCTTTCTCTCTGATGTAGAGGAGACCCCACTGGGTGCAACGGATGCCGTAGATGACATTTGAAGCAAGAGGGGCGAATTTCTAACGGATGTGGAAGGATCCCTACGGGCCTTAGATGGAGATAAGTGTGGTGGTGCGGGCGCTGGATTTAGCCTTCCTGCGGTGGCAGGGAAAGATGCCAGTAGTGGGATGTGGGCTTATTGCGATTATAGATCTGACGAGGAGGGAATGGTCTTTTTTGGAATGCTGATCGGAATGGGACGGCAAATATATATCTGATGGTAGGGTCTGTTTGGAGATGGCAGAAGTGGTGGAGTATGATATGCTTTATGCGGAGGTTGGTGGGGTGAAATTTGAGGATCATGCAGTTCAAGGCCGGTGGTGCATGAAGTGGAGCAGATGCACTGGAGCGCATCGTCAACCAAGCGGTAAGGGACTTCGCGATTATGGAAGAAGGGGATCAAACTGGGACTTTTTGAGGTGGAATTGGTCATCCTAGGAAAATATATGGTGGAGGCGGCGGAATTGGGAAAAAGGGATGGCGTTTTTACACGAGGTGTGTGTAATATTGGTAGCTGTGGAAGTCGGTGGGCTTGCAGTATATGTCTGTAAATAGTCGTTCGCTGGCGCGGTGATGGGCAGGAGAGGGACGTTGCCAAGATGATCTAGGTAAATTTGAGGTCGGGGTGAAAGGTGTTGGTAACGTTGGTAAACTGTTCAACCTCGTCGTGGAAGCACGAAGTGACTCCCAATAATGTAGCAGAGGAACAAGTGGAGAGAGGTGCCAGTGTAACTGCGAAAGTGGACAATTCCATACATCTGACAAACAGGCAGGCATCGCTAAGTCATATGCAGGTGCCCATGACTACCCCTTTGGTTTGGAGGAAGGGGTAGGATTGAAAGGAGAAGTTGCTGAGGTTGAGGACCAGTTCAGCCATTTTGATGAAAGTGTCGGTGGAAGGGTTCTGGATGGAATGGGGTGAGATGAAGGAACTGATGGCTTGGAGACCTTCGTCAGGGCAGATGAATGTGTACAGGGACTGGATGTCCAAGGTGAAGATGACGCGTTGGGGACAAGGAAACAAAAATCTTGCAAGATGTGAAGTGCATTGGTGGGGTCACGAACGGAGGTGGGGTTTTCCTGTACTGAGGAGACAGGAAGGTGTTGAGGTAGGAAGAGATGACTCGATTCGGACAGGCACAGGCTGAGACAACAGGTCTGAGGAAGGAGGTAGAATCAGGCAGTGCAGGGTTCTTGGACAGTGAGGTTGGTGGCTGTGGATGGGAAATTCCCCAGAGGTGTTGAGATTGTGATGGTCGAGGAGACGATGGGAGATGAGGCTGTCATCGGGGCAGTAGGAAAATGTGTCAGCGAGTTTGCGCAGGCTTCAGCAGTGTGCCTCAGGCCGACTCACAAGCCTCATTCCTGATGAATGGCTTATGCCTGAAACGTCGATTTCACCTGCTCCTCGGATGCTGCCTGACCTGCTGTGTTTTTCCAGCATGACAGTGTCGACTCATTCATTATTCCGGTTTCATTTCACACTGCCAGGTCCGTGCTGTCTGTTTTCCTCCAGAAAGCACTGTTCTCATAACCTGGTGCAACATCTGCCTGTCTCAGACAAAAACAGAAATTGTTGTAAAACCTCAGCAGAGCTGGAAGCATCTGTGCAGATGAATCACAGTTAAAATTTCAGATCCACTGAGTCCGTCCCCCCACAGATGCTGCCAGACTTTCTGAACATTTCCAGCAACCTCTGTTACTATTTGATTTTCAACATCGGCAGTTCTTTCGTTTCTTTCTTATTTTCAACCAACATGATTTGGCTAAAGATTATGTTAAATGTTTTGAATATGACTGCGATAGAACGGCCAGATTCCACCAGCCCGCTCCTGCTACTTGGTTCACGTGACCAATGCCTTTCCACTTGGTCACCGCGCCCGACAGCTGCATTTCATATAAATTGACAAATTCATGGTACTCTCTCGGATTGGTAATCAGGAGCGAGATTGTTTGAATTGTTGAAAAAGTAAGATAAACTGAGAAAATACAGGCTATTAAATGGGGAACCGAAAGGGAAAGAGAGAATAGTGAATGTTAGTGTTCTGACAAAATTTAAATGTCATTGCTGAAGATGCAGAAAATGCTATCATTCACAAACATAGCACAGTGTGGAATGTAACTTTTGGCACAAGCAATGCAAGCAGATTGAAAAATCTTAGTCTGAAAGTCTTGTTGCAACTGTTTTAGTTTTGATGAACGCACACATGGGTTTCAGTGCTGTTATGGTCTCCTAAACTGCAGAAGGAAATCCTTGCCTTCGAGGATACGTGGGGAGTGTTCACTGATTCATCCCAGTAATGGCAGGACTGTCCTCTGAAAGCATATGAGTACAATTATTCAATACTCCATGGAGCTTGGAATAAGAGGTGAAGGGAAAGTCTCCATTTACAAATTAATCATTCAGTAAAACTCAATACAAGTACACATGAAGTGATGGAAAAAGTGGGCAAGAACATGGAAATACGATACACAATAGCTCCGATAATTACTGCGTGGAAAGTATTGAATTCAGATCTACAGTGGCCTTTGGTAATGACATTTACTGTCCAGAACTAGTCTTCACTGGAATATATATCGCCCTACTGTGATGTATTTGAACTTCAGTTACCTTCAGAAATAGCTGAGACTCACTCAGGACATGGAGATTTCGAGAAATCATATTTAAAAAGCAAAGAGTTCGTCGTGTAACTGTGAAATCTTTAGGTCACCCTCAGTGTAATCCTTGACCTCGTCCTCCACCAAAGACACGTGAAGAGTTTAGAAAGGGCACAAACGCTGCTTCCTGGATAGCAAGACATTAGGAATCCCTGGGACGGGGTTTACTGAGACATAAAAGCATCAGAAAGGATATAAATTGTTTCATCGTTATGATAGAGAGAATGAAGTAGCTTATTCACGAGATGTGGAAATGCTGGACAAGAAAAATGCAAGCTTAAACCGAAACAAAAGAGATTTTCACATAATGAGAGGTTTGAAGTGACGAGATCGGGGAAGCTCCTTCTTTCGAGTGAATCTACCAATTCAGTTAGAGCTTCAAAACCACTAGTGAATGATTAAGAAAAGATTGAATGAGAGTTTCTTCCACTCAATAAAGTTATTGAAATCCTGAATGACTTTCTGGAAATAAAACGTTTTAAAAGACGCACGAACTAACATACAAGGAGGGAATTTACCATTGAAAGAAAGGAAACGTGGGTGTGGATTAATTTCGAATTTGTTTTTATTTTCAGACACAAAGGCATTTCACGAATACGCACAGCTGAATAAGATTGAGTATAAAAAGTTCATGAACTTAAAAGTTGTAGCGTATTATTCAAGGTGAAGCATTGAAAATTGGGCTGATGTTTTAACATAACTGCAGATGGAAATTACATCCAAATGAGTAGCAATTGAATCATCACTTGGAGACGTAACGCCTACTTTAAAGATTTGACCACACTCACATGATGTTAGGTGCATTTCATGCTTTCTTATCTCCACCAAAAAGTAGACTCTGTCTTTTTTTGTGTGTTTCAACCTCTGTACGTTTCTGCAGCACACCATTTCAGCTGAAAGATGCTCAGACTAAAATTGAATGCAATATTCAGACAGTCCTATGCGACCAATCTTTTTTTATTATTATTACAATGATCTTTGCGGGTTTGCAACAAACTGCATAACATGAAACCAGTTCACCATCTATTTTCCCGGAACTTAACGCTGTGCACATGGGAAACGGCATCCATCTGCTGAAAAATCACCTTCGGCTCTCTCTGCACACATGTCTCTTCACGTTTTAAATATTTGCAGTGTGTTTGTTGATCAAGGAGTCATTATCCAGAAAAGGCCGTTGTTCAATCCACAAAAACGGATACTTTCCCATAAACGTGGCTTTGCTCAATATCACCTACTATCCGTACCCCTCAACAAGACGACAAATTGAAGCTGCTCCATGTGAGGCTCAGACCTAAACCTTTGGCACAGCACAGCCCACTATACTGGCACAGAGGTACCATGCACTGGTGATCTGCAGCACTTTGAGCGACACATTATTGCTTACCGCCACATTCCTGGTTGTACCTTAACGGTTGGGAAACCGAGTTTCTCTGATTCCATGGGTGGTAACTGCGATTACGCGATAATTTTCACCAATGGTTTTGACCCCTTGTGAGGCAAGTGGTGAGCTACTCATTGCAAAGATGGTTACATTGTTAAAATGTACAACTTCAACTTTTACATTCACTAACCCATGAGCCTTTTATTTTGTTTTTGAAATGTAGAAATCTTAAAATCTTCATCTTGAACAGACTCAATGACAGGTCTCCATTGTGTCTCTGGCATCAAATTCCAAAGTGGAAACCCCTCTAAATTCTTCCACCACAGTCCGCTGTTTGGGAAGTGTTCCTGTTTTCGGAAATGCACTTCCCCGTGTGTTAACTGTTGCTCCCAGTATGCGCTCTGGCACTGCACTCATTTTCCTTCTGATACATGCTCACTGTGTTGCTGAGATCATTCAGTGACTAGGTGTTGTACAGACCAGGAAAATGATACAGCTCAAGGTTTTTGCATTGTTGAATTCAATTGTCAGTTTAGCCTTATTTAGGATTTTGAAATTGTCAGTTCTGTGCAAAAGTTTGTGTCAAAAATATCTGAGCGGAAGTAAGGTGTTCCGAATAATGACATTGAGCACTATGCGCTCACCTCCAGTCTGGAAAACAATTCCTCACAGACAATTTTACACCTTCTGCTGTCACGGGCTCTTCATTCTGTTGACTTCAAATCGCCACAGAATTCAACAGACCTTGTTACATTGTCATTTCTTCATTTTTGTTCAGATCATTGCGAGCAGGTTGTCACAGTGGGAGTGTGCTTGCCCCACAACCTAGAGGTCAGACCATACATTTGGAACTGTATTATGCTAATTATCATTTCACCAACACCAGGGAGAAATATCTGCTGCTCTGCATAATTTACCCAATTCAATTACTCATGCAGTCAGATAGGCCATGGCACTGGGACGAGGTGGCTGAGAGGTTAAAGCCGTGGACTGCTAACCCATGGTGCTCTGCACGCGGGGGTTGGAATCCCATTCTCGTCGCTGTTATCGATACTTTTCAGTGTTGCTACTTTTGCATGACCACAGCTGACTTACTGAAATTGGAACTCCAATGGCCAGTTTCTATGCATTACGCCATTATAAAATCTCAATGAATAATTTGAGCCTGTTGCCTAAACTGCATTGAAATGTGGATTGAATTGAAATAATGAAAAGGAACGCGTTTCTCTTTTCCAAGTCAAGTTGCTGTGAACTTTTATCAGGAAAATGAAATAACGAGAGATGCGAAGTGCATGTTTATGCAATGCGATTCTTAATAAGTGATTTGTCAGATGAAATCTGGAGCAGGTTGGGTAGAAGTGATTCATCTTGGTGAGAAGAGCATAGAGAGACAGCACAAAATAATGGTGATATTTCATAAAGGGCAGGGGATGGGTGTCGGGGCACCGAGAACTGGCTGCAAATGCAAAGTCGAGAATTGCCGATGTGGGTGCCGTGCATGGGCATGGACAGACTTACACACTGGTCTCGCCCTTTCCCCTTGGTCTCGCCAGTGATGAATGCCGAACATAAGATACAGATAAAGGCAAGATGTGGGAAGCAAGCTCCCTCTCGTTTTGCACACACTGGATGCATCACATTGAACTATGAACAACTGGAGAAGTCAGCATGTTAACTGCAGGGAATGAACCCAAACTGTGTATCAACCGCAGATTAATGAAGCATAAGCATGAAAAAATATTTCAAGTGCCTTTATACGCATGTCATTAACAGATGTTTCGTTCGAATACACGTGTGGCTGAAAGAAGAAGACACCACATTTCAAGGTGGATGACAACAGTACCAATTTTGTCTTGAAATTGAGATCTATTTGATCACTTCACACAGTGAACAAGTTCAATTTAAATAATACAAATCACATTCCCTCACCTGGAATAAAAGTATGATTGCATTACAAATATTGTCCTTGCTAAGTTATACTTACTCAACATGAAAAATAGGATGCAATTTTTATTGAACATACGTCAATTAGCACCATTATCTTACTTCGGATTGACTGCAAAATGCACATGCTAACTAACGTTTAAGAAAGAAAGTCTTTTGGAAATAACGATTCGGTGGTGATTAAGAATAAGATTAGGTTCTCATGATGTGGATATTTCACCAATGTTTCCAGTGGTGGAAATGGTCAGTGGGCAGTCTTTCTATGATGGTATAGAGGTGTGTGAGCTGCCAGGGATGAGAGCTCCCACCTCATCTGGAGCAGCGTCTGTTGACATGGACCAGGGAGCTTTGTGACATCAGTCTGGGAGTTCCAAGCTCACCTGGAGCAGCTTTTATTGACATGAAACCGCAGGGAGCATTGGGACATCAGACTGGTAGATCCAACCTCAACTGGATCGCTTCTATTGACATGGAGCAGGGAGCATTGGGATATCAGACTGGGAGCTGCAACGTCAACTAGAGCAGCTTCTATTGACATGGAGCAGCTAGGAGCAATGGAACGATAGGTTGGGAGTTTCAACCTCACCTGGAGCAGCTTGCATTTACATGGAAGAGGAGGGAGTATTGGGACATTGGGCTGTGAGAAAGGATATTCAACTATTTTAATCTGAAGTAAATTAGGTTTCAACACTTCAGATGTTAATTGATTTATGAAAAATCTCTTCCGGAACCTTAATTAATTCTATAGATATTAAAGACAAGTCCTATAAATGTTCAACTCAGGAAAATGCATTGCTACAGAGAGAAATGGGAGTGATGTTTCAAGTCTTTGACTTTTCTTTTGTGTTCGACTCTGCACCGGATTAAATCACCGGTTTTTCACTCATTTCATGTTATTCAGTTTCCTGCACATACAGAAAGGTCATTAACGTAATCTAAAGCTGAAAATTAATGGGAATATGCAATATTGTGATTAGGCTGGAGTTTACCTCTAATTATGGTGGAAACACAGCAAAGTAAATTGTAATTTCCTCGATCAGCAGTGACCTCACTAATTGGCTGATCAGATTGTGAATGGTAGTTTTTTGAAGGACAATTTAAAGTGAAACAATAATGTTGATTATCTTTGTTCTTTGTTCACCTTGTGACTGTTACTGCTATTGCTCATGTCCTTGTTTGCACCACAGCTGTGCAGCTGGCCAGTGGTACAACCATTCGTATAGCTGGCGACTGATCAGGTGGTTGTAGCTTCGACTTTTACTTGGCGCAGTCGCATTGTGGAGATTCATCACACATCCAAACTAATCTTTCTTGCTACACTGAGGTGGATAATATTTGAAATTTTCATCTCCACGAACGGAAATTCTTTCACTGTCTTCTATCAGTTAAACATTACCAAGAACGATCAGAGTTAAAAATTACACAGCACCAGGTTGTATAGAACAGGCGTATTTGGAAACACCAGTATTCCATGCGGTGCTTCTTCATATGGTAGTTGTCAACTGCGGGACTCTAATCTGGCTTTGTGTGATTTTTAAATTTGTCCACCCCAGTCCAACACCAACAGCTCCAAGTCATGGGTAACATCGACACCACGAACGGACGGTTAAAGTCCAGATGATCTTCCAAAAGATCACGCACGTTGACACACACATCAAGTTTCTGCAGAAAGAACCCACCTGATGAAGGAGCGGCTCTCTGAAAGCTCGTGATTCCAAATGCACCTGCTGGACTATGCCCTGATGTTGTGTAATTTTTAAAAACTTTGTCTACCCAACTCAAACACTGGCACTTCCATATCATAGAGAACATCAGTCATGTCCCAGCGCTGTCAGAGAAGGCAATCCTGGAAAAGCCCCACACATTGCTCATAGGTACGCTTCGTTTTCAGAAACCAACCCACACAATCGCTGCATCTCCTGTGTCTGAAAAGCACAGAAAAGAAATAGCTGAGACTCAGTTTTGACAGTTTTTTGAAACTCTTTGGAAGTGGAATCAGATGAGAATGAAGGATGAACTGTCCGACTGTGCAGGGAGAGGGAAGACACTTTTCCCTTCTTTCAAGGGCTGGGGTATTGACTAATCTAAGGCATTAAACAGCTTCCTGGTAGAGCTACTCTCTCTGCCTCAGGAAAAAGAAGTCCTGTTTAAAGAAGTCAAGAAGTTAAAAATCGCACAACACCAGGTCATAGTCCAACAGGTTTAATTGGAAGCATTAGCTTTTGGAGAGCTGCTCCTTCATCAGCTGGTTGCGGACTACACAGTTGTAACATACAGAATTTATTGCAAAAGGTTACAGTGTGACGTAACTGATATTATACATTCAAAAATAACTTGATTGTTTGTTAAGTCTTCCATCTGTTAGAATGACGACGTTAAGTTCACTTCTTTCTTATGTATATTGCGAAACTTTCTTTTCATAGTTACATTCTCAGGTGAACTTTAACAATTAATGTCAACCCAGAGAATATGTTGAAGGTGTTAGTCCCTGTGTGCTCTGTCCGTGCCATAATGTTTAGACTGTCGCTAATCTAAAAATAAAACAACACGCTGCAGGCAAGGATGCTTTGAGACATGGTACATTGGTGAAACCGAAAAGAGGCTACAGAACGGATGAATGGCGACTGCAAATCAATCAATAGGCAGGTGTGCCCCTTCCAAGTTGGGGAACACTTCAGTGGTCCAGGACATTCGACCTCGGACATTCGGGTGACCATCCTCCAAGGCGGACTTCGGAACAAGCAGCAGCTGAAAGTGCCCGAGCAGAGGCTGATAGCTAAGTTCGGTACCCATGGTGATGGCCTCAAACGGGACCTTGGCTCATGTCAAAGTACAGGTGATCCCATTACCCTATCTACACAAACAGACCCTCCTACACACACACACACACACACACACACACACACACACACACACACACACACACACACACACACACACACACACACACACACACATGTTTGTGGGGTGAATTTGTACTTACAGATTTGCATTGTACTTTGCTCAAAAACTGTATGAATCCATGAAAGGCTGTGTTAACTCATTTTATAAAATTAGAATCAGTCTAAACATTATGGAACAGACAGCATCACACGGGGGCTGACACCAATTGTTAAAGTTCACCTGAGAATGTAACTTTAAAATAAAAAGATTTGTGCTTTACATATGAAAGAAGTGAAGCTAACATTGTCATTCTAACAGATGGGAGACTTAGCAAACAATCAAGGTATTTTTCAATGTACAATTTCAGTTACATCACACTGTAAACTTGTGCTATAAATTCTGTGTCTTACAATTGTGTACTCCACAACCACCTGATGAATGGGCAGCGGTCCGAAAGCTACTATTTCCAATTTAGTCTGTTGGAATATAACCTGGTGTTGTGCGATTTTCAAATTTGCATACCCCAGTGCAAAACCTGCATCTCCAAGTCATTCAATCGAGGCACTCTGGTCACAGAACCAACCTTTGTGCATTCAACTTATTAAATTCCAGAAAAAACCTGAATGTTTCAGGAATGATCATTTTTGTCGTACTGAGCCTGAGCAGGCAAAGGCAACTGCTGTCAGCGTTTAATCCCATTTGAATTCACCTCCGACATGAAATTCTCACTGACTCTGACAGAATTGCAATCTTTGCTGTTTAGTAATGTCAGGAATTCATGTTCAATTTATGACTTTCATAAGGAACAGCAAATATTTTTCCCTTACTGGAAGTCAACATTGGGAAATAGCAGTGAGAGAGCTGAATTTCAACACTTTTGCAACGAGGAAGAAAGATGCAATGCTTGCAAATTTTCTTGGTGACTTTGTTTTTGCCATATTGATTCAGTTGAAAAATGACAGTTATTGAGTTTTTAAAAGTATGGCGAGAGGCCTTTCAGCCTATTGCATCATTATCAATCATCAAACATCTGGCTTGTAAACACAGTTTCCAGCACGTGACTCATCGCCTGGTGTGGTCTAACATTTCAAGTCTTCATTTAAATTGTTATTCAATTTCTTAAGGGCTTCAGT
Organism: Chiloscyllium plagiosum; assembly: GCF_037043375.1. Classification (NCBI taxonomy): domain Eukaryota; kingdom Metazoa; phylum Chordata; class Chondrichthyes; order Orectolobiformes; family Hemiscylliidae; genus Chiloscyllium; species Chiloscyllium plagiosum. Next base: position 88,447,471 of record NW_028270159.1, read on the forward strand.
GGAACAGAAACACCTCTGTGAACGAACAGTACTGAGAGAGAAACTCTTTCTCAGAGCCGTTTGTCAGTTTTCCTCATGATGCTGTGGAAAATGTTTCTGCACTCACATCTGAATTGGTTTACCCTGTTTCTTCTTCAGCTTCCGTATTGTTTTTATTAAATGATTTAGATTCCAGTACAGACACAAGGTGCAGGTTGCAGAAGTCACGTGTTTGCACTTTCACTGACACTCTGTCTCGCGGGACCTGCAGTCCTTCCCCACGCTGATTCAGACAGCTCTGTCCTTCCTGTGACATATCCCATGGAGAATGGAAGGACAGGCATTAATAACCCGCACTTCGGAACGTTGCGACAGTTTTAAAACGTTTGCACTGCCCCAGCGAGGAATTAAGCTCCTAACCCCCGCATAACTTGCGGCGACACGCACCACTGGACAACAGTTTCAAAGGAGACCCTTCAATCCGTTGTGGCTCCATTTGTCAAAAACAGCTGCTTAACGACTCGAATCGTTTAGCCAATAGCCTTATAGGTATTGGCAGAACATATTCACATCTGAATATTTCTTCAGGTTATAAGGGTTCCTGCCTCTCTGACCCTGATGGACACAGAGTTGCAAATTCCAACACCGGCCGGCCTATAATGCTTTTCCACACATCGACTTAAACCTTTCTTTCTTTCTCATTAAATTTCTGGCCCCCGTGATCGATCTCTCCGTCGATGGGAAACATTACTTTCAGTCTACCTTAGACATACACCTCATTACTTTGTACATCTGAACCGTGCCTTCTCATAAATGCCTCTGCACCGTGACAAACATTCCCAGTCTGTCCTACCTCACTTCATGACTGAATCTCTTCAGCTTAGACACTATCCGAGTGAATCTCTCTTGCTCCTTTCCCAGAGTGATCACATCCCTGGACTCATGTGAATTGCAGACAATTGTCCAGGTAGAGCCGAAAGAACCTTTTTTTTTACATTCTGCACCAGCATGTGGTGTGGCTCTGCAGCATAATTGCCTAGCGGTCTGGAGTCACATGGAGGCCAGATCAGTTCAGGACGGCCGATTCCTTCCCTCAAGGCCTTCGGTGAAACAGATGGGTTTTTCAGACAACGGATTTAGCATATTCTTACTTGGAGGTATTTCGTGCATTTGTATTCTGCCATCGTCGTGGTGTGGTGAGAATCGAACCCATCTCACCAGAATATCACCTGGCCTTTTGTATTAACAATCCAGTAGGCTATCGCAGAAAGCCGTAATGGCTGATCTTTTCCAATAGAGTCTCCTTTCCCCAATTATTCTCTGTGTTTATTTATTGAGCCACACGCTCCAATAATCTCTGGTCCATGTCAGTGAAAGCTGCTAAAAGAGAATTGATCTCACAGCCACAATATCCAAACGGATCGAATGATTTGAATGTGCCAATAATATTATAGCCATAAGCATTACATGTTGTTGATGCAGCCAACTGGCGTGTCTAAAGCGTGTTGAACCTTTAACTTTGTGGTGACAATGTTCGAAATTTCATTTTCCTATTTGGATCAGTGTTCTTGACATTGGCAGTTGCAGCTGCTTATGCTTGCATCAGCTCAGGATCAGCTTCTTGTTCCCAGTAAATACTGCAACCTGGAGAAGGATGTGTTGTGGTTATATAATAAATGAGTCATTCTTTGGGACTCAGACACGGATCTGGTAATGTTAAAGTTCGACGAGTAAAACCTGGAATGAAAATCTGACCTCAGGAACAGAGAAAATGACTTTAATTTCCTGCAATCCCATTCATGCATGACCCTTATGCAGGGGATGCTACCATCTTTACCCAATCCTGCCTACTTGTGACTCCAGGTGCAGAACAACATAGCTGGCCCTTAATCCGAGAATGCCGACTCTGTGGGTATGCTGGCCATTCGGCCCATTCCAGTCGACACCATCCCTCCGAAGCACATCCTATCAGACCCACACTCCATACCTATTCCATTCTCCTTCATTTCCCATGGCTGATCCCAGTAACCCGAACACATTCAGACTGTGGGAGGAAACTCACACAAGCAAAGAGAGAATGTGCAAACTGCACACAGTCAGACAAGACTGGGATCGAATCCATGTCTCTCATGCAGCGAGGCAGCAGCGAATCAGGATGAGCAACAAATGCTGTCCTGACCAGCGACATCCACACCCTGTGGATACATCAGGAAGAATAAAAACACATTCACAACTTGGTCAACGGGACTTACGTCTGCGTGGACATGCTTTGAACCAATCGTTCACCCCGGGTAGTACAAGGACACCGATATCACAGAGAAACCAGGGCAATGCGGAATTCAAATACCTGCTGTAGTGGAAACTCACTTACTCAGTCAAACTGGGGGCAGACTGTTCAACAGTCCCGTGTGTGGGAAGGTCTCAATGAGCAATAAAAACTCCAGAGTAACCAGCAAGATTACATATCCCAGAAGGAAATCTATTAAACTGTCAACGCTGCTGTTAATCCCAACCAGCTGCCGGTTTCATAGCGTCAAAGTCATAGACTCACGCAGCATGAAAACAGGCCATTCAATCCTACCATCCCATACTGAACATAATGCCAAACTAAACGAGTTGAATCTCACGGTTCCTATAATTGCTGAGGGTTAATAATGCCCTTGTAATAATATTACTGCATTGTTAATATGAATGGCCAGATGTAGTTCTGTGGACACGTGTTCAAATCCTGGCATGGCAGATGCTGGAATTTTATTTCAATAAATACCTAGAGTTGCAGAGTCTAATGATGATGTTGAATCAGTTGTTGTAGGTCTGATTCACGAATGCCTGATAGGGTAGGAAACTGCCATACTTATCTGATCTGGCTGGCATATGACTCCAGATCCAAAATATCGTGGTTGATTCTGAACTGCTCTCTGGGCAATAAGTAATGGACTCGGCATAAATGAATAGCTTTTTTCTAATCCCACTGAAACTTTCCAATTCATTTATCGATCCAAATATCCTGTAAATATTGTAAATGTACTTTCATTCATCACTGTCTCAGGAATTGAATTGCACACATAAACCATCCTCCGTTTTAAAAAAGCCTCTCATGTCTTATTTTAAATATCTCTCTTTTCACCTGAAACATTTACCCTCTCGTCTTGAAGTGTCGCTCCTTGGAGAAAAGACAGTTAAAGCTAACTCTATTCGAACTCTCAATAATTTATAAATTTCTATCAGGTCGCCTTTCAACCTCCAGTGCTCGAGTGAAAATATTCTCAGCCTATCCAGCCTTTCGTTATAACTCAAACCTTCCCCACTACCAATATGCTGGTACACCTCTTCTAAACCTACTCCAGCTGAATAATTTCCTCGCTATTAGTGGGCGACAAGAACTGGGCACAATATTCCAGAAGAGGCCTCACACCATGTCCTATTCAACTTCAACATAACGTACCAACTCCTACACTCAAAGCAGGCAGGATGATAATTCTTTATTAACCATTCTGTCTATATGTGAAGCAAACTAAAAAGAAATATTTAACTGCATCCCTGGCCTCCGTTTTCCACAAAACTATGCAACGCCCTATCACTTATTGTATAAGCCCTACTCTGATTTGACGTAGCAAAATGCAATACCTTCCATTTATCCAGATTGAACTCCATGTGAAATATTTCAGCCCAAATATTCCAGAAGATTAAGATCCTTCTGGAAACTTAGATCACCTTCTTTACAGTCTCCAATTCTGGTGTCCTCTACAAGCTTATGAACCATGGCTTCTATGAGTTCCATTGTTTTCTCATATAGGTCAATGATTTATACTTATTTGTCGGGGTCATCATTTAGCAGTTTGCAAATCAGGTAATAATTAGTCATGTCGTTAACCATGAGGAAGAAAGCCATAGACTGCAGGGAGATTGTAAACAATTGGAAAGAAAATGCGCTGAAAGGAATTCAATCCAGTGAAGTGGGTGGTAATGAATTTGGGGAGGAACAATGTTAAATGTGTGAATACTGAGTGGTTCAAAGTAATTAAAAAATTGGATTAGACATTCACGAATTTTTGAAGTTGATTGGACAAGGGATCAAGTGGTCTCGAGGGGTTGGAGATACTTTCTGTTCTTAACCGCAGGTGGGAATATAAGAGCAGTAAAATAATGCTGGAACTTTAGCAACGGCCTATTCAATGGCCTATTCAAGTTCAATGGACAGGGGAATCAGTTGGACGGAAGTGCGTACTGCAGGTGCTGGAAATCAGAATCAAGATTAGAGTGGTGCTGAAGAAGCACAGCAGGTCAGGCAGCATCCGATTTGCAGAAAAAATAACATTTCGAGCAAAAGCCCTTCATCAGGAATAAAGCTGGGCGCCTCGAGGGTGGAGAGATAAACGGGAGAACTGAGTCTGGGAAGAATTTAGCTGAGAGTGCAAGAGGTGGATGGAGATGGGTTTAAAGGTGATAGGTCGGAGAAGAGGGTGGAGCGGATAGGTGGGAAGGAAGATAGACAGGTGCGACAGGTCAGTAGGATGGTGCCAAGCTAGAAAGTTTGAATTCGGATACGGTGGGTGTGGGAAGATGAGGAAACTGATGAAGACCACGTTGATGCCCTGGGGTTGAAGGGTCCCGAGGTGGAAGATCTGGCGTCTAGTGGTGAGGGAATGGCGGTGGAGGAGACCCAAGAACTGCATGTCCGTGGGAGAGTCGGTTGGGGGGGTAGTTGATGTTTTTGGTCATGGGGTGTTGGGGTTGAATGTTGCGGGTGCCCTGGAAATGTTCTCTGAAGCGCTCTGCAAGAAGGTGTCTGTTGGCCCCAATGTAGAGGAGACCGCTTCGCGAGCAACAGATGCAATAAATGACACGTGTGGAAGTGTACATGCACATTTGATGGATGTGGAAGGCTCATTGGAGCCTTGGAGGGATGTGAGAGGGAAGACGTGGGTGCAGGTTTTGCAATTCCTGTCGTGGCAGGGGAAGGTGCCACGAGGGGAGGGTGGGTCATTGGAGGGCGTGGACTTGACTAGGTAGTCGTGGAGGAAACAGTCTTTGTGAAAAGTGGATATGGGGTGGGGTTGGAAATATATCCCTCGAGGTCAGTGTTGCTGACACTTTTTACAAACCCACTGATTTCCACAGCTATCTGGATTATACCTCCTCCCACCTCTTGCGCAAATTTTACACTGTATTCCCAATTCATCCACCTCAATCGCATCTGCTCCCAAAGGTCCAGCTCCACTACAGCACACACCAGATGGCCTCCTTCTTTAAAGACCGGAATTTCGCCTCCTATGTGGTTGCAGATGCCCTCCAACGCATCTCATCCATGTCCCGTACCTCCGCCCATGAACCCCACACCTCCTACCACAACAAGGACAGAACACCCCTGGTCCTCATCTTGCCCACCAACCGCCGCATAAATCGCATCATCCTCTGACAGTTTCGCCACCTCTAAACGGATCTCCCCACCAGGGATATGTCCCCCTCCCCACCCCATCCGCTTTCCGCCAAGACCATTCACTCTGTGACTACTTATTCAAGTCCACGCCCTCCAATGACCCACTCTTCCCGCTTGGCACCTTCCCCTGACATTGCAGGAATTGCAAAACCTGCACCACATCTACCTCCCCACCTCTCTCCAAGGCTCAAATGGAGGCTTCCACATCCATCATAGTTTCTCCTGCACTTCTACACATGTCATTTCTTGTATACATTCCTCCCGGTGCGGTCTCCTCTTAGTTGGAGAGAGGAGCTGTGTTCTCGCAGGGCACTTCAGCGAATTTCTCCAGGATACCCGCAAGAATCAACCCCAGCGCCCCATGGCCAAACATTTCAACTCCCCCTCCCACTCTCCCGAGGACATGCAGGTCCTGGGCCTCCTGTATCGCCACTGCCTCACGACCCGATGCCTGGAGGAAGAAAGACTCATCATCCGCCTCGGGACCCTTCTACCCTATGGCATCAATTTGGACTTCACCCGTTGCCTCATTTCCCCTCCCCCTACCTTACCCCAGTTCCCATCTTCCAGCGCAACACCGTCCGCCTGATTTGTCACACCTGTGCATCTTCATTCCCACCTATCCACTCCAACTTCTTCTCTGACATATCATGTTCACCCCCGCCTGCATCCACTTAGAGGACTCTCAGCTACCTTCTCCCCAGCCCCACACCCTTCCCATTTATCTCTCCATCCCATATGCTCCGATTCTCATTCCTGATGAAGGGCTTTTGTCTGAAACGTCCATTTCTCCTGCTCCTCAGATGCTGCCGGACCTGCTGTGCTTCTCCAACATCACTCTAATCTTGAAAGGAGTCAGTTGATTGAGAGGGTTTTCGGATATTTTCTATTGTTGACCACAGGCTGTGGATGATAGCAGAACTTTAGCAACAACCAGTTTAGGGAACAGCTAAAGGACTGAGCACAAGTCTGGTCACCGCATAAATCAACATTTTTCTTAAAATTGTTAGATAAAAGATGGAAGGCTGAAGTATGCAACTTTGCCCATCAAGACCGTTTCACCAATGAGCTTATCACTGATTCCTTTCCAAGTCAAGGTGCTGTGGGCCTTGGAGGGGAACTTGAAAATGGTGGCGTTCCGTTGCATCTTCCAACCTTGTCCTTATAGTCAGTACAGCTGTTGAGCTTTGAAGGTTCTGTGAAAAATGCCCGAATGACTTACTCCAGTGCATCTTATAGTTGGTGCACTCTGCTGCAATTGTGCCTTAGCGGTGAAGAGAATGAATATTGCGGGTATTTAAGAGGGTACAATCAAGTGACTGCATTGTCGTGAACCGTGTCCAGTTCTTTAAGGAATTATTGAAGTTACACCCATCTAGGCAAACGGAGAGATTTCTGTTCCTCGTCTCATTTGTGCCTTGCCAACGATGTAGGATTCACGTGGCAATGAGTTCAGTTTATAATCAAAAAATGTCTCAAGAACATGTTGTTGTTGTCAAAGTGTTTATGTAGCCAGTTTCTATACGTTTTTCCCCGAAATAATAGCTCTGTGGCCGATTCCACGGGGTAATTTGTTTACAGCAAAGTTATTGAATGTCAATGAGATATGACTAGATTCTCATTTGTCAGAGTGATCATTACTCTATTTCGTCCTTGTGTGGACCAATCTGATTCCAGTCGCTGTCTGATTTCAGTGCTTGAAATTTCAACCGTTCTTCACATAAATGTCTCTACCTGCCTTATTAACATGTAAGGACGCTGCAGGGGAAAGCAGAGATTTACGGACATGTTGTCAACACTGGAGAAAATGGTGCTTTGTGGAATGATTGGTTAGGCTGGGATTATTCTCCTTGAAACAAAGGAGGCGGAGTGGAGCTCTATAATCACATAATAACATTTATAAACGTTCAATGTTCATGGGATCTTGACAGGGTAGTTACGGGCAGGTGGTTTCCCGTCTGGTATGAGGAAACCACCAGAGAACATGAACTCAGAATTAGATATTGCCTATTTAGTTCAGAAATGAGGAGTAATTTCTTTGCTCAGGGGCCAGTGAATCGGTGGAACTCCTTGCCGAAACTATTGTTGAGGCTGAGTTGTTGTGTATTTTCAAACTGTGCCAGACAGATATTTAACCATAAAGATGATGAAGCGTTGCCGAGGCAATGCAGGAGAATGGAGTTGAGGATTATCAGATCAGCCATTAGTTCGTTGAATGGTGGAGCAGAGTCGATGGGCTGAATGGCCGACTTCCAATCCTACATCATTTGATCTAACGCTTTATTTTATTGATACCTTTAGAATTCTGTGGGGATGGGATGAAGTGATAGAAAAGGTTTCTCAAACTGATCAGACAGATCAGGAACTAGGCTCATAAGTTCATGACCAAGAAATTTGCTGTGGCCTGGAGACAACAAATGGCACTGGGCACACCGCAGATGGGTATGTGCAGAAGTTGTGTTTGCGAAAGAAAATTGGTGGACTGTTGCCAACTTGGTGATCACGCTGGATGATGGATCGTGGTATGATTCACACAGCAAAAGTTTGTGAAAGAATGAAAGATTCGTTTCATTGGAAAAGTTTTCTGCGTTTCCAATTCAATTGACTGTTTAAAATACAGATCAAAACTTTGTGTGGAGTGTGACATTAAAATTCAAAATCCCACTGGATAAACCATTGCACCCGAGCTCCTTATTTGTTTCACTTTCATTCGATGTAAATTCATAGAAAGTCAAGATAGAATGAAAGGAGGAAAGAAACGTTGCCCTCCTTTTCATTATCCCAATTTAACTTACAACATAAACAAATTGGTGTAATTCTACTTTGATATGGTATCGATTTATCACCAATCTCCGGTGCAATGAAGGGAAAGAGCAAGATTCTCTATCCAATGTATACTAAAGATGCGAGGCACAAAGGGAAACCACAGCTGTGTTTGATAGAAGTAACAGCCAGAGTAGGATTCAAATCCACACATGCACAGTGACAGAGCCTTAACCTCTGGGCCGCTTCAGCTCATTGCAAAGGGGCTCACATGTGACCCGGTCAAGATCACATATGGTGCATGGAGGGGATAAGAAATTCCCTGAGCGGAATCGAATCCACACCATTATATTTCTACTTTCAGTGAATAATACGACCAGCAAAATCCAAGGAATTGACCTCTTCCTTGGAAGGGATACCTTGTCCTTGATTTATTCCGAGTCGGAACTGTCTCAGAATGAAACAGCAAACATGAAATTCCCGTCACATTCACCGCACATTTAGTCTTGGCGCATAATTTTTTCAGACCGTTTCTCTCTCACGTGAAGAAGTATATATGGAGAGAGAAGTGAAGGTGATGATTTAGCTCGATGGTCCTTCTCATATGGTTGAACCTGAACTGGGTAAAATTCCCGGAAATGCAGTTTTGTTCGTTTCTTTTTATTAATTTTGCTGCAACTTCACTCTGGTCATTGCAATGATCGGAAGTGAATTGGATTTATGTGATTGGAATGTTTAATGTTGTATTCAATTTGCTCCAAAATTATTTCAGCTTAAAGAAAATACTGATGAGAAAAAAACAGAAGGTTAAACTACAAAACAAGATGCCAGTTTTGAGGTCAGTTACTTTGGCAGATTTCAGTGTTTATCAAATTGACCCAACATCATGCCGATTATCCTCCCATCTTTATGCCATGGGATTAAAGAAGGAAATCGATCTCCAAGAGACGGGTCACTTCCTATTCATTATTGAATATCTTCACTTGACAATATACAAAATCTGCTCAGTTCCATTTATAATGTTTCATGTGGAATATTAATAGAAATCTTTTAAAACTCTATTTATTTTGCTGAATCTTATTCAGCCGCATTCGTTTCCGATATTTATTTACATCTAAAGTCGTCCAAATTCGACATTGTTTCCTCGCACCTTCCACACCCCCCCCCCCCCCCACCCCACCCCCCACACACCCTACTTTTACACTTTTACCTGACCACAGGCTGACTCTCTCCTGGTGAAACTCACTGCTTCTGTGTATCTAAATGTGCCGTTCCAAATATTTTGGAAACGGTTTCTCTGAGTGACAGAAAATCTGCTCCCATCATTTCTGTGTCCAACATCAATGGCTTTGAATGCCTGAAGATCAGAAAGTTGCGAACTTGAAAGAATGAATTTACCAACTATTTACTCTCTCCAAACCTCAAATATTCTGGAAAACTTCCATTCGTTTTTCCTTGGTTCAGTTTCAAATTTTCCAAACCACAAATAAATAAAATTCCATTCCCACTAAACGCCGTCAGCATTGTCTCTAATGTCTTAGCAGCCCAGTAAACGCTGGCAGTGTCCTCTCTGATAGAATCACAGATTCCCTACAATGCAGTAAGTACAATTCACCCAATCGAGTCTGTAGGGACACTCTGAACAGCATCTCAACCAGACCTTGCTCCTGTCTCTATCCCCGCAGGCCTCTGGCTTGTGATTTCAAATAAACCTGCTGGAATAAAACCTCGCATCGTGTGACTGCTGACCTTATCACTGCGTTACCAATGGCTAATTCACTTAACTTACTGAATTCACTCCCTGGACACATCAGGGCAATTTAACCTGTCCAATCCACCTAACATACAGACTTAAGAGCAGTGCGAACCACTGAGCAAATGTACCATCACACTGAACACTATCTGTATCATGTGTAATGGCTTTTCACACTGGTAACTCATCCTTGTGAAAGCAAGCTGCGCCCATCAACCGGAATTCAATGCATCCAAACGCGCTTCTACGCTGTACAACCTCATTAGTGCTGCTGGAAATGTTCCTGCACTCAAGCCTGAATGGGTTTACTCGGTTTTCTTCTTCAGATTCCTGCTTTAAATAAACATATCAGTCAGGAACAACTCTATATAATGGTTTTCATTGCAACACAAACACAATGTGCAGGTTGCAGAAGTTACGTGTTTGCCCTTTCACTGACACTCTCTCTCCCCAGGAGCTGCAGTCCTTCCCGTGCTGATTCAGACAGCACTGTCCTTCCTACATAGAACATAGAAAAATACAGCACAGTACAGGCCCTTTGGCCCTCAATGTTGCGCCGATCCAAGCCCACCTAACCTACACTAGCCCACTATCCTCCATATGCCTATCCAATGCCCCGCTTAAATGCCCATAAAGAGGGAGAGTCCACCACTGCTACTGACAGGGCATTCCATGAACTCACGACTCGCTGATTAAAGAACCTATCCCTAACATCTGTCCTATACCTACCACCCCTTAATTTAAATCTATGCCCCCTCGTATTAGCTGACCCCATACGTGGAAAAAGGTTCTCACCGTCAACCCTATCTAAACCCCTAATCATCTTGTACACCTCTATCATGCCACCCCTAAACCTTCTTTTCTCCAATGAAAACAACCCCAAGTGCCTCAGTCTTTCCTCATACGATCTTCCTTGCATACCAGGCAACATCCTGGTAAACCTCCTCTGCACCAGTTCCAGTGCCTCCACATCCTTCCCATAGTATGGCGACCAAAACTGCACACAATACTCCAGATGCGGCCGCACCAGAGTCTTATACAACTGCAACATGACCTCAGGACTCCGGAACTCAATTCCTCTACCAATAAAAGCCAGTACGCCATATGCCTTCTTCACCGCACTATTTACTTGGGTGGCAACTTTCAAATATCTGTGTACATGGACACCAAGAGCCCTCTGCTCATCCACACTACCAAGTATCCGACCATTAGCCCAGTACCCCATGTTTGTGTTACTCCTGTGACATGTCCCATCGAGAATGGAAGGCCAGGCATTAATAACCTTGACGGGGGAACAGTGCGACAGGTTTAAAACATTTACGATGCCCCCAGAACTGAGCCCTGTGACAGGAGGGGACACGAACGACGGTAGTGTGGAGGACAACAAAATCGTAGGAGGTCCTTCAGCCTTTTGTGGCTGCACTTGTCCAAAATAACTGCTTAACGACCTGAATCAAGATTTCCATCATTTAGCCCATAGTCTGATATGTCTTGGCATCACAAATTCACATCTGATTTTTTTTTTTCAGTTTAGAAGGGTTTCCGCCTCTCTAACCCTTTCCGCACATATACTGAAACCTTTCTGCCTTTTCCCGAAATCTCTTGGCCCCAGTGTTAGATCCCTCCATCAATTAGAAACGCTTCTTTCAGTCTATTCTATCCATATCCCTCATAATTTTGTACATCTCAGTCGTGTCTTCTCCAATCTCCTCTGCTCGGCGACAACCAACCCCAGTCTGTCCAATCTTTCCTCATAAATGAAATCTTCAGCCCAGACAATATCCCATTGAATCTCTCCTGCAACGTTCCCAGTGTGATCACATCATTGCTATACTATGAATTGCAGAACTGCACACAGTAATCTAGCTAGAGCCGAATTAACTATTTTTTTCCTATTCTGTTACAGTATGAGGGCGTCGCTGGTTCGGCAGTATTGTTTGCGATCCCTAATTGCACAGCGAGCAGTTGAGGCTCAATCGTACTGCAGTGAGTCGAGAGTCACATCGAGACCCGACCAGGTAAGAATAGCAGGTTCCTTCCTCAAAGGACGTCAGTGAACCCGATGGTTTTGTTTTTTCAACAATTGGCCATGGTTGTATAGGTGTTATTAGATTCGGAATTCCAGATATTTATTGAATCTCAATTCTAACACCTGGCATGGTTGGAGTCAAATCCGGGTCCCTGGTTCATTTGCTTGGTGTCTCAGTTAACAGTCCAGTGATAATAGTGCTCAGCCATTGCAGAAAACCCGTGAAACTAATCTTTCTCAATGAAGTCATTTTTCCTCGATTTCGTCCTGTGTCATTTTCCTGAGCTTGACCCCCAGTAATCGCAAGTCCATATCAGTAAAAGCTGCTGCCTGAGGATTGGCCTCACAACAGCGGTAACCAAATGGATCAACTGGTCTGCAGGTCCCGATGGTGGGGTTGGGGCACGTTCACCCAGCCACATTGACCACAGCAGCACAGACTGAACAGTATCAATGTGAGAGTCAGTGTTAGATTCTGCAGTGTCTTAATGAAATAGGAAATGAAACCACAACCACATGATGAAAGAGCAGCGCTCCGAAAACTAGTGCTCAGTTAAACCTGTTAGACTGTAACCTGGTGTTGTGTGATTTTTAACTTTGTACACCATAGTGCAACACCGGCATCTCTAAATTAATGACATGGGGGTGTGGGACGGAAAGTTCAGTTAGTGATCGAAGGAGGGAGAGATATCTCTGAGAACGGATGGATTTGAATTCTGGCGTATGAAATACAGAGATGTGAGCGAGCAGAATTTGAAGGGAAATGATCATCACCTTGGAGAAAATTACCATGTTAAAACAACTGATTCGTTTGTGTTTCACAAAACTGGGGCAGATAGAGAAATTAGTGCCATGACTTGGATTCGAGCCGAGGTTGCTACGGCCACAACGCAGAGTGCTGACCACTATACAATCACGTCATTCCACAGACGAGCACACTGGCAGTGGGTGATAACTACAGTATCATAGGAAATGGTCGGCAGCGTACCAAATCCACAATATCAGTGCTAAGCGAACAGTGGCAGATTTGTGGGAACTCAGAATGGGCTGACCGTTAAATATCGGTTCCCCCAATGGCTGTGGTGATCCCATCATTAATCTGCTGAAGGCTGGGATAAATAGATTTCTCCAAAACATCAAAATCTCCGGGGACAGTGCAGGTGTTGTTGAAATGTATGCTTCAATTGTAATGCAGTTTAACATCGGCTATTTCACCAGTTTCCCCCCACAAGGCAGTAACCACTGCTACCACATAGTCCAAATTCACAGCCCCAGAATCAGAGGAGTTGAGTGGCGCAATCAAGAAGATCCAACTGGAAGTCGGGATGGGGATGATTTCGTACAGATACTCGAGGACTCCAGTGACCCAACCGGTGAATGCACGGTATTTCTATGACGTTTTAGAGGCGGAAGAAATTCCGAGGTTGGGAATGCTCCTGGTCAAAGGCAGGGCAGAAGGGAATTTTTTTTTTCCCAGTTTATAGCAATCAATAGTGCATCTTGCTGAGACAGCTGAGTGCCACAACTAGAGCGTGGGCGGCTGGTTTGAAGTTTGAAATTGCTTCACAATCACCAACTTGCCTGGAATGAATTGCTTTCACCATTTTCATTTCCAATTGTTTAATATCTCCCTGCAGTCTGCTGCTTTCTTCCTCATGGTTAATTACATGACAAACTGTTGTATGATCTGCACACTGCTAAATCACGGCCACTACAGGTAAATATAAATCATTGATCTATATGAAAAAACAATGGAACTCACTGCAGGCATGCTTCGTAGGTTTGCAGGCGATACCAAAATTGAAGACATTGAGGAAGATTATCTAAGTTTCAAGAGGATCTTATTCCAATGATTCGTTGGGCTTAAAAATGTGATATGGAGTTCAATCTGGATATATGAAAGGTATTATATCTTGGTACAGCAAGTTGCGTAGTGTTGGAGAACACGGAAGCTAGGGATGCAGTGGCATCATTCCTTGTAGTTTGCATCAACTACAGACAAGATGATTCAAAGGCATTTCACATACTTCCCTTCATTGTTCAGTCCTTTTTGTATAGTAGTTGGGACGTTATAGTGAAGCTTTGCAGGACATTGATGAGGCCTCTTCTGGAATATTATGTCCAGTTCTGGCCGCCCAGTTGTAGGAATGATATTATTCAGCTGGAGTAGGTTCAGAAAAGTATGCACCTATGTTGCCATGCGTGGAAGGTTTGAGTTATAATGAAAGGCTGGATAGGCTGAGACTATTTTCAGATTTGAGATTGGGGTACTGGAAAACCACAACAGGTCAGGCAGCACGCGAGGAGTAGGAGAAAAACTTTTCGTGCAAGTGTCGTTCATCAGGCTCTTCCCCGAAATGTCGATTCTCCTGCTCCTCAAATGCTGCCTGACCTGCTGTGCTTTCCCAGCACAACACCCTCGACTCTGATCTCTCATCTGCAGTTCTCACTTTCTCCTAGTTGACACTGTTTTCACTTTAGGTTAGGAGTTTGAACGGCGACCTGACAGAAGTTTATGAATAATTGAGAGGCAAGTTAGACTTAACGGTACCTGCCTTTTCCCAGGAGAAGGTTTTCAAGACGAGAGGGCATATGTTTAAGATGAAAAGAGAGAGATTTTTTTAAAAAAAAAGACATGTGAGGCATTTTTTTAGAGAAGGTGTTTTACGTGCGCAATTAACTTGCTGTGGAAGTGATGGATGAGGGTACGTTTGCAAAATTTAATGACAATTGATTCCAAACATGAATGAGAAAGTGGCATTTTAAAAATTAATTTATTCATGCCTAGTACATCAGTTATTTCCCAGAGGACATTTAAGAGTCAATCATGGTATTATCCATCTGGAGTCTCCTGTGGGTCAGAGCAGATGAATATGACAGTTTGCTTCCTGAACTGGCATGAGTGAATCAGATGGGATTTTCCACACAACTGATTCAGGTCATCACGAGAATCTTCAATTCCAGGTACTTATTGAATTCAAACTCCACTATCTGTCATGCCCAGGACCTGAACCCTTTGTCTCCAAAATAATACTTGGGGTTTTGTTTAACAACAAAGTAATAAAACTACAAGGGCATTATAACCACTCAATGGGTACAGGAGGAGGCAGATTGCACTAGATTAGTTTGGCAGGATGTTCAGCATGGATTGATTGCACTGACGGGCCTGTTTTCATGCTGTACGACTCTATGATAGACGCTATGGAACAAATAGCTGGTTGGGATTAACAGCAGCATTGACAGCATAATCGATCACCCGATGGGATATGTAATCCTGCTGGAGTGTCCGGAGATTGTTTTGCTCAGTGATCCCTTCCCACACACGGGACTGGTGAACGGCTTGTCCCCAGTGTTACTGATTAAATGAGTTTTCATTTCTGTAGTTAATTGAATCCCTTCCTGCAGTTCCCACATTGCCCTCCCTTCTCTGTGGTATCGGCGTCCTTTTTTCTACACTGGGTGAACAATCCTTTCAAATTATGTCCACACAGATACAAATTCTGTTTTCCATGTTGTGAATGTATTTTCATTCTTTCTCATTCACCCACACGGTGTGGGTATCACTGGTCAGGACAACATTTAGTATTCGCCCCTCGTTCGTTGCTGTCTGGCTGCACCACAAACCTGGGTGCAAGCCCAGCCTCGGGTCTCTGTCTGTGGGCAGTCTGCACGTTCTCTGCGTGTTTGTATTTTTATTTCTCCCTCTGACCAAAGATGTGAACGTTACAGGGATCAACAATGGGAAATGCAGGCTTATGAGATAGGGAATACCGTGGGGTCTGGTGGGATGCGCTTCGGATGGATGTGTGGACTGGAAGGGCCGACTAGACTGCTTCCCCACACGGTGGGGATTCCTGAATTAAGGGTCAGCTCATGTTTTTATTCTGGTTCTACAGTCTCTCGTAGGCAGGACTGGGTGAAGATGGTAGAATCCCCTGCATAAGGGACACGATTGAATGGGATTGCAGGAAATTAAAGTTATTATCTCTATTCCTGAGGTCAGGCTTGCATTTCAGGTTTTATTCGTCGAACTTAAACATCACCGTTTCCGTGTTCCAGTCGCCAAGGATAACTAGTTTAAAATATTACCCCAACACCATCTTCTCCAGGTTGAAGTCTTGACTGTGTGGAAGAAACTGATACTGAGCGGATGCAAGCAAATGTAGCTGCCACCGCCAGTGTCGGAAACACAGATCCAAATAGCAAAAACATCTTTTAAACTCACCACTGCAAAGTTAAGGGCTCCACACGCTCCACTTATGCCACTCAGCTGTCTTAGCAAGATATACAGGAAATCGCTATGAGAGTATAAACGGGGACAACCATTCCCTTGATCAGGAGCACACTCAACCGAGGAATTTCTTGCGCCTCTATACCATCATCGAAGGACCGCACGCTCACCTATTGCATCATTGTGCCAGAGAGTAACTCTGCACACACATTCCCATTCCCATTTCCGGTTGGATCTGGGCGGCTGTGCCGATATTGAGCTAAAATGCTATTGAAGCATACATTTCAACAATATCCTGTCCCCCGAGTCTTTGATGCTTTGTCGAAATCGATAAATCTCATTTTTCAACATTCTCATTCAAGGGATCTCCACAGCCTTTGAGGATATCGAATTGAAAGATTCAGCTCATTCTCAGTTCCAACATTTCTGTCACTGTTCGCTGAGTACTGATATTGCACATTTGCTGTTCTTCCGAACATTTCCACTGCTATTATACTTATTGCTGCTTGCAAGCATCCTGTTCTGTGGTTGCTGTGATCGTGGTTGTCGGTATTTTGCATTGTGACCACAGCAACCTCGATTTGAAACCAAATCACGGCACTAAGTGTTCTCTCCGTTGTCTTTTTTGTGACACATGTTAAGAAATTAATTGTTTGATCTTCAAATTCCGCTCTCTCACATCTCTGCATTTCATATATCAGGATTCAAACACACCTGTTGTCAGAGATTTCTCTGCTTCCCACGATCATTTAACCTCCTTTCCGTCCCTCCCCCCATTTCTCTGAGGCAATGCACAATCAATTACTCTCTTTCACATTCATACTGTTCTGTCTGTCCTGCTGCTGCGGTCACTGTTTTTGGGTGAACGTGCCCCAATACCATCATCAGGACCTTCAAACAAATCGATCCATTTGGATACCGCGGTTGTGAAATCAATCCCCATGTAGCAGCTTTTACTGACCAGAGTCAATTGTAGCGTCAGGCTCATGGAAAATACCCAGGGCAGTTTTGGTGAAAATACCTTTTATTGGAAAACATGAGTTTTGTGGCTTTCTGCGTTGGTGTTGTGGTAATTTCATGGGACTGATAATCCAGAGACCGAGGTAATAGTCTGGGTAATCGGGCTTGAATCCCACCATGCCATGATTGTCAAATTTGGATTCAAAAAATATCTGCAAGGAAGAATTTAATGACTACTATAGGTCCATTGACAATTGTTGAAAAAAAAATGTTTCGCTGATGTAATTTCAGGATGGAATTTGCTATCCTTACTTGGTCTGGCCTGCATGTGACTTCAGACTCATAACAATATGGTTGAGTCTGAACTACCCTTTGGGCATATCGGAATGGGTAATAAATTCTGCTTCGCCAGAATCGCCCTCATACTAATCCAGAAATATTACAACAAATGCTCATTAGGCTCAAGCAAGAGTGTTGTGTGCAGTTTTGCAGGTCACGTTATAGCAGGGATGTGATCACACTGAGAAAATTGCAGGAGATATTTACCGGGATATTGTTTGGGCTGAAGAGTTTCAGTTGTGAAGAAAGACAGGACAGAGTGAAGTGTTTGTCGCAGTGCAAAGGAGATGCAGACAAGACATGATTGAGTTAGGGTATGGACAGGGTTGACTGAACGAATTTCCCATTGATGGAGGGATCGATCAGCAGGGGCCAGAGATTTAAGGAGAAAGGCAGAAAGGTTTGAGAAGATGTGTGGAAAAGCTTTATCAGCCAAGTGGGTGGTTGGAATTTGGAATACACTTTCTGCATTTTTCAGAGCGACAGAAACCCTTATAACCTTAATAAATATTCAGTTCTGTACTCGTGATGCCAAGACATATAAGGCTGTCGGATAAGCATTGTGAAATGGGATTAAGTTCATTAAGCAGTGTTTTTGACAAGTGTGGCCACATTTGGTTGAAGGGCCTCCTCTGACACTCTTGTCCTCTGTAGTATAATGGTTAGTGTCCTCGCCTGTCTCAGGGCTCAATTTTCCGCTGGGGACAGTGTAAACGTTTTAAAACTGTCGCTCCATTCCCAAGTGCGGGTATTGATACCTGTCCTTCCATTCTCGATGGGGCATATCACACGAAGGACAGTGCTGCCTGACTACAGGTGGGGAAGGACTACAGCTCTCAGGGAGGCAGAGTGTCAGTGAACGGCCAAACACGTGACTACTGCAAACTTCATCTTGTGACTGTGTTGGAATGAAAAGCATTTGACAGACTTTTACAGGATTGAATTATTTACTAGAAGCAGGAAGCTGAGGAAGAAACAACATTAACACATTCAAATATGAATGCATAAACATTTCCCACAGCAGGAATGAAACTGTAAAGGACAGAGTAGCGTTTCGATACATTGAATTTGGGTTCATTTGTTTTGATCAGTTTTACCAGTGTATAAAACCATTAAAATGATGCAGCATTTGCTCAATATGATGGAACATTGTGTCAGTAATTCGCACTGCTGTTCAGAGGGAGGGTTAGGTTGATTGTCAAAGTTAAATTGCCCTCTCGTGTCCAGGGAGTGAATTAAGTAAGTTAGGTGAATTAGCCATGGGTAACGCGGGGATAAGGTCAGAAGTCACAGGACGTCAGGTTATACTCCAACAGGTTCATTTGAAATCATAAGGGGGAGGGACTCGCCTTCTTCATGTGAAATATAAGGAAATAGGGAGGGGAGCTAGGTCTGGGTGAGATGCGCTTCAGAGAGTGAACACCGGCTCGCTTGACTGAAATGCTCTTTCTGCACTGTAGGATTCTGTGATTCTATGAATTGATGATGACGGTGTTTACTGGGGTGTAAAGCCATTAGAGAAGATGCTGATGGGGGTGTACTGAGGATGAGATTTTATTCAGTTCTCTTCTTGGAAAATTGAGAACATTTATCCCTGAACCAAGGAAGACTTAATGGGGTTTCTTCAGGTTATGAAATGTTCAAACAGAGTAAATAGTTGGAAAATTCCCTCTTTCAAGTAAGTAAACATCTAGATGTCAGGCATACAATACCTTTGATAAAACCTTTGAAGGACAAAGAAATGATGAGAACAGAATCGCTGTCACTCGGAGAATCTATTTTTCAAAATATTTGGAAAGGCAGATTTGGTGACATACAAGGAAAAAAATTCACAATGAGAGAGACAGCGTGTGGCTAGGTAAACGAGTAATGGTGTGGTGTAGTCGGTTGGAAGTTGCGGGGAAACAATGTCTAAGTTGGTTGACTTTAAATGTAAAGACATTTCGTGAAGGTGTGCAGCTGAATAAGATTCGGTTCCAAAACTCTGAATTTCGAAAGGTTTGGCATAATATTCCACCGAAAGCATTGTAAATGGAACTGAGCGGATTTTTTTTATTGCGATAGGAAGATATTACATAATGAATAGGAAGTGATCAGTTGCTTGGAGATCGTCTTTCTGCTTTAATCGCATGCGTTAGAAATGTGAGGACAAACACCATGATGTTTGCTCCATTTAATACTCAGTGAAATCTGCCAAAGCAACGAGCTTTTCTGAGAAGTATTCTCCTTAAGCTGAAATAAAGTCGGAGCAAATTTGAATATAACATTATTCGTTCCAATGAGATAAATCTGAACATTGTCAGGTTGCAGCAAAATTAAAATGAAACGAACAAAACAGTATTTCTTGCAGTTCAATCGAATTCAGGTTCAGCCATATCAGAAAGGCCATTGAGCCACAACATCGCCTTTATTTCCCTCTCCATGGCTGCTTCTTCAGTGAGAGAGAAAGTGACTGAAGAAATTATGAGTCAAATGTAGGTGTGAATATGACGTAAAATACTTGTTCTCTGTTTCATTCTGACACAGTTCTGACTCAGGGTGTATCAATGACAGCTATTCATTCTGACCAGCATGGCTATTTATTGGAATTTGCTGTTATTATAATTCTGGTGAAAGCAGAAACACAATGGTGTGGATTCGATTCCACACCATGTAACCTGATGGGGTGACATGTCACCGCTCCACACAACGTGCTGAGGAGACCGAGCGATTAAGATATTTGATTATTATACCGTTGTGCTCTGCATTCACGGGTTCGAGTCACACTCTGATTGCTGACTTCACAAACCGCTCCAGCAGTTTTTCTTTGCACGTCACACCTCTGGTTTGCACTTTATCGAGAATCTTGTTGCCCTTCACTGCACGGGAGATTGACGAGCAATCGACACCACATTAATGTCGAAATGAAGAGCGAGAGCAGTCATTCCATTCAATTGTACATTAAGTTGTTGTAATAAGAAAGAACGCCACATTCCATCTTGTCTTTCAATGAAGTTACATCTGAAGAAAGAGAAACAGATAAAAAGGGATCAGGAGCACAAATTTATCCAGTGGGCTTGTTCATGAGTATTTTAACCAAACACTTCACACAATGATCTGATCAGTATTTGAAACAGTCACTCGGAATTGGAACCGCAGAAACGAACCATTCATTCTTCCACAAATTTCGGCTGTATGCGAATCGTACAACGATCCATCATCCAGGGTGATCACTGACTTGCCAACTGTTTTAAGTCCACCAACTTTCTTCAGCAATCATAGCTTCAGTACACAGCCACCTGTGCTGGGCGCAGTGTCATTGGTTGCACCCAGGCCACAGCACATTTCTTCTTCCTGAGTTTATGAGCCTTGTTCCTGATCTGTCTGATGTGTTTAAGAATCGTTTGCTATCACTTCAGCCCATCCCCTCACAATTCTGAACTTATGAAAAAAATAAGGCGATGGACCAAATGTTAAACAAGGTGGAAATATGCCACTCAGTCAATTATGTCTGCCCCACCATTCAACTAACTGAGGGTTGATCTGATAACCTTCAACTCCATTATGCTCACTTACCTCGACAAAGTTTCCTCATCTTTCTGATTAACTGTCTGGCACAGTTTGAAAATACCCAACAACTCATCCTCAACAGTGGGTGCCGCAAAAATGCCACAGACTTTCTGTCCCCTGAGCAAAGAAATTACTCATCATTTCTGAATTAAATGGCAATATCTAATTCTGTGTTCATGTCGATTGGTGCTCTCCTCACACCATAGGGCAGGCCACCTGCCCGTATCTACCCTGTCAAGATACAGTGAATATTGAAAGTTTATAATTGTTATTATGTGATTGTCGAGTTCCCCTCCACCCCCTGTTTCAAGGAGAATAATCACAGCCTAACCAATCATTTCACGAAGCTCCATTTTATACAGAATTGGCAACACGTTTGTAAATCTCTGCTGGACCTTACAGCGTCCTTACGTATTTATAAGACAGGTGGAGAAATTTCGGCGAGAAAGCGGGTTGAAACTTAATGCACAGATGGGAACTGGAACTTGAAATCAGAAAGTGATTGGAATCGGATTGATCCACAGAAGGACCAAATGCAGCAATGATAACCCTGACAAATGAGAATCTAATCATATTCGATTGACATTCAATGGTATCGTTGTAACTGAATTCCTCCGTGTAATCGTCCTGGGAGCTAGTATTTAGGAGAAATGGAACCTGACCGCCCATATAAAGAAGTTGACTACAAAAGCATGTCCGTCGGTCGATTTTGTTTGATTATTAACTCAATTCTCGTCTCCGTGAAATCTACATTGTCCGCAACGCACAATTTAGATGTTTAACAGAACTCTCTACATTTGCATAGGTGGGTGCAGCTTCAATACCACTGAAGGAACTGGGCATCCTCCACGACAATGCAGTCACTTAACTGTACATTTTTCAATACTTGAACACTTATTCCCTTAACTGCTAAGGCACAATTGCATCAGAGTGCACCACCTAGAAGATTCACTGGAGTACGTCATCCAGGTTTTGTTGACAGAACCTTCAATGTTCAAAACCTTTACGGACTATAATACAATGTTGAAGATGCACTGAAACGTCACCGTGTGCAAATTATCCTTCAAGGCACATACAGCATGACTTGGAGAGGAATCAGTGGGAAATTCATTGAGTGATAAAGTGGTCTTGATGGGCAAACAGTTATACTTCAGCCCTGCATCTTTTATCATGCAAGTTTTAAAAAATTGACTATTGCATTGACCAGACTTGTGCACATTCCTTTAGTTGTTTCCTAAAGCGGTGCTTGCTAAAGATCGAACATCCTCCTCAGCCTCTGGTCAACAATAGAAATATCCAAAAACCCTCTCGAACAACTGATCTCCCTGTCCAACAATCTTCAGAGATCTGTGAATATCCAGTCCAAGGTCTCTTTGGTCCTGTACACCACTCAAAATCCTCACTGTTATTGTTTCAACTCCCCACATTCATTAGCACGTATTGGTCTGGATTCAATTACATTCGCCATGTTTCCTTTCTACCTGATTGTTACATCCCTGCGGTCCCTGACATTATTCATCATAGTCAACTACATAACAAATTGTTGTATCTTCTGTAAACTTCTAAATCATGACACCTACAACTAAGTTTGAATTATTGATCTACATCAGGAAACACTGGTACTCCACTGGAAACGGGCATCCAAACATGGTTCATTTTTGGATGGGATGAATACCTGAAATAACAGCAGAATCGGACCCTTGCTGTCATTTGTAAACCTGATGGTGACTCTGCAGGTTGGTCTCCCGACTGATTCCTTCTCACATGTGGGAGTGGTGAATGACCTGTCCAAGTTGTGACTGCGCAAGTGAGCTTACACTTCAGCGGGTAATTGAATCCCTTCCTGCAGACCCCGCCCCCATGGACCTGACTTCATTGTGGTGTGGGTATCCTTGTGTCTGTTTAGTTTAGATAGTCAGTTGAATTTGAGTCCACGCTGAGACGACTCCCAATTATCCCCGTCATCCATGTGTCTTTTTTATCCTTCCTTATTCTCCCACGGAGTGTGGCCATCATAGTCTGAACAGCACTTGCTGTTCATCCTTAACTCTCCTTGATCTGAGTCAGAGGGAATTTATGGGTGAACCGTACTATTGTGCGACTGGAGACAAATATTTCCTGGTCTTGTTAAGGACGGTAGATTTCCCGTTTGCAGGGAAATGAAAGAATGGATTTTCAGCAAATTAAAACTGTTTGTCACTCTTTCTCTGAGCGGGTTTATATGCCAGATTTTATTCATCAAATCTAATTACTACCAGCTGCGATGCTCCATTCTCCAAGGCTTACTAGCCCAAATATCGCCATTACATTTGCAGATGACACGATGATTGGTGGAGTCGCAGAAAGCATAGGGGACTGTCAAAGAATGAAGGAGAATATAGATAGACAGCAGAGTTGAGCAGAGACTTGGCAGATGGAGTTGAATCCAGGCAAATGTGAGGTAATGCATTTTGGGAAGTCTAATTCTCGAGCGAAGTGTACTGTAAACGGAAGAGCCTTGGGAAAAGTTGATGAGCAGAGCGATCTGGTAGTTCAGGTCCTTTGTACCCTGAATGTAGCTGCACAGGTGGATTGAGTGGACAAGAAGGCATATGACGTGCTGGCCTTTACTGGACGGTGCATTGAGCATAAGAGCCTGCATGCTAAAATTGTACAAGATTTTGGTTCAACCGCATTTAGAATGTTGTGTACTGTTCTGGTCGCCAAAGTACCAAAACGATGTGCACATTTAAGAAAGAGTGCAGAGAAGATTTATGGGGGTGCTGTCTGGTATGGAAGATGCTAGCTTTGAAGACAGGTTGACTAGGTAATGTTTGTTTTCATTAAAGAAAACAAGATTGAAGGGGACCTGATTGACATCTACAAAATCATGAAGGGTATAGCCAGGGTGGATAGAGATAAGCTTCTTCCCAAGGTGAGGGATTCAGTAATGAGATGTCACACATTCAAGTTGAGAGGTGAAAAGTTTAAGAGAGTTCGACGTTGGAAGTATTTTACACAGAGGGTGGTAAGTACTTGGAGAGTGTTGCCAGCAGAGGTAGTAGAGGCAAGCACGGTAGATTCATTTCAGGTGCCTCTGGACAGATGCATGAGTAGATGGGGTGCAGAAGGATACAGATGGTTTGGAATTGGGTAATAGGTTTTGACAGTGGATCAGCTCAGATTTCGACGTCCAAAGGGTCTGTTCTTGGGCTGTAAATTTTCTGTTTTTTCTGTTCTTCTGAGTTCCCTACACGACCAACTTCATGCTACATTGCTACATCTCAGAGAATGACATTGTCAATTCCAATTATCACAGAGGGAATTCGAATGTGACATGTGGCTGTGTTGGAATAAAAGATATACGCTGGATTGGAGTGTTTACTGGGAGCAAAAGGCTGATTTGGAGACGATGTGATCAAAAACAGCTCTTACTGTCAAAATGACAAAACAGCGCATTGCTAAGGACATTTTCAGAGAATGCTTTCAATTAATCGACCTCTCGCTTAAGACTCCAGCAGGCTTCCGCTGAGCCAATCTGCAGTGCGGGTTAATGCTGCTGTTGTATCTTAATAATCTAATAAACGGAGACAAATATGCCCTTCCTCCCCGCGTTTGACCAGGAACACTCCCAGCTTTGGCATTTCATGTGCCTCTGTGCCATCATATAAGAACCACGACCTCACTTTCAAACCAATCATTCTATTTCGAGACCGAGGTTGTGAGATCATTTCTCATGTAGCAGCTTTTACAACATGGACCATAGACTATTGGAACATCAAGCTCAGGAAAAGAACACAGGGTAGCAGTGAGGAAAAGAAAATTTAATTGAAAGTACCTCTTTCTGTGGACTTCTACATCATTTATTTCATTTGCTCATTTGGCTCTATCTAGTCTATTGTGTGCAGTTCTGCAATTCGCATGATACCACGGATATGACAGCACTGGAAATGATGCAAGACAGATTTATCATGATATTGTCTGGGTAGAAGAGTTTCAATTATAAAGAGAAATTGGATAGTCTGGAGGAGTTTTTCTAATAGCAGATGAAATTTAGAGGAGACATGATTGAGATGCACAAAATAATCAATATGGATGGTGTAGACTGAAATAAACGTTTCTCTTTGATGGTGAGATCGATCACGGGGGAGGGGTAGGGTGGCATAGGAAACATTTGAGTGAATGCGCAGACAAATCTAATCTAATCTAATCTAATGTAAAATGTTTTGAAACAGCGGTTGGTTGAAAACTGGAAGTCAGTGCATGCAAAGGTTGGAGAGGCAGAAATCCTCATAACTTTCAGAAGTATTCAGATGTGAATTTTGTGATGCCAAGTCAGACGAGGCTATAGGCCAAGTGATTTTAAGAAGTGTTCAGATAGTTAAGCGAATGTTAATTTCCAGCAATACCAAATAGGCTTCTTTTTGCATAAAATTCCTGGATAGTACCACCGCCTGTCACTGCGTGAGATCAGGTTCAATTCACTTCCAGGATGAATGCTTGCATATTGGGATAGCTCAGTGGATAGAACTGCACCTTTCCACGCCAGGAACCGGCATTAGATTCCAGAATTGTTTGACTGACTGTGTGGAATTTGCACTCTCATGCTCTCTCTCTTCCTTGTGAGTTTCCTCTGGCTGTTCCGATACCTTCCCACAGTGCAAAGGTGTGCAATTCAGGTCAATGGCAAACAAAATCTAAATGGACTGTAAGTGTTGTAAATCAGAGACAAAAGTCAGAATTGCAGCTCGGGGAAAACGGAATGACCATTTCAGTTCAATAGACCCTTCCGCGGAACTGTTTTTAATTTGCAATGTTAACCCTGATTTCTCTCCACTGATGCTTCCTGACTCACTGAGCTTTTGCAGCAATTTCTATTTTCGTAGGTGGATCACAAATGCGGGTTTAGAAAGATAGAGTGGGGCAGTGTGAATCTCATCCACGGCACAGTGCAGACTCAACTGGCCAAATGGCTTCTGTATGCACTGTGTCTAATTTCATTAACACTGTGTCTATAAGTATTTGTCCTTTTTTTAGTCTTTGTTATTCACATCTCTCCTGTCATGTGAAGTGCAGAGCAGGATAATCGACGTATCGGGCATAAGCCACCACAAAACCGTTACCACCTGACGCCTGGAAGATGAACGCCTCATATTCTGGCTTGGGACCCTGCAACAACACGGAAAAAATGTGGATTTCAACGGCTTCCTCATTTCCCCTCGCTCCACATTATTACAGTCTGAAGCATCAAACTCAGCACCACGCTCCGGACCCATACATCTCTCCCCATCTGACATATCACCTCCACCCCTGCCTCGCTCCACCATTCGCTTTCCACCCAACCCCAACCCCCACCCATTTATCTCCCAGCCCCAACCAACAAGACTCATTCCTGATGAAAGACTAATGCCAGAAACGTCGATTCCCTAGCATCCCGGATGCTGCCTGACCTGCTGTACTTTTCCAGCACGACACTGTCTCCGTGGCGAAGATAGACGAGCTCTGCTCAGGCTCTTTCTCTGAGAGCGCAGAAGGCTGAGTGAGGAAGTGATTAAGGTGCACATTAAGGGGATCGGTATGTGTTATAGGAGCAAACTTCATATGGGAAGAGTTAACAATCAGGGATCTCCTTTAAACACAAGAGGGAGGGTGCTCAAACGAGATTTAGGAAGAACGTTTTCACTCTGAGAGTGTTGTTTATTTGGAATTCACTGTGTGACCGTGTGGTAAAGGTATGAGTCAGTAAAACATCTCAGGAGTATTTAACCGAATACATGAGAAGCTGGAGCACACATGGATAAGGACCAGGTACTGGAAACTGGGGTGAACTTAAACAGATATCTGATGAAAGAACCGAACACTGTACAGAAAATACAGAGTATGAAAGCATGGGAAGGGTAATGGCATGGAAACTACTGGCGTTTTGTTACAAGTGGTCTGCGTAATGCTACACTCGTCAAAAGGTCACTCGGGCAGAATGGGGCCAGTGTGGCAGGATGGGATAAGAATAGTGTGATGCTGATACACCAATTAGTAGAGTCAGACTGGGTTGAAAGGTTACCATGGCAGGCTGAGGTAATACCAATTAGTAAAGTCAACCTCGCCTACTAAATATCATCATGGCAGTTTGGGAAACGTCGTAAATATCTAATTAGTAGTTAGTAGAGTCAGCTTGGGACAGGAAAACATTGTGATAGATGGGGTAGCTAAATATCGAATCATGACAGGTTAGTCTGGGACGGAGGTTCATTGAGCACAGGTGGCAGTAGAATACTTAATAGTTACAGTAGAATAAATTAGGAAAAACCATAGTGGCAGAAGCAGAACGATAATGGGAATTAGCACCATCGGTTTATTGTATAGCTGGAGTGAGGTAATTCTGACTAACACAGTTGGCATTTTGATAAGCTAACAAGACATGATTAAAGAAAAGATATAAAGAGATGGAGTTTAATTCAGATACATGTGAGGTGCTGAATTTTGCGAAAGCAGGACTTATACACTGAATGGTACGGCCCGAGGGAGTGTTGCTGAAAAAGAAACCTTGGCGTGGAGGTTCATAGCTCCTTGAAAGTGGAGTCGCAGGTAGATAGGATCGTGAAGAAGTATGCTTTCCTTTTTTGGTCAGAGTATTGTGTACAGGAGTTGGGAGGTCATGTTGCGACTGTACAGGACATTGGTTCGGCCACTGTTGCAATATTGCGTGCAATTCTGGTGTACTTCCGATCGGAAAGATGTTGTGAAACTTGTAAGGTTTCAGAAAGATTTACAGGGATGTTTCCAGCCTTGGAGGATTTGAGCCATAAGGAGAAGCTGAACAGGCTGGGGTTGTTTTCCCTGGAGCTTCGGAAGCTGAGGGGTGACCTGAAAGAGATTCACAAAATTATGAGGGACATGGAAAGGATAAATAGACAAAATATTTACCCTGGGTTCGGGGAGTCCAGAACTACAGGGCTTAGGTTTAGTGTGAGAGGGGAAAGATATGAAAGAGACCTAAGGGGCAACTTTTTTCACACAGAGGGTGGTACGTGAATGGAGTGAGATGCCAGAGGATGTGGTAGAGGCTGGTACAATTGCAAAATTTGAGAGGCATGTGTATAGGAAGGGTTTGGAGGGATATGGGGCGGGTGATTGCAGGTGGGGCTAGATTGGGTTGAGATATCTGGTTGGCATGGACAAGTTGGACAGCAGTGTCTGCTTCGATGCTGCACATCTCAATGACTCTATGACTCTATGCCATGGACCCTGAGGTTCGGGCGAGTCAAAACTTTATTTTCTGAATGTCACTGTTTTTGTTTGCAAATAAAAGATCGACTCCTTGAAAAACTCTCCGCATCTCCTGGTGATAGTCGACATTTTCTCTACGACAACTGCAACTTTGGGTGCAGTATAATTGTGGTGAGTGCAGCTCTGTGGCGCAATGAAAAGCGTGTTAGATTTCTACAAATTTGGTAACTTTGCTATTCAATGTTTTTGGGTTTGAACCGCACTAGAAGTGGATTTTAGTTCAGTTTTCAGCTGAATCATTGAGTGTTGTGCTGATTCATCGCCAATTCCTGTCGTCTGGAGTTCCCGTCCCTGCTACTGATCAGAGGAAATTCCTTACCTTCATGGTTGTGCGTTTCTACGGAATCATATCATTTGAAACATGATCTGACCAGAATCAGATTCTCATCGGCAAAACCTGCAAATTTCGTGCAGAAACCCACTGTGCAACACGTTCTTGGATGTAGGAATGGTGGAGATTATTGATGAATGCAATATGTTTCATGTTACCTGTATGAACAGAAATTTTCGATTGCTTAACTGTCTTTATCCCGTTGTACGACAGGTTGTTGTGGATGAGCTGGGCAAAGACATTGACGTGTTTGGTCAGCCATGATCATATCACACGGCGGGTAGACAGTGAGAGAATTAATCTCACGCTGTTGGTCTCACTTTTCTCACAAACCAGTTAGTCAGCGAACTGAGCTAACCGACCTCCATTCAATGCAGAGCTAACTCAAACAGAACAGTGCATTTGTATTATATAATATTTCATGTAGAATGAGCTGCTGCACCTTCCAACTCCATTAGCTCTTCTTACACTTAACATTTTCAGTTGCAGGTGTTATGCATTTTCTTTCCGATGAGTGCTAACCACTTCCAGAGTGTTTCCCTTTTGCACCCCCATCCAGGCAGCCCAGAATCACTGTCGCTGTTTAATTCACTCCTTGTGTGCTTGCACGCGCTTTTCGAATATTCTGGAATCAGCACCTAAGATGTTTTTATTTCTGAAAATTCATCTCCGAAATCAATAACTCTCAGAATAAAAAATGCTTGACCAAAATTATTTATCGTGCCCTGTTGGGTTTGAAGTTCTAACGTCTAGTTTCCACTCAACGAAACGAGGAAATTACCCTCATATTTACTCTTAAGATCTTCACATCAGCTGGATAACCTCTATTCGGACACAACTAAGTCTTTCCTGATTTCTCCCGCATTATTCTTTAACTATGCCGTCAGTCCATTAAACCACCTCTTTTCGTTTGTAGTGGCTTTATCTCCCAGTAAACCTCATTTCCTTCGTTTCGAACGACATGGTATCATGGCCGTGTCATTCCTAACGTCTTTGTATTCCAGTAAACGATGCCCGTGTCATTATTCATGTCATTATATCCCTGTAAATTTCAACCTGAGAACGGATGCTGGGTTTAATTCAATGCATGAAACCTCACCACTAAGCTATGCAATCTTATTACCGACACAGGAAAGGTGGAAGCAATTCCAATTACAGCTGAATCGATTGGCTGCAACAGAATCGGTTCAAGTCGCAGTCACAAACTTGACTGTTGTTCTTATAGTTATTTCGTCTCTACTGTGCTGAAGTTATGCAGTGAGGGATCAATTACTATTGCCAGACATATATAAGGGGGCGTATGAAATGCTGAAGTTGTGAGACCAGAGCAGTTTATATTGACGTAGACCATTCATTGTTCGACTCTCAGTCTTAGGAATTAGACAGAGAGCGATTTTGAGCAAAATTTGAGCAGGGACGTTTACCCCATGACGTAATACCAAATTGTGTGGTTACTTTGTTGTTTACCTCATTTGCGTGTTTTGCCTCATTGAGGATTTTGAAGTTATCCCCTCTATACAAAAGTTCCGTGCTTTTGCACCATTATACAAAAGATGCAGTACAATAACATCCAACGCTGTTTCAGTCTACTTGTACAGATATTGACTCGTGGAAACAGCACTATGCACTCTCCTCGAGTCTGGAAAATAATTTGCTCCATTCCCAATCTTATGGCTCTTTTCATTCCATCGGCTTCTGTTCTTCACAGAATCCGATTCAGCAGATCTTGTCACTGAGTCATTTATTTGTATGTGTTCAGATGATGTGAGCAGAATATCACAGTCCATAACACAGAAGTCAGACCATACTCAGAGAACCGTACTCTGCTCTAGACCATTTCATGAACACCAGGAAGAAATATCTATGATCTTCAAAGTTGACTAACCTGTTTTTTCTGAAGCAAGATAAACAATTCCAGATTTCTGCTTTTGTTGTCACACGCACCAAGGTTGTAAATGCTGGAACCAGTTGAGCCTGTCCGCTCTCCCACATCCATTTTCTCCCCAGGAGGTGTTAAGATGATGGTCTGAATCGGATTCTTCTATAAAGAATAATCTTTTTATCCATTGATTTCTGGTGTATGGGCCCACTAGGCTCCCGCTGGGTCTCTGTGTTAGCGGTGTTCACAGCAGTTTCCCGCAGTCTTCAGCTTTTTTGTAGCAAGTACCTTCGAGGATGACATCAAAAGATATTCGCTGTTACTGTATGATACTCTACCAATGGAGACAGCTCTATCAATAGAGGCTGCTCAGTCCGCTGGGATGGGATAATTTCTGCAGTGTGTCCTGCGGATCAGAGACAGTGCACTTTATCATTCAGATCATACAGAGTGAGAGCGCTCGAAAAGGCCAAGCGAGTTTTCCCCACAGGAGTTTATTGTAGGTGGAACAATACCAGCGGCACGACCCTAACCCAGGAAAGAATTGTCTCAGAAGTCCATTTGGTAAGTTTAATTTCAGAGTCTGGTCACCATTCTCCATGAACCCTGCAGCCTGCGGGCAATGAGCACAATGAAGTTGGTGGTGGATCCCAAAATGAGAGCATAATTCCTCATTAATATCTCCAATAAAATAGGGGTGGTTGTGGTGGGGGGGGGAAGGGAGGGGGCACATTGTCAGAAGGAAGACAAAATCAAATACCAAAGCAGGTTATAATCTCCTTGAGTAAAATATTTACAACAGTTTTAGCAGTAGCGTTGGAAGTGCGGTAAGCTTCCACTCATCAAGGAAAAGAAAATCAACAATGACCAAAACATACTTATAGTGCTGACACCTTTGCAACTCGATGAAGTCTTTAAAACTCTTTTGCAGTTGGCATTAGGTGGTCAGAGGGCGGCTCACCCTTATCAGAGAACATAGAACAGAGAAAGGACAGCATAGAACAGGCCCTTTCACCCACGAAGTTTAATCCTAATGTAAAATATAGTAACAACCTACACACCCCTCAATTCACTGCTATCCATGTGCAAGTCTAGAAGTCGCTTAAAGGTCCCCAATAACTCTGCTTCCACCACTACCACTGGTAGCGAATTCCATGTATTCACAGCTCTCTGTGTTTAAAAAAAAAACTACTTCTGACATCTCCTTTATACCTTCCTCCTCATATCTTCAAACTATGAGTTCTCATACCAGTCAATCTTGCCCTGGGGAAAATACTCTAGCTATTGACTCTATCTATTCCTTTCATTATTTTGTAGACATCTATCAGGTGTCTCTCTTCCTCCTTCGCTCCAGAGAGATGTCCAAGCCTATTCAACCTTTTTTTTTCATAAGGCAAGCCCTCGGTCCAAGCAGCATCCTTCTTTGCACCCTCTCCCAAGCCTCTGCATCTTTCCTATAGTAGGGCGACCAGAACTGGACACAATATTTCAAGTATTGCCTCACCAGGGACTTGTAGAGCTGCAGCAAAACCTCACGTCCCTTGAACTCTATCCCCCTGTTAATGAAAGCCAAGACACCATATGCTTTCTTAACAACCTTATCCACTTGTATGGCAACTTTGAGGTATCTATGTACGTGCACATCCAAATCCCACTGTTCCTCCACACTGCCAAGAATCCTGTCTTTAATCCTACATTCAGCATTCGAGTTCCACCTTCCAACACGCATCACTTCGCATTTATCCAGGTTGAACTCAATATGCCATTTCTCAGCCCAGATCTGCAGTCTGTCTATATCGCGCTGCAGCCTGCAGTAGCCCTTTATTCTATTACCGACACCTCCAAACTTTGTGTCATCTGCAAATTTACTAACCCTCCCCTCAACCTCCTCATCCAAGTCATTTATAAAAACTACAAAGAGCAGAGGACCAAATACAGAGCCCTGGGAGACCCCACTCAACACTGTCGTCTAAGCAGAATACTTTCCATCTACAGCCACTCTCTGCCTTCTGTCAGCCAGCCAATTCTGTATATATCTGTTTAATGCCTGCAAACAGAGTGTTGATGGAGGGTTGTCTGTTTATGCCTGATTAATGGTCAGTGATAGGGGGTGGTGCAGGGTTGTGTGCGTTTTTCTGTATATATCTGCTTAATGACAGGAGACAGACTGGTGGTGCTCGAAGGTTGTGTGTGTGTTTTTCTGTGTATATATGCTCGGTGGAAGGATAACAGGGCGGTGTGGAGGGTTGTGTGTGTCTGTCTGTGTATATCTGTTTCATGGCAGGTGATAGGGCTGTCTAGGAGGGGTGTGCGTGTGATTCTGTGTAT
This sequence comes from Chiloscyllium plagiosum, assembly GCF_037043375.1. NCBI lineage: Eukaryota > Metazoa > Chordata > Chondrichthyes > Orectolobiformes > Hemiscylliidae > Chiloscyllium > Chiloscyllium plagiosum. The sequence goes on from NW_028270159.1 coordinate 88,480,318, forward strand.
GTATATTTAAGGGCTGGAGACAGGGTGGTGGTATGTGTACCTGTTCCGTGGCAGGAGACAAGGTGGTCATGGAGGATTGTGTGTGTGTTCCTGCATATATCTGCTCAATGACAGGAGGCATGTTGTTCATGGAATGTTATGCTTGTGTGTGTGTGTTTCTGCGTATATCTATTTAATTGCAGGAGATAGGGTGGTGGTGGAGAATTGTGTATGCATCTGCATTTTTGTGTATATCTATTTAAGGGCAGTAGGCAGGGTGTTCGTGGAAGGTTGTGTGTGTATATTTCCGTGTATAACTGTTTGGTGACAGGAGACAGGGTGGTCAAGGAGGTTTGAGTGAGTGTGCGTGTGTGTTTCTGTGCATATGTGCTTAATGGCATGAGACAGTTTGGTGTGTGTATGTTATTATGCATATCTGTCCAATTGCAGGAGGCAGGGTGTTCATGGAGTGTTGTGCATGTTAGTGATTCTGCGTATATCCTTTTAATGGCAGGAGACAGGGTGGTGGTGGAGGTTAGATGTCTGTGTTTCTGTGTCTTAATGCTTATGGGTAGGATACACGTTGGTGGTGGACGTTTGTGTGTGTGTTTCTGTGCATATATGTTAAAAGACAGGAAACAGGGTGGTGATGGTGGAAGGGTGTGTGTGTGTGTTTCTGTGTATATCTGTTTAATGCCAGGAGACAGAGTGTTGGTGGAGGGTTGTCTGTGTGTTTTTCTTTTCTGTGCCTGTCAGTTTAATGCTGGTGTTAGGGTGGTGGTGCAGGGATGTGTATGTTTTTTTCTGTAAGTATCTGCTTAATGATAGGAGACAGACTGGTGGTGGTGGAGGGTTGTGTGTCTGTCTGTTTCTGTGTATATCTGATTAATTGCAGGAATCAGGGTGGCGGTGGAGCGTTCTGTATGTATGTGTGTTTCTGTGTATATCTGTTTAAGGGCAGGAGACAGGGGGATGGTAGAGGGATGTGTGCGTGTTTCTGTGTATATCTGTTTTAAGGGCTGGAGAGAGTGTGGTCGTGGCGGGTTGTGCGTGTGTGTTTCTGTGTATATCTGATAAACGGCAGGAAACGAGATCGTGGTCGAGGGATGTGTATGTGTGTGTGTGTTTGTGTGTTTGTGTATATACCTGCTTAAAGGCAGGAGACAGGTGGTGGTGGAGAGTATAGTGTCTGTATTCCTGTATCTATGTGCTTACTGGCAGAAGACAAGGTGGTATGGAGGGTTGTGTATGCATGTGTTTTTGCGTATATCCGTTTAAGGTCAGTCGGCAGGGTATTCATAGAACATAGACCAAAAATCATTACAGCCCAGTACAGGCCCTTCGGCCCTCAACGTTGCGTCGACCTGTCATTCCAAACTGAAGCCTATCGAACCTACACTATTCCATGTACTTCCACATGCTTGTCCAATGACGACTTAAATGTACTTAAAGTTGGGTAATCTACTACCATTGCGGGCAAAGCATTCCATACCATTACTAATCTCTGAGTAAAGGAACTACCTCTGACATCTGTCCTATATCTGTAACCTCTCAATTTAAAGCTATGCCCCCTCGTGCTCGCCGTCACCATACTTGGAAAAAGGCTCTCCCTGTCCACCCTATCTAACCCTCTGATTATCTTTAATGTCTCTATTGAGTCACGTGTCAAACTTCTTCTCTCCAACGAAAACAGGCTGAAGTCCCTCACTCTTTCCTCGGAAGACCTTCTCTCCATACCAGGCAAGATCCTAGTAAAACTCTTCTGCACCCTTTCCAAAGCTTTCATATACTTCTTATAATGCAGTGATCAGAACTGGACACAATATTCCAAGTGCGGTCGCACCAGAGTTTTGTACAGCTGTAGCATAACTTAATAGTTCCAGAATCGATCCCTCTATTAATGACTTCTTAACAAAACGGTCAACCTGGGTGGCAACTTTCAAGGATCTGTGTACCTGGACACCGAGATCTCTCTGCTCATCTACACTACCAAGGATCTTTCATTAAGTCCAGTACTTTGAATTCCTGTTCCTTCGACCAAAGTGCATCACCTCACGCTTGTCCACATTAAAGTGCATTTTGCACCTCTCAGCCCAGCTCTGCAGCTTGTCTATATCTCTCTGTAACCTACAACATCTTTTGTCACTATCCATAACTCTACCGACCTTAGTGTTGTCTGCAAATTTACTAACCTACCCTTCTATTCCCTCATCCAGTTCGTTTATAAAAATGATGAACAGCAGTGGACCTAACACCGACCCTTGCGGCACATCACTAGTAACTGGACACCAGATGAACATTTCCCATTAACCACATCCCTCTGTCTTCTTTCAGTAAGTCAATTACTTATCCAAACTGCAATATCTCCCACAATCCGATTTCTCCGCATTTTGAACAATAGCCTACTGTGGGGAACCTTATCAAATGCGTTTCTGATATCCATATACATCACATCAACCGGTTTACTCTCATCTATCTGTTTGGTCATCTTCTCAAAGAACTCAATACGGTTTGTGAGGCACGAAATCACTTTCACAAAACCGTGCTGACTATCCATTATCATAATATTATTTTCTAGATGATTGCAAATCTTTTCCAACACTTTACAAACAACTGAATTAAGGCTCACTAGTCTATAATTACCAGTGTTGTCTCTACTCCCCTGCTTGAACAGGGGAACCACATTTGCTATCCTCCAGTCTTCTGGCACTGTTTCTGTCGACAATGACGATTTAAAGATCAATGCCAAAGGCTCAGCAACCTCCTCCCTGGCTTCCCAGAGGATCCCAGGCTAAATCCCATCCAGCCCAGTGGACTTATCTATTTTCACATTCTGCAGGATTTCTAATACCTCTTCCTTGCGAACCTCAATCACACCTAGTCTAGTAGACTGTATCTCGGTATTCTCCTCGACAACATTGTCGTTTTCTAGAGTGAATACTGTCGAAAAATATTCATTTAGTGCTTCCTCTATCTCCTTCGGTTCCTCACACAACTTCCCATTAATATCCTTGATTGGCCCTAACCTTACTCTTGTCATTCTTTTATTCCTTAAATACCTATAGAAAGCCTTATGGTTTACCCCGATCCTATCGGCCAACAACGTCTCGTATCTCCTCCTGGCTCTTCTGAGCTCTCTCTTTAGGTCTTTCCTGGCTACCTTGTAACCCTCAAGTGCCCGAACTGAGCTTTCACATCTCATCGAAACATAAGCCTTCTTCTTCCTCTTGACTAGAGATTCCACTTCCTTCGTAAACCAAGGCTCCTGCGCTCTACAGCTTCCTCCCTGTCTGACAGCTACACATTTATCTAGGACACTCTGGAGCGTTTCCATGAATAAGCTCCACATTTCTAATGTGCCCATTCCCTGCAGGTTCCTTCCCAATTTAATACTTCGTAAATCTTGCCTAATCGCATTGTAACTACCGATCCCTCAGCTGTAAATTTCGTGGAAGGTTGTGTGTGTTTGTGTGTGTGTGTGTGTGTGTGTGTGTGTGTGTGTGTGTGTGTGTGTGTGTGTGTGTGTGTGTGTGTGTGTGTGTGTGTGTGTGTGTGTGTGTGTGTGTGTGTGTGTGTGTGTATTTCCGTGTATGACTGTTTGATGACAGGAGACTGGGTGGTCAAGGAGATTTGAGTGAGTGAGTGTGTGCGTGTGTGTTTCCGTGCATATGTGCCGACTGACATTAAACAGGTAGACACCGAAACCAACACACAACCCTCCACCACCAACCTGCCCCCTGCCTTTAAGCAGATATACACACAAACACACACACATCCCTCAACCACTACCCTGTTTCCTGCCGTTAATCAGATATACACAGTTTGGTGTGTGAGTGTTTCTGTGTATACCTGTTTAATGTTAGGAGACAGAGTGTTGGTGGTGGGGATGTTTGTCTGTCTGTGTGTTTTTTTCTGTGTATGTTTGTTTAATGGTAGGTGATAGGTTCAGGGTTGTGTGTGGTTTTCTGTATATATCTGCTTAATTACAGAAGACAGACTAATGGTGGTGGAGGGTTGTGTGTGTGTTTCTGTGTAAAATCGATTAATTTCAGGAAACAGGGCGGTGGTGGAGGGTTGTGCGTTTGTTTCCGTGTATATCTATTTAATGGCAGGAGGCAGGGTGGCCGTGGAGGTTTGTGTGTGCGCGTGTTTCTGTGTATATCTGATTAACGGCAGAAAACAGGGTGGTGGTCAAGAAATGTGCGTGTGTTTCAGTGCATTTCTGTTTAATGGCAGGGGATAGGGTGGTCGTGGAGGTGTGTGTGTGCTTCTGTGTATATCTATTTAAGGGCTGTGCGTATATGTTTCTGTGTATATCTGATTAACGGCACGAAACAGAGTAGTGGTTGAGGGATGTGTGTGTGTTTGTGTGTATATCTGCTTAAAGGCAGGAGACAGGCTGATGGTGGAGGGTTGTGTGTTATTTCGGTGTCTACCTGCTTAATGTCAGGAGGCAGGGTGGTCATATTGGGTTGTGTGCGTGTGTTAATATGTATATCTATTTAAGGGCTAGAGACAGGGTGGTGGTGGAGGGTGCTGTGTGTGTGTTTCTGTGTATAACTGTTTAATTGCAGGTGGCATGTTGGTGGTGGAGGGTTGTGTGTGTGTTTCTGCGTATATGTGCTTAATGGCAGGACACATGATAGTGTGTGTGTCTTTCTCTGTATTCCTGTTCAATGGCAGGAGACAGGATGGTCATGGAGGGTTGTGTGTGTTTCTGCGTATCTCTATTCAATGGCAGGAGACACAGTGGTGTTGGAGGATAGAGTGTCTGTGTTTCTGTTCCTGTGTGCTGAGTGGCAGTGAGAGGGTGGTGGAGGGTTGTGTATGTTTCTGTGTATATCTGTTTAAGGTCAGTAGACAGGGTGTTCGTAGAAGGTTGTGTGTGTGTTTCTGTGTATATCTGTTTAATGGCAGGTGACAGGGTGGTGGTCGAGGTTGGTGTGTGTGTTTTATGTGTGTATATGTTTAATTGCAGGAGACAGGCTGGTGGTGGAGGGTGGTATGTGTTTGTTTCTGAGTAGATTTGTTTCATGGCAGGAGACGTGGTGGTCCTTGAGGGTTGTGCGTGCGTTTCTGTGTATATCTGCTTAATGGCAGAAAACAATGTGGTGGTTAAAGGTCGTGTGTGTGCATTTTTACGCATATCTGTTTAATCGCAGGGGATAGGGTTGTGGTGGAGGGTTGTTTGTGTGTTTGTGTGTGTTTCTGTGCATGTCTGTTTAATGGCAGGAGACGGGGTGATGGTGGAGGGCTGTGTGTGTGTGTTTATGTGTATATCTGATTAATGGCAGCAAACAAGGTGGGGGGTTCTGTATATGTGTGTGTTTCTGTGTATATCTATTTCAGGTCAGAAGACATGATGGTGGTCGAGGGTAGTGTGTGTGTACTTCCGTGTATATCTGCTAAATGGCAGGAGAAATGGTGGTGGTGAAGTGTGGAGTGCGTGTTTGTGTGTATATCTACTTAATGGCGGGAAATAAGGTTGTGGTGGAGGGTTGAGTGTGTGTGTTTCTGCATATATCTGTTTAATGTTAGCTGGCAGGGAGGTTATGGAGGGTTGTGTGTGAAAGTGTTTCTGTATATATATATTGAATTGCAGGAGAAGGGTGGCAGTGGAGGGTTGTGTGTGTGCTTCTGTTTACATCTGATCATTGGCAGAAAACAGCTTGCCAGTGTAGTGGTGTGTGTGTGTTTCTGTATATCCCTGTTTAATGGCAGGAGACAGGATGGTAGTGAGGTTTGTGTGTGTTTCTGTGTATAATTGATTTATGGCAGCAAACAGTGTGGTGGGGGAGGGTTCTCTCTATATGTGTTTCTGTATATACCAGTTTAATTGCAGGAGACAGGTTGGTGGTGGAGGATGGTATATGTTTGTTTCTGATTATATCTGTTTCATGGCAGGAGACATAGTGGCGGTTGATGGTTGTGCGTGTGTATCTGTGTATATCTGCTTAATGGCAGAAAACAATGTGATGGTGTACTGTTGTGTGTGTATTTCTACGTATATCTGTTTAATGGAAGGAGACAGGGTTGTGGTGGAGGGTGGTGTGTGTGTGTGTTTCTGCGTATATCTGTTTAATGATAGGCGAGGGGGTGGTCCTGGTGGTGTGTGTGTATGTTTGTGTATATCTGTTTAATGACAGGAGACAGGGTGGTGGTGGAGGCTTGTCTGGATGTTTCTGTAAATATCTGTTTAATTGCAGGAGACAGGGTGGTTTTGAAGGTTGTGTGTGTGTTTCTGTGTATGTCTGTTTAATGGTAGGAGGCGGGGTTGTGCTGAAGGTATGCCATTATGTTTCTGTATAAGTCTGTTTAATTCCAGGAGACAGGGTGGTGTGTGTGTGTGTGTGTGTGTGTGTGTGTGTGTGTGTGTGTGTGTGTGTGTGTGTGTGTGTGTGTGTGTGTGTGTGTGTGTGTGTGTGTGTGTGTGTGTGTGTGTGTGTGTGTGTGTGTGTGTGTGTGTGTGTGTAAATGTTTAATTGCAGGAGACAGTGTGGTGTTGGAGGAATGAGTGTGCGTGTTTCTGTGTATATCTGTTCAATGACATGAGACTGGGTGGTGGTTCAGGGTTGTCTGTATGTTTCTGTAAATATCTGTTTAATTGCTTAATGACAGGAAACAATTTGCTGTTCAAGGATTGTGTGTGCGCGTGTATGTGCATGCGTGTGTGTGCATGCGTTTCTGTGTATGTCTGATTAATGGCAGAAGACAGGGTGTTGGTGTCGAGATGTCTGTGTGTTTCTGTTTATATCTGTTTAATCACCGGAGAGTGTGTGATTGGGGAGGGTTGTGTGTGTATTTATGTGCATATCTGATTAACGGCAGCGAACAGGGTGCTGGTGGAGGGTTCTGCATGTGTGTGTGTTTCTGTGTATACCTGTTTCAGGGCAGGAGACATAGTGGTGGTCGAGGGTTGTGTGTGTGTGTGTATATTTCTGTGTATATCTGCTCAATGGCAGCAGAACAGGGTAGCGGTGGAGGGATGTGTGTGTGTTTGTGTGTATATCTGTTTAATGTCAGCACACATCGTGATTCTCGAGGATTGTGTTTGTGTTTTTCTGTGTATATCTGTTTAGTGGCAGGAGGCAAGGTGGTGGTGAAGTGTCGAGTGCTTGTTTGTGTGTATATCTACTTAACAGCAGGAAATCAGGTGGTGGTGGAGGGTTCTGTGTGTTTGCTTCTGCATATGTCTGTTTAATGGCGGGTGGCAGGGTGGTAGTGGGGTGGATGTGCGTTTCTGCATATATCTGTTGAATTGCAGGTGGCAGGTTGGTAGTGGAGGGTTGCGTGTGTGCGTTTCTGTATATATCTATTGAATTGCAGGAGACAGGTTGGCAGTGGAGGGTTGTGTGTGTGTTTCTGTGTACATCGAATCAATGGCAGAAAACAGCTTGGTAGTTTAGTATTGTGTGTGTTTCTGTATACCCCGGTTTACTGGCAGGAGAAAGGATGGTAGTGGAGGTTTGTGTGTATGTTTCTGTGTATAATTGATTTATGGCAGCAAACGGGGTGGTGGGGAGGGTTCCCTGTGTGTGTGTTTCTGGGTATACCTGTTTAATTGCAGGAGGCAGGTTGGTGGCGGAGGGTGGTATGTGTTTGTTTCTGAGTATATCTGTTTCATGGCAGGAGACATGGTGCAGTTGATGGTTGTGCGTGTGCATCTGTGTATATCTGCTTAATGGCAGAAAACAATGTGGTGGTGCACGGTTGTGTGTTTGTGTATTTCTATGTATATCTGTTTAATGGCAGGAGACAGGATTGTGGTGGAGGGTTGTGTGTGTGTTTGTGCGTATATCTGTTTAATGATAGGCGAGGGGTTGTCGTGGTGGTGGTGTGTGTGTATGTTTGTGTATATCTGTTTAATGACAGGAGACAGGGTGGTGGTGGAGGCTTGTCTGCATGTTTCTGTAAATATCTGTTTAATTGCAGGAGACAGGGTGGTTTTGGAGGTTGGTGAGTGTTTTTTTCTGCATATAACTGTTTAATGAATGTCGATAGGGTGGTCGTGAAGGGTTGTGTGTGCGTTCCTGTGTATATCTGCTTAATGACAGAAAACAAATTGGTTCTCAATGCTTGTGTGTGCGTGTGCGTATGTGCTTCTGTGTATATCTGTTTCATGACAGGAGACAGGGTGGTGGTGGAGGCTTGTCTAGATGTTTCTGTAAATATTTGTTTAATTGCAGGAGACAGGGTGGTTTCGGAAGTTGGTGAGTGTGTGTTTCTGTATATAACTGTTTAATGAATGTAGACAGGGTGTCGTGGAGGGTTGTGTGTGTGTGTTCTGTGTATAGCTGCCTAATGACAGGAAACAAATTGGTTGTCAATGCTTGTGTGTACGTATGCGTCTGTGTTTCTGTGTATATATATTTAATGACAGAAAACAATGTGATATTGGAGGGTTGTGTGTGTGTGTTTCTGTCTTTGTCTGTTTAATGGCAGGAGACAGGATGGTGCTGAAGATATGTCTTTATGTTTCTGTATTTATCTGTTTAATTGCCGGAGACAGAGTGGTGGAGGAGGGTGGTGTGTGTGTGTCTGTCTGTGTGTGTGTGTGTGTGTTTGTGTGTCTATATGTTTAATTGCAGGAGACAGTGTGGTGTTGGAGGAATGGGTGTGCGTGTTTCTGTGTATATATGTATGATGATGGGATACTGGGTGGTAGTGGTGGAGGGTCGTCTGTATGTTTCTGTGAATATCTGTTTAATTGCTTAATGACAGGAAACAAATTGCTGTTCAAGAGTTGTGTGTGCGTGTGTGTGTGCGTGTGCATGTGTTTGTGTGTGTTTCTGTGTATGTCTGTACAATGGCAGGAGACAGGGTGTTGGTGATGAAGTGTTTGTGTGTTTCTGTTTAAATCTATTTAATCACCGGAGAGTGTGTGATTTGGGAGGATTGTGTGTGTATGTGTATGTTTATGTGCATATCTGATTAATGGCAACAAACAGGGTGGTGGTGGAGAGTTCTGTATGCGTGTGTGCTTCTGTGTATATCTGTTTTAGGGCAGGAAACAGGGTGATGGTCGAGGATTTTGTGTGTGTGCATTTCTGTGTATATCTGTTTTAGGGCAGGAAACAGGGTGATGGTCGAGGATTGTGTGTGTGTATGTCTGTGTATATCTGCTCAATGGCACGAGAACAGTGTGGTGGTGGAGGGTTTTTTTTGTGTGTGTGTGTGTTTCTGTGTATATCTGTTTAATGCCAGGAGACAGAGTGTTGGTGTAGGGTTGTCTGTGCGTTTTCTTTTCTGTGCCAGTCTGTTTAATGGTAGTTGATAAGGTGGTAGTGCAGGGTTCTGTGTGTTTTTCTGTTCTCCCTGCTTAATTACAGGAGACAGACTGGTGTTCGTGGAGGGTTGTGTGTATGTGTGTTTCTGTGTATATCTGTTTAATGGCAGGAGACAGGGTGGTACTGAAGATATGCGTGTATGTTTCTGTGTATATCTGTTTAATGGCAGGAGACAGAGTGGTGCTGAAGAAATGCATGTATACTTCTGCGCATATCTGTTTATTTGCAGGAGACAGGGTGTTGGAGGAGGACAGTGTGTCTGTGTTTCTGTGTATAAATGTTTAATTTCAGGAGACAGGGTGGTGGTGGAGAGATGTGCATATGTGTTGCTGTATATATCTGTTTATGGGTAGGAGATGGGGTTTCGTGAAGGTTTGTGTGTCTTTCTGTGTATATCTGTTTAAGTGCTGGTGACAGGGTTGTGATGGAGGGTTGTGTGTGTATTTCTGCATATCTCTGCTCAATAGCAAGAGAACACGGTAGTGTTGGAGGATTGTGTATGTGTTTCTGTGTATAGTTATTTACGGGCAGGAGACAGGGTGGTGATGGAGGATTGTGTGCATGTTTCTGTGTATATCTGTATAATGGCAGGAGACAGGGTTATCGTTGAGGGTTGTGTGTGTGTTTCTGTGCATATCTGATTAATGGCAGGAAACAGAGTAGTGGTCGAGGGATGTGTGTGTGTTTCAGTGCATTTCTGTTTAATGGCAGGAGACAGGGTGGTGTTGGAGGATTGTGTGTGTATTTCTGTGTGCACCTGTTTAATAGCAGGAGACAGGGGGTTCGTGGAGTGTTGTGTGCGTGTGCTTCTGTACACATCTATTTAAGGGCTGGAGACAGGGTTGTGGTGGAGGGTAGTGTGCGTGCGTGTTTCCGTGTATATCTGTTTAATGACAGGAGACAGTGGTGGAGGAGGGATGTGTGCGTGTTTCTGTGTTTAACTGCTTAATTACAGGAGACAGGGTGGTGCTGGAAATATGTGTGCATGTTTCTGTGTGTATCTTTAATTGCAGGACGCGGTGGTGGAGGAGGCTGGTGTGTGTGTGTGTGTGTGTGTGTGTGTGTGTGTTTCTGCGTAAATCTATTTAATGGCAAGACACTGTGTGGTAGTGGAGGGTAGAAATTCTGTGTTTCTGTGTCTATGTGCTTACTTGCAGGAGACAGGGTGGTGGTGGAGGGTTGTGTATGTATGAGTGTTTCTTTGTATATCTGTTTAATGGCAGGAGACAGGGTGGTGGCCAAGAGTTGCGTGTGCTTGTTTCTGTGTACATCTGTTTAATGGCAGGAGACAGGGAGTTGGTCGAGGGTTGTGTGTGTGCATTTCTGTGAATATCCACTGAATGGCAGGAGAGAGGGCGGTCGTGGAGGGTCGTGCATGTGTGTGTTTCTGTGTATATCTATTTAATTGCTGAGGACAGGGTGGTGGTGGAGAGGTGTGTGTGTGTTTCAGTGTATATCAGTTTAATGACAGGAGACAAGTTGGTGGTAGGGCGATGTATGGGTCTGTGTTTCTGTGTATATCCGTTAAATGGCAGGAGACAGGGTAGTGGTGGAGTGAGTATGTGCGTGTTTCCGTGTATGTCTGTTTAATTGCAGGAGACAGGTTGGTGATGGAGGGTTGGGTATGTGTGTGTTTCAGTGCATATCTGTTTAATGATGGGGGACAGGGTGGTGGTAGAAGGTGGTGTGTGTGTGTTCCTGTGTATATCTGTTTAATGAAAGGAGACAGAGTAGTCGTGGAGGCTTGCTGTATGTTTCTGTAAATTTCTGTTTAATAGCAGCAGACAGCATGGCGGTGGAGGATGGTGAGTGTGTGTTTCTGCGTATAACTGTCTAATAGCCGGAGACAGGGTGGTGCTGGAGTTTTGTGTGTGTATTTCTGTATATATTTGTTTAATTACAGGAGACAGGTGGAGGGTTGCGTGTGTGTTTCTTTGTATATCTGCTCAATGACAGGAGAAAAATTGGGTGTCAAGGATTGTGTGTGTGTGTGTGTGTGTGTGTGTGTGTGTATGTGTGTGTGTGTGTGTTCCTTCGTATATCTGTTTAATTGCAGAAAACAATGTGGTGGCGGAGGGATGTGTGTGTTTCTGTGTATATCTCTTTATTGACAGGATACAGGGTGTTAGAGGAGGGTTGTGTATGTGTTTCTATGTATATCTGCTTAATAGCGGGAGACAGCGTGGTGGTGGAGGGTTGTGTTGTGTGTTTCAATGTATATCTGATAAATGACAGGAAACAGAGTGTGGTGGAGGGTTTTGTGTGTGTGTGTTTCTGTGTATATCTGTTTAATGGAAGGAGACAGCGTGATGGTGGCGTGTTGTGTGTGTGTTTCTGCGTATATTTGTTTAATGGGAGGAGCCAGGGTGGCGGTGGAAGGTTGTGTGCTTGTGTTTCTGTCCATATCTGTGAAATAACAGGAGACAGGTATATAAGATTGGTGTGTATGTGTTTCTGCATATCCCTGTTGAATGGGAGGAGACATGGCGGCGGTGGAGGATTGTGTGTGTGTGCTTCTGTGTATATCTGTTTAATTGCAGGAGACAGGGTGGTCGTGGAGGGTTGTGTGTGTTTCTGTGTATATCTGTTTACGACAAGAAACAAATTGGGTGTCAATGGTTGTGTGTGCGTGTTTGTTTGTGTGTGTTTCTGCATATATCTGGTTAATGGCAGGAGACAGGGTAGTGGTGAAAGGTTGTGTGCTTGTGTTTCTGTCTATAACTGTTTAATAATAGGAGACAGGTATTGGTGCAGGTCCGTGTGTATGTTTTTCTGCATTTTACGTTAACCGTGCAATTTGCTGCAGACACGTTCACACCTGGACATGAGCAACATGGATACCAACTGAGTTGGAAACATGTTGGAACTGAGTTGGAAGCGTGTCTTTTTTTAAAGTTTTCAAGATGCCAATTACGCTGGAAAACAGAGAGCTATTGGAAACAGAAAGGGGAAAGGTTGAATGGCTTCAACTTTCAGTGCTGGATATCACTGAGCAGCAGCACGAGCGGCTATGGCTTTTTTCTGTAGTGTAGTGGTCATCACCTGCGCCTACCCTGCGATAAGTCCCCAATTCGAAACTGAGCGGAAGCTGCTTTGCTTTTCAACTGCAGCCTTTTACATGGACAAGAACGGAGCTTAATTGCTTGCTTTCCCATCTGTAAACTTGCCTTCGAATTTGCTTGAACAAACCTGCTCTGGTATTGAAATGTAATGCAATTCCATTTAATTACTGTGCAAAGCATTGTAAAGTTTTTCTCCAACCTGGTTCTGATCATATGCCATTCTGTTTGAGAGTGTCGTTACCGCCTTCTGATCCTTCCACGAAAAGCAGTACCGCATTTGCATTCGTTGCGCAGGCGGCCGAGTTCAAACACAGGAAAGAAGCTGATGCTCTGGTGTCACAGCGCACCACGGATTCCTGAACTTGTCTGTCTGTCAAATGTACCTCAAAGTCGTCTCTGAAAGGCCTCATTTGGAAGCTGTCTGTCGTTATTCATCGTGCGAGAATTGGTACCAGTGGTCCTGAATCATGTTGTGGAGCAGTTCGCACGTTAGTGGCTCATTCAATCAGGAACAGCAATGAAAGAAATTACACACTCAGTGGAACCTCTGGACCTGTGCTTTCATGGCGTCGCTAGTATTCAGGTGCGCCCCGAGATCTAAGCCACGTTGGAACTGAAATGGAGGAATCGACAGAGAGGCTACAGAATGACATCGCATCCATTTGGTTTTCTTTAAATCACTGACGAGCAGGAAAATGTAAACGGGGAGGGCGAATGGAGAAGTGAGGAAGTTGCAGCTCTGGTGAAACTCCTTCTTTGTGATTCACTCAGCAACAAGAGACGTGAAGGTGAGTCAGGCGTGAGAGCTCTTCACATCGAGAACAAAAGGGCAGTTAGCACGTCTTCCGCAGTGAGGGTGGGCTGAGGTAATTACCTTTTGACTTTTGTTACTATGTTCAGAAACTGCCGTTTTGGTTGAGGTGAACAGAAACTGCATTTCTAAAAAGCACCATGGAATTTAACAAAATTTATTGAGTCGCTTGTCGTCGATTCCCACATAGGTTTCCAACGCAGTTGGTATCCATGTGGCTCATGTCTAGGTGTGAACATCTCTGCAGCACATTGCACGGTTAAGGAAAAAGGCAAGGAAAGTGGCTTCTAGAACTGGCTCCGAGGTCAGAGCATTCTCACAATGTGATCTGTCGTTCTCGGATTTTAATGCGACGTCCGGTTTTAGGGTGGAGAACATTCTTTGGGACTCTTATTCTGAAAAAAAAAAACAGACACAGTGACTGAAACGATGCTGCACGGTATGATGTGGAACACGGCCTGCTCAGCTTGATGCATTTTCCCTGTAGTCCGGTGTGTTTCATATTCCGTGTAAACGTGAAAGTCATCCTGTTTCGAGCAATGTGTCAAATCATTTAGCAAAGTGAGAATCGAAATTGCAGTAATGTCAAGCAGCTCATGGTTATTTGACCAAATCATAAGCGAACCTATATTCACACGCACTCACTGTCTCGCATTTAGCATTCATGCATCTCAGTGTCTGAAAATGTATGAGGTATGCCAGTTTTGTTTGTGTTCCGTGTTAAATGCTTTCTGTTTTGCGATTCGCTCAATACATTTCGAGTTAACAGGGTTTCTGAGGTAACTTCCAGCAGCAAAAATCCTCAACTGAGGATCTGGGAAACTTTTACAGAGTATGGTCGGTCGGAGCTAAAGTAAGGAAGTCGTTCGTTTCTGCAGGGTTTCACAGTACTACCTTTCCCGTGAGCAGTCGAACAGACTAAATGATTGTGCCACAGACTGCGACAGCAAACTCCGCTAAAAAGTAATCTTTTAAAGCCGGTGTAAGCAACACAATGTTATTGGGGTACACCGCATGGAAACAGATACTGCGGTGTATCTCGTCCATGCTCACCACATAACCAAAATTAAACAAGTCCCGTTCTCTAGCATTTGGCCCCAATCCCGCTAAACGCATCCTATCCAGAAACTCACCCATTACCTTTGCAATTTTCTGAGTGTAATAGCTTCCTCCACTTCCTCTGGTAGATCATTCCAAACACGCACAACCTTCTGCGTGGGAAATGTGCCTCAGGTCCTTTGTCAATTTCAGCCCACTCACCTTAAACCTATGCTCTCGAGTTTTCAACTCACACCAACTTGGATAAAGCACGTTAATACTCAGTTTACAACCCTTCCATAAGATCATGTCGCAGCCGTTACGCTGCAGGAAAAGTCTATTCCACCAGCCTATTCCACCTCGCCCTGCGGTACAAACATCGACGACATCTTTGTCTATATTTTGTCATCAATTTAACGTGTCTAGTTTTTACGTTTTCAAGATGTCAATTACGCTGGACAACAACGAGCTATGGGAAACCGAAAGAGGAATGGTAGAACGGCTTCAACTTTCAGTGCTGGACACCACGGAGCCGCGGCCGGGTCGGGTCTGGCTTGTTTCGGTAGAGTGGTGGTCATCACGTTCGCCTAACACGCGAAAAATCCCCAGTTCGAAACTGGGCCGAAGCTGCTTTGTTTTTCAACTGCAGCCTTTTACATGGACAAGAACGGAGCTTTCCTGCTTGCTTTCCGATCTGCAAACCTGCCTTCGAATTTGCTTGAAATGCAATGAAATTCCATTCAGTTACAGTGCAAAGCCTTGTTAATTTTTTCTCCAACCTGTTTCTGATCATATGCCATTCTGTTTGAGAGTGTCGTTACCGCCTTCTGATCCTTCCACGAAAAGCAGTACCGCATTTGCATTCGTTGCGCAGGCGGCCTAGTTCAAAGACAGGAAAGAAGCTGATGCTCTGGTGTCACAGCGCACCACGAATTCCTGTACTTGTCTGTCTGTCAAATGTACCCCAAGGTCGTCTCTGAAAGACCTCATTTGGAAGCTGTCTATTGTTATTCAACGTGCGAGATTTGGCACCAGAGGTCCTGAATCATGTTTTGGAGCAGTTCGCACGTGAGTGGCTCATTCAATCAGCAACAGCAATGAAACAAATTACACTCTCAGAGTAACCTTTCGACTTGCGCATTCATAGCGTCGCTAGTATTACGGGCCGCCCCAAAATCGAAGTCTTGTTGGAACTGAAACGGAGGAATCGACAGAGAGGCTACAGAATGACATCGCATCCATTTGGTTTTCTTTAAATCACTGACGAGCAGGAAAGTGTAAATGGGGAGGGCGAGTGGAGAAGTGAGGCAGTTGCAGCTCTGGTAAAATTCCTTCTTTGTCATTCACTCAGCAACCAGAGACGTGAAGGTGACTCAGGCGTGAGAACTCTTCGCATCGAGAACAAAAAACACTCAAGGGCAGTTAGCACCTCTTCTGGAGTGGGGGTGGGGTGAGGTAATTACCTTTTGACTTCTGTTACTATGTTCAGAAATTGCCTTTTAGATTGAGCTGAACGGAAACTGCATTTCTAAAAAGCACCATGGAATTGAGCAAAATTTATTGAGTCGCTTCTCGTCGATTCCCACACAGATTTCCAACTCAGTTGGTATCCATGTGGCTCATGTCCAGGAGTGAACATCTCAGCAGCAAATTGCACAGTTAAGGTAAAAGGCAAGCAAAGTGGCATCTCGAACTGGCTCCGAGGTCAGAGCATCCTCACAATGTGATCTGTGTTTCTCGGATTGTAATGCTACCTCCGGTTTTAGGGTGTGAATATTATTTGACCAAATCACAAGCGAACCTATATTCTCACGCACTCACAGATACATTTATAGTTGAAAAACGTCTGCGAAGATAGACTCAGCTTACGATTGATTTTTGTCTGGATTGATGGGCTATCAATATCTGCTGCGAAATTGACATTGTAGCCGGGCACATCCCAGCAGCTGTGCGAGTCGGAGAGGAATCATGGAATCCTTTTCATGTGACTTTGCATCTCTTGTTATGCAGGATCACAATTGGAAATGCAAGAAAGTGGGGCACGTTGCCAGCGCGTAGTGTGGCCGAGCGGTCCAAGCCGCTGTATCCAGGTTCCAGGCTCAAAAGGGGCGTGAGTTTGGATCCCAACGCTGCCATTTCAGCTTGTCATCACCAACGCTGCAGCTTGTTAAAATGTTGTTTCGGTGCCCACTGGATGTTGAAAACAAAAGTTTAGTGGGTTTGCTTCCCAGGGAATTTACTGTGGTGTGGGATAGTGCCAAATATTTCAAAGCGTCTCTGCTGTCATGATCGTGTTCGCCTCCCACGCGGTAAATCGCAAACAGTTCTGCCGTTCCAGGCAAGTTGTCCTTTTACTGGAACCGATTGGAGACTGTTATTTCATTGCTGTTGTGAAACAAAGTCCTACGGTGACTCTACTCGTTGTTATTTGGCTTTCTGGCTAATGGGAAAATCGTTCTCATGAATTTCGATGTCGTACGTTATTGAATTTCTCCCATTTCCTTCATTTCCGCCATGGAGACATCGGAAGGGAAAGGGAATCGAATCGAGACTGTGATTGGTGAAATTCACTTTTTATGGCCAATTCTTATTATGTTCTTTCTTTCTCTCTGTTCAGCATTGTCTGGAAAATGGTGGTGCACTAAGGCTGCAGTATGTTTGGAAGAGTAATTTGGAATTGCCCTGTTGTTTGTTGTGAGATTACTTTATGACTCATGCCCTCAGACTGTCTCACGTTTAGCATTCCTGCATCTCTGTGTCTGAAAATGCATGAGGTATGCCAGTTTTGTTTGTGTTCCGTGTTAAATGCTTTCTGTTTTGCGATTCGCTCAATACATTTCGATTTAACAGGATTTCTGAGGTAACTTCCAGCATCAAAAATCATCAACTGAGGATCTGGGAAAATTTCACAGAGTATGGTCAGTCGGAGCTAAAGTAAGGAACTTGTTCGTTTCTGCAGTGTTTCACAATACTACCTTATCCGTTAGCAGTCGAACAGACTAAATGATTATGCCACAGACTGCGACGGCAAGCTCCGCTAAAAAAATAATCCTTTACAGCCGGTGTAAGCAACACAACGTTATTGGGGTACAACGCGTGAAAACAGGTGCTTTGGGGGATCTCATCCATGCTCACCACATAGCCAAAATTAAACAAGTCCCGTTCCCCACCATTTGGCCCCAATCCCTCGAAACCCATCCTATTCAAAAATTCATCCGATTACCTTTGCAATTTTCTGAGTGTAATAGCCTCCTTCACGCCCTCTGGTAGCTCCTTCCATACACGCACAACCTTCTGTGTGGGAAATGTGCCTCAGGTCCTTTGTCAATTTCAGCCCACTCACCTTACACCTATGCTCTCGAGTTTTCAACTCACCCCAACTTGGGTAAAACATGTAAATACTCAGTTTACAACCCTTCCATAAGATCATGTCGCAGCCGTTACGCTGCAGGAAAAGTCTATTCCACCAGCCTATTCCACCTCGCCCTGCGGTACAAACATCGACGACATCTTTGTCTATATTTTGTCATCAATTTAACGTGTCTAGTTTTTACGTTTTCAAGATGTCAATTACGCTGGACAACAACGAGCTATGGGAAACCGAAAGAGGAAAGGTAGAACGGCTTCAACTTTCAGTGCTGGACACCACGGAGCCGCGGCAGGGTTGGGTCTGGCTTGTTTCGGTAGAGTGGTGGTCATCACGTTCGCCTAACACGCGAAAAATCCCCAGTTCGAAATTGGGCCGAAGCTGCTTTGTTTTTCAACTGCAGCCTTTTACATGGACAAGAACGGAGCTTTCCTGCTTGCTTTCCGATCTGCAAACCTGCCTTCGAATTTGCTTGAAATGCAATGAAATTCCATTCAGTTACAGTGCAAAGCCTTGTTAAGTTTTTCTCCAACCTGTTTCTGATCATATGCCATTCTGTTTGAGAGTGTCGTTACCGCCTTCTGATCCTTCCACGAAAAGCAGTACCGCATTTGCATTCGTTGCGCAGGCGGCCTAGTTCAAAGACAGGAAAGAAGCTGATGCTCTGGTGTCACAGCGCACCACGAATTCCTGTACTTGTCTGTCTGTCAAATGTACCCCAAGGTCGTCTCTGAAAGACCTCATTTGGAAGCTGTCTATTGTTATTCAACGTCCGAGAATTGGCACCAGAGGTCCTGAATCATGTTTTGGAGCAGTTCGCACGTGAGTGGCTCATTCAATCAGCAACAGCAATGAAACAAATTATACTCTCAGAGTAACCTTTCGACTTGTGCATTCATAGCGTCGCTAATATTAAGGGCCGCCCCAAAATCGAAGTCTTGTTGGAACTGAAACGGAGGAATCGACAGAGAGGCTACAGAATGACATCGCATCCATTTGGTTTTCTTTAAATCACTGACGAGCAGGAAAATGTAAATGGGGAGGGCGAGTGGAGAAGTGAGGCAGTTGCAGCTCTGGTGAAATTCCTTCTTTGTCATTCACTCAGCAACCAGAGACGTGAAGGTGACTCAGGCGTGAGAACTCTTCGCATCGAGAACAAAAAACACTCAAGGGCAGTTAGCACCTCTTCTGGAGTGGGGGTGGGGTGAGGTAATTACCTTTTGACTTCTGTTACTATGTTCAGAAACTGCCTTTTAGATTGAGGTGAACGGAAACTGCATTTCTAAAAAGCACCATGGAATTGAGCAAAATTTATTGAGTCGCTTCTCGTCGATTCCCACACAGGTTTCCAACTCAGTTGGTATCCATGTGGCTCATGTCCAGGAGTGAACATCTCAGCAGCAAATTGCACGGTTAAGGTAAAAGGCAAGCAAAGTGGCATCTCGAACTGGCTCCGAGGTCAGAGCATCCTCACAATGTGATCTGTGTTTCTCGGATTGTAATGCTACCTCCGGTTTTAGGGTGTGAATATTATTTGACCAAATCACAAGCGAACCTATATTCTCACGCACTCACAGATACATTTATAGTTGAAAAACGTCTGCGAAGATAGACTCAGCTTACGATTGATTTTTGTCTGGATTGATGGGCTATCAATATCTGCTGCGAAATTGACATTGTAGCCGGGCACATCCCAGCAGCTGTGCGAGTCGGAGAGGAATCATGGAATCCTTTTCATGTGACTTTGCATCTCTTGTTATGCAGGATCACAATTGGAAATGCAAGAAAGTGGGGCACGTTGCCAGCGCGTAGTGTGGCCGAGCGGTCCAAGCCGCTGTATCCAGGTTCCAGGCTCAAAAGGGGCGTGAGTTTGGATCCCAACGCTGCCATTTCAGCTTGTCATCACCAACGCTGCAGCTTGTTAAAATGTTGTTTCGGTGCCCACTGGATGTTGAAAACAAAAGTTTAGTGGGTTTGCTTCCCAGGGAATTTACTGTGGTGTGGGATAGTGCCAAATATTTCAAAGCGTCTCTGCTGTCATGATCGTGTTCGCCTCCCACGCGGTAAATCGCAAACAGTTCTGCCGTTCCAGGCAAGTTGTCCTTTTACTGGAACCGATTGGAGACTGTTATTTCATTGCTGTTGTGAAACAAAGTCCTACGGTGACTCTACTCGTTGTTATTTGGCTTTCTGGCTAATGGGAAAATCGTTCTCATGAATTTCGATGTCGTACGTTATTGAATTTCTCCCATTTCCTTCATTTCCGCCATGGAGACATCGGAAGGGAAAGGGAATCGAATCGAGACTGTGATTGGTGAAATTCACTTTTTATGGCCAATTCTTATTATGTTCTTTCTTTCTCTCTGTTCAGCATTGTCTGGAAAATGGTGGTGCACTAAGGCTGCAGTATGTTTGGAAGAGTAATTTGGAATTGCCCTGTTGTTTGTTGTGAGATTACTTTATGACTCATGCCCTCAGACTGTCTCACGTTTAGCATTCATGCATCTCTGTGTCTGAAAATGCATGAGGTATGCCAGTTTTGTTTGTGTTCCGTGTTAAATGCTTTCTGTTTTGCGATTCGCTCAATACATTTCGAGTTCGCAGGGTTTTTGAGGTACCTCCCAGCATCAAAAATCATCAACTGAGGATCTGGGAAAATTTCACAGAGTATGGTCAGTCGGAGCTAAAGTAAGGAACTTGTTCGTTTCTGCAGTGTTTCACAATACTACCTTATCCGTTAGCAGTCGAACAGACTAAATGATTATGCCACAGACTGCGACGGCAAGCTCCGCTAAAAAAATAATCCTTTACAGCCGGTGTAAGCAACACAACGTTATTGGGGTACAACGCGTGAAAACAGGTGCTTTGGGGGATCTCATTCATGCTCACCACATAGCCAAAATTAAACAAGTCCCGTTCCCCACCATTTGGCCCCAATCCCTCGAAACCCATCCTATTCAAAAATTCATCCGATTATCTTTGCAATTTTCTGAGTGTAATAGCCTCCTTCACTCCCTCTGGTAGCTCCTTCCATACACGCACAACCTTCTGTGTGGGAAATGTCCCTCAGGTCCTTTGTCAATTTCAGCCCACTCACCTTACACCTATGCTCTCGAGTTTTCAACTCACCCCAACTTGGGTAAAACATGTAAATACTCAGTTTACAACCCTTCCATAAGATCATGTCGCAGCCGTTACGCTGCAGGAAAAGTCTATTCCACCAGCCTATTCCACCTCGCCCTGCGGTACAAACATTGACGACATCCTTGTCTGCATTTTGTTATCAATTTCACGTGTCTTTTTTTTAGGTTTTCAAGATGTCAATTACGCTGGACAACAACGAGCGCTTGGAAACAGAAAAGTGAAACGAAGAATGGCTTCAACTTTCAGTGCTAGATGCCACTGAGCCGCCGCCGCGGTGGTTGGGGCTTGTTTCGGTAGAGTAGTGTTCATCACGTTCGCCTCACACGCGTAATGTCCCCAGTTCGAAACTCAGCCGAAACTGCTTTGTTCTTGAACTGCAGCCTTTCACAGGGACAAGTGCGTATCTTTCTTACTTGCTTTCCATCTGCAAACCTGCCTTAATTTGCGTGAACAAATCTGCTCTCGTGGTGAAATGTAATGCAATTCCATTTAATGACTGTGCAAAGCATTGTAAAGTTTTCCTCCTAACTGGTGCTGATCATATGCCATTCTGTTTGAGAGTCTAGTTACCGCCTTCTGATCCTTCCACGAAAAGCAGTACCGCATTTGCATTCCTTGCGCAGACGGCCCGGTTCCAAGACAGAGAAGAAGCTGATGCTCTGGTGTCACAGCGCACCACGAATTCCCGAACTTGTCTGTTTGTCAAATGCAATAGCTGTAGAAGGAAAAATAAAAAGTGCTCCAAACTTCCCTTTATCATTCATCCCTGGTTTTGAAGTTCTAAACTCTCGATATAGAGCCATACGAATGAGGGAATTTCTCTCCTGTTAACTCCCACCAAACTCACATCTCATGGAACCCTTCCATATGGACACAACTAAGTTTTACCTGGTGTCACACAACATGATCTATTCGTCTTTTCCACCACGCCATGAAACCCCGCCTTGTCTTTTCAAATGTCATTATCCCTCACTGCATCGATGGATTCCTTTCCATTTTATTCTTTCCAAGTAAACACTGTCCATTCTTCCTGACGTCTTTTCATTCCAGTCATCGCTATCCATGTCTTTTATTATCTCTTTATATTCCAGTATTGTTCATGTTGAGAAACGATGCTGGGTCCAATGAAACAAATTGAAGCCCGCTCTAATGCTGTATACTGCCATGACCAATGTAGGGAAAATGGAAGCTAATTCTTTCAAAAGTGAATCCGTTAGTTGTCGCATTATGTATCAATCCCTGACTGGGAAGTGACTGTTTTTCCTCACTTTTCTCTCCTTTCTGAACATTTGCTAAAGCAACACAATAAGGGAACATAGAATGCCTAAAGTTCAGAAACTGACTATTCGCTGCGAGGGATGCACACCAACCTCCAGGGATTAACCCTCACAGAGCAATTCTTTACCCTTTTTTCTCTTCATTTGCTCATGAATAAGGCACCTTACTGACAGTCGACACAGGTGTAAGCAAATCATATCTCTGGCGCAGTGAGGCAGCAGTGATAACCAGTGAGCCAACTTGCGGCCCTGTACAATATTGCAAGGCACATGCGGACGCGTTTGAAATGCAATTCCTGTCAAAGATGCTCTCCTTTCGTTGTTGCCCTTATTAGGAACAATAAATCCTGATTCCCTGACCAAGAAATGAACCCAAACCACAGCGGTGAAAGCGCTGCATCGTAACCATTAGTCGACCAGGAAAAACGGCATGTGCAGTTGTATCTTCTCTCAGCAGCACAGCTTTCTTTTCCAGCGATGAGAAATTTCTATCAAAAAAGAATGTTCGTGACACCGTGCTTTTACAGCACAGAATAATACATTATGTCAGTGTCAGTCATTAAACATCCATCCATTCTCGTTTCCAGATATCAATACTTTGCCCACAGCCTGAAGTCTGAAGTGTTCATTTCAATGAGACTTTCTATGCAAAGTTTTAATCTCAAATGAACCAGCGATAGAGACTGAAGTCAGATACCGTCACATTTGTTCCTGACCTGCGGGAGAACTGAACCTCATTTTGACCCATAGAGGGAACTATACAGACACATCTTTTGATAGCGACGAAGGACTCAGGAGAGCCCAATTTCCATAAAATGAAGAATTGAACAGTCTATCCTCTTCTTTGTTCACTATTAGCTTTAAAACCCGTTTCTGTTTACATAGGTAAACTGGCAGGAGGCTGTCCTTCTAAGACTGCCCCAATCGTGAATATTTGGAACCTGCTAAACGTTGATTTCTCCACCTCTGAGGCAGCCTGGCTAGCTAAGCTCTTCCAGCCTCCTATCTGTTTAATTTGGATTCCAGCACATTCCTGTTTCTACAAAAGGAACGGAAGCACACAGCCGCATCCCTGTACGTTTTCGTCCTGCACTGTTTCACCATTACTTTACTGCTTCTATTGAGTCACGTTGTTCTTCCTGCCAAACAAAGGCATTCTTCGCATCAGAAGCTTGTCATTCTCATATTCCTCGAAAGAAAAACACGGATGTGGACTTCCAAACTGAAACAGATGAGGCATGGTCTGCGTAAAAAAAATGACTTCCAGCTGTTCCTTCAAAAATATTTCCTGACAACATATAGAACGCACCTTCGGATGCTTGCTGCAATAGTTGCAAGAAAAGTCAGCAAGACTGCTGTGAGAATGGAGGCTACAACTCCTGGTTTACAAAACCAGGGCTCGAACCACTGAGTGAAGGAAGCACTAACGTCTTTAGACTGACAAAAGATGATGACCTCGAGAAGAACAAATTCTGTCAAATCAGTTTTGTGATAAAAGCTTCGTTTTGTGTGACAAAATACGACTTGAAACCCACTTCTTTGATCACTTGTTTGTTATAACACTTTGTCAGCTTCCCAATATCTCATAATGTGACAGAGATCAACATTTGTTTAAACGCACACAGAGGAAATGTTTTGAAGTTTCTATTATGAAAAAGGCACGTTGTAGTGTTAATACCAATTAATTGTCCTTGATTTCAGCATGTATTACAGTTTTTCTTCATCACTTGGTGAGTAATTCCTTTCCTATAGCCCTGTGTGATTTACATTGCGATGGGATTTTATAATTTATGGCTTTGGCAGATGACGTTTAGGCACCAAACGTGAAACAGTTCAAATCGAACATGCTCTGGATGTTGGAATTCGAGGGAATGCACATATCTGAGAGAGCACTTTAAAACATAATCTCGGGTGTCGTGTTCGCTGGCTGGGTTGGCATATTATTGACCAGCTCTGTTTGTTCTTGGGTGGGCTGGACGACATGACAGTGATACCTAGAGGGAAGACAGTCAAGAGTTTTGTAGAAAATGATGAAACCTTTGAAATTTAGCTGCCCAGTGATGTCTGAGCAACCCTTGTTGTGAGTACACCCACATGCAGAGGAGGTATTAGAAGACATCAGAATTACATCATTGGGTGAATAACCTGCAATTCCTTCCCTTCCACCATGAGGGAGCCCGTGTGAAAAGATAAAACTGTGAAGGCCGCATTGCACGTTTGGGAAAATGGGCGTTGGTAAAAATGTCATTCAGATAATGAACAATGAAACAGTGAACAGAACGCAAGTGCACCCTTGAACAGAAGCTGAGGGGGTTAGAGCATAGAACATAGAACATTACAGCGCAGTACCGTCCCTTCGGCCCTCGATGTTGAGCCGACCTGTGTACCGATCTGAAGCCCACCTTACATATATTATTCCATGTACGTCCATATGCTTGTCCAATGACGACTTAAATGTACTTAAAGTTAGGGAATCTACTACCGCTGCAGGCAAAGCGTTCCATACCCTTACCACTCTCTGAGTAAATAAACTACCTCTGACACCTGTCATTTTTCTATCATTCCTCAATTTAAAGCTATGCCCCCTCGTGCTGGTTGTCGCCATTCTTGGAAGAAGGCTCTCCCTATCCACCCTGCTTCACCCTCTGAATCTAATATATGTCTCTGTTAAGTCACTTCTCAAACTTCTTCTCTCTATCGAGAAAATTACAAGTGCCGCAGTCTTTCCTGGTAAGACTTTCCCTCCATACCAGGCTACATCCGAGTAACTTTCCTCTGCACCCTTTCCAAAGCTTCCATATCCTTCTTATAATGCGGTGACCAGAACTGTACACAATACTCCAAGTGTGGCCGCACTAGAATTTTGTGCATATGTAGCATAACCTCATGGTTCCAGAACACGATCCCTCTATTAATAAAAGCTAAAACACTGTATGCCTTCTTAACAACTCTGTCAATCTGGCTGGCAACTTTCAAGGATCTGTGTACCTGGACACCGAGATCTTTCTGCTCATCTACACTACCAGGAATCTTACCATTAATCTAGTACTTTGCATTCCTCTTACTCTGACCAAAGTGAATCACCTTGTTCGCATTAAATTCCATTTGCCACCTCTCAGCCCAGCTCTGCGGCTTATCTGTATCTCGCTGCAACCTTCTACGTAATTCGTCACTATGCACAACTCCACCAACCTCAGTGTCGTCTGCAAACGTACTAACACACCCTTCTACGCCCTCATCCACGTCGTTTATAAAAGGAACAGCAGTGGACCCAACAGCGATCCTTGCGGCTCAGCACTGTTAAGTGGACTCCAGGAGCAACATTTCCCAACAACTACCACCCCGTGTCTTCTTTCAGCAAGCCAATTACTGACGCAAACTGCTTCATCTCCAACAATCCCATTCCTCCGGATTTTTTACAATAGCCTACTGTGGGGAACCTTATCGAACGCCTTGCTGAAATCCATATACACAACTTCATCTCATCTACCTGCTTGGTCACCTTCTCAAAGAACTCCAGAAGGTTTTTGTGGCACGACGTAACCTTCACAAAACTATGCTGACTATCCCTAATCAAATTATTCTTTTCTAGATGATTATAAATCCTATCTCTTATAACCTTTTCCAACACTTTACCAACAACTGAAGTGAAGCTCACTGGTCTATAATAAACAGGATTGTCTCTACTCCCATTCTTGAACATGGGAACCACATTTGCTATCCTCCAGTCTTCTGGCACTATTCATGTAGACAATGACGATTTAAAGATCAATGCCAAAGGCTCGGCAATCACCCCAATGGCTTCCCAAAGGATACGAGGATAAATCTCATCCGGCCCAGGGGACATATCTACTTTCACACTCTTCAGGATTGCTAATACCTCCTCCTTGTGAACCTCAATCACACCTCGTCCAGTTGCCTGTATCTAAGTATTCTACTCGACAACATTGCCGTTTTCTAGACTGAATACTGTTGAAATGTATTCAGTTGTGCTTCCCCTATCTCCACTGACTCTGCACACAACTTCCCACTATGTCCCTGATTGGCCCTAATCTTACTCTCGTCATTCTTTTATTCCTTAAATACATATCAAAAGCCTTCGGTTTAACCCTGATCCTATCGGCCAACAACTTCTCACGTCGCCTCCTGGCTCATCTGAGCTCTCTCTTTAGGTCTTTCCTGGCTACCTTGTAACCATTAAGCGCCCTAAATGAGCCTTTGCATCTCATTCTAACATAAGCCTTCTTCTTCCTCTTGACCAGAGAATCTACTTCTTCATAAACCACGGCTCCCGCGCTCTACAACTTTCTCCCTGCCTGACAGATTCATACTTATCAAGGACACACAGTAGCATTTCCTTGAATTAGCTCCACATTTATAATGTGCCGACAATGCAGTTTCCTTCTCCATCCTATGCTTCCTAAATCCTGCCTAATCGCATCATAATTGACGTTCCCCTAGCTGTAACTTTTGCCCAGTGGTATACACCTATCTATATCTATCACAATAATAAACTCAACAGAACGGTGATCTCTATCACCAAAGTGCTCATCTACTTCCCAGTCTAACATTTGGCCGGGCTCATTACCCATTACCGAATCTAATGTGACCACGCCCCTTGTTGGCCTGTCTACATACTGTGTCAGGAACCCCTCATGCACACAGTGGACAAAAACTGACCGATCTATAGTAATCGAACTATAGTGTTTTCTGCCAATATTTGGAAAATTGTAGCCCCCCATGACAACTACCCACTCTCCCTCACTCCTATCGAAAATCATACTTGCTATCCTTTCGTCTACATCTCTGGAACTATTCGGAGGCCTGTAGAAAACTCCCAATAGGGTGACCTCTCCTTTCCTGTTTCTAACTTCAGCCCATATTACGTCAGTTGACGAGACCCAAACATCCTTTCTGCAACTGTAATACTGTCCTTGACCAACACAGCCACACGTCTCCCTCTTTTACCTTCTTCTCTGTTCATATTGTAATCCTGGAATCTGCAACAACCATTCCTGTCCCTGCTCTGTTCATGTCTACGAAATGGCCACAACATCGAATTCCCAGGTACCAATGCAAGCTGCAAGTTCGTCCACCTTATTCTGGATGCTCTTGTCATTGAAGCAGACACACTCCAAACCAAATTCTTGCTTGCTGGTGCCATCTTCCGCCCCTGAAGCTTGATTCTGGACCTCCCTACTCTCTAAAATTTCTATACTTGAACTGCAATTTTGGTTCACATCCCCCTGCTGGATTAGTTTAAACCTACCCCAAAAGCCTTAGCGAATTTCCCGCCCCCACCCAAAGATATTGGTACCCCTCTGGTTCAGATGAAGATCATCCTGCTTGTACAGGTCCCACCGACCCCAGAAAGAGCCCCAATTATCCAAGAATCCAAAAAACTCCCTCCTGCACCATCCGTGTAGCCACGTGCTCAACTCCTCTCTCTCTCTATCCATTGCTCCACTAGCAGCAGAGCAGGGAGGGAATTTGAAAGAACGGATCGAAGTGTATTATGACCGTGTCGTCCAAACGAATGGTTTAGCGAATGAGCTGCAAATGGGCAGAGACGTGGAAGAGTTAATGATGTTAATGAGGTGCAAGTCGGCTGACATGGTGATGATGGGGATATGTGGTTAAAAACACATCACGAGTTGAACGATGTCACCATGGAAATGACTCAAACCAATGCCAGGGAGAAATTTGAATCAGTGGCGAGGCATTTCCTCCTGTCACGTCGTCGATGATGCCTTCCAGCTCATCTCATCTACTTCCCTCAACCCCACTCCCAAAACCCATCCCTCCAAATATGACGAGGACATAACTTCCTTCTTCAACACTTTAAAAACTAGCAGCCTCTGTAGACATCATGTCATCCTCCGGTATTTCCGTCAGCTGCAAATGAACCCCAACAATTAAGATGTGCTTCCCTCCCCACCCCTATCCATTTTCTATAAAGATCATTCCCTTTTCCACTCCCTTACAAAGTGCACGCTACCACAAAACCACCGTCCCCTCCCAGCACCTTCTCATTCCTACACGGGATTTGCAAAACATCCGCCCACACATCCGTCCTCAACTCTGTCAAAGGCCCAAAAGTCCCTTCCATGTCCATCAGAGTTTTACCTGCATTTCCACGCATGTCATTTACTGTAACAATTGCTCCCTTTGCTGTCTCCTCGACATTGTAGAAATTGGATGCCTAATTACAGACCGCTTTGGAAAACATCTCCGGGACACCCGCACCAAACAACACCACTGGCCTCTGGCTGAACAGTCAACTCTCCCTCCCACACAGCCAAGTTCATTCAGGTCCAGGGCCCCCGCCGCTCTCCTGAACTATCCTATCTGTACATCTTCCATCCCACCTATCTGCTCCAGCCTGCGCTGCGACCTTTCATCATTATCCCCACCTCCGTTAATCTATCACACTCTCCGCTACCTTGTCCCACCCCACCCGCTTCCATTTGTCTCTGTACCCCCTCGGTTCACAAGTCTATTTCCTGATGAAGTCTCGTGTCCAAAATATCGATTGTCCTGCTCATTTGTTGCTGCCTGCCCTGCTGCGCTTTTCCAGCATCACACTTTCGACTCAGAGGAGAGGTAGTGGATTTTGAGCTAGGGACTGAAGTCAGAGGTTTCAGTTTTGCAATGATTGAATTGTAA
Organism: Chiloscyllium plagiosum; assembly: GCF_037043375.1. Taxonomy (NCBI): domain Eukaryota; kingdom Metazoa; phylum Chordata; class Chondrichthyes; order Orectolobiformes; family Hemiscylliidae; genus Chiloscyllium; species Chiloscyllium plagiosum. The sequence continues at coordinate 88,508,949 of NW_028270159.1, forward strand.
GAAATGTCTGCTCCATCAGGACTGTATATCAGGCATGTCAGGACAGTGTTTGACCTGGAGGGAACACGGAGGCGATCGTGTTCATATCCACCTGCTGACCTGCTCGTTCTCTGTGGTGGAAGTTTTGTGCATTAAAGATTCTGACAAAATTCTGGTCAAATTCTTAGTGTCGAAAATCCCTTACCTTCAAACCATATCTTCAGACAGATTCTAGAGTCTTTTGAAAGACGGTTTCACACTCTCATTTTGGGATCACATCAATTTCGCAGGATATTCGAAGGGGAAGATTTAGAAGTCAACCTCTCCATCATAATCTGATGAAGCCACGAATTCTATCCCAAATACAACTTTGTCAGATTTTGAACATGAAAGGAAAAAGCTCTGGTAAGTGTGAGATAAGTCGTTCACTTATTGTGCGTGTGGACCAGGTTTTTATCTATCATCAGACTTACACACCTCAATTGCAGTCATAGTGAGGAATGGCTGTGGAAATGTAGGGATTCATTTCCCTGTCTGAGCTGAATTCCCATGGACGCAATGATACCAGGAACAAGCCATTCACCTGCTCAGAGTGTGGGAAGGGATTCACTCTGTCACTGACCTGCTGCGACACCTGCTCGTTCAAAATGATGAGAAACGATTTCAGTGTCTGAACTGCGGAAAACGCTTTAAAACGTCCAGCGATTGGAGAACCGAACACGACGCTCATACTAATGAGAAACCTTTTCTCTCTCCGGACTTTGGAAAATGTTATCAAACCTCTATGTGTTTCATCTCTGAGAAATATGCCCACATAAATAAGAGTCCATTAAGATATATAGAGACCTGACGTCTGACCCACGTGCTCACCCGGAATAGAGACCTTTCCAATTCCAAATCTGTGGGACCGTGCTGCAAAGTCCGAGCGACCGGATGACTCATCACCTTTCTCGCCATATTAACAGGACTTTCTAAATGCCATGACTGCGGGAAGTGCTGCAGAAGGTGCTAAATACTTGCGTGTGTTCAACGTGTTCACACTGAATAAAGACATTACTCATTATTAACGTTCCTGGGGACAGTTCATCATGAACGTCATCACATTGTGGAGAGGCCTAACAAATATGTAGCCTGTGGGATGTGTTCTCTAGTCTCTGTAGAACTGATTTCCCATCGATATTTTCGAATTGTGAGAGAAGTTTCAAGGAACCTATTCCAGGAATAGGTTTAAGCGATCATCTCAACTCTCAGTACACCATCTGGTTTGCAGTTGGCCGCAAGCATTTACCTGCTCCATGTGAGCAAACCAGTTAAGTCACTCATCGACCCTGTTGAGAGAATAGAGGATCCCACTGAGGGAAGGAATTCACTCACTCATCGACCCTACTATAGGCAGCGTAGTGTTTACATATCGCAACAGCAATTGAACATTGTTGTTCTTCACATTCAGGCCTGGAATCAAAGTAGGAATATTCTCGATAACAATCAAATAAATCAGCTTTGTGTTAAATGCTTTGAGTAGGTAATGAGCAAGTTAGACGAAGTCAAGCCGGTCGGGGTTACAAGCTTGAATTTCCCCAGGCATATGTCAAGGTGCAGTACGGCAAACTGCTAAAGAAGAGGACATGGATTGAGGCTTGGCTGATATCAGAAAGCAGACAGTTGGGTAAAGGGGTCTTGTCCAGGATGGCAGCCCGTGACTCGTGGAGTTCAGCAGGAGTCAGTGTTGGCAACACATCTATTCACATTATGTATGAAGGATCCATTCAAAGGAATTGAGGGTGTTGTTGCTCCATTTGAAGAAGACACAATGATAGGCGTAAGGGCAGATCTTATTGTTGAAGCGGGCATGCGACAGAATGACTTGAACAAACTGAGTGCTTTGAAAAAATAGTTGCAGTTATGGTACTTTGTGGAAAAGTGTGCGGTCATATGTTTGGTGGTAAGAGTAGAGGCACAAACAATTTTATGAAAGCAGAAAGAATTCAAAGTTCAATTTTCTCTTATGTTTCACATGCAGTTTCTTTTGGTGTTTTGGAACGCAAATACAATGCAGGTGTTCAGTTCAAGCGAACAGGAAAGCATGGACCTAAGTCAATAGAAGGCTCTGGACAGATACATTTGGAACATTAGGAGCAGGTCTGGACCCCATATCGAAGTGATGATATGTTTTGAGTGGTGGATCGGAGGTTTATAATGGCTGACTCAGTGGCGAGTACCCATGTCTTGCGCCCTCAGCGATGTTGGTTCGATATCTACTTTGGATGACTGTGTATTTGGAGTTTGCACATTCCTCCCCAGACGAAAGATGTGCGGCTGACGTTCTTTGGTCATGGGAAATGCAGAGTTACAGGAATTGAGTAGAGGTGTGAGTTTGGGTGTGATTCCCTTTGCAGGATTAGCGTGGGCTTCTTGGTCCGAATGGCCGGGTTCCACATTGTAGGTATTCCGTCAGAACAATGTTGATTGCTGAGATTTACGCCTTGTCATAAGACTTTTTTTAAAAAAGGGGACAGCTTCCATATAAACACATGGTTTCAAGTGAATCTCTTGAACGATATAAGGAGTGGAGGGGCATTCTTAAGGAGGATATTATAAAGGTCAATCGAGGATATGAGATATCATCAGAACATAAAGCTCAGTGTAGTCTAAAGAGAATCTACAATAATTAAGAACTTGAGACCAAACAGGACTTTAAGATGAAAGAGCTCACGTTTGTCTTGAATCTCAGCAGATGGAGAGACATATAATGTTCACTTCGCGTCAGTTTACACCATGGAGAACGACATAACGGGTACAATTAAATATTGATGTTTTGAAAGTCGTTCACATTGAAACGGGGAAGGGCTGGAGGATCTGGAAAATATAAAGTTTGATATTTCTCTGGGATCTGATCTCCTGTATCCCGGAAACCTTTGGGAATTTCGGGAAAGAAACCTTTGCAACTTTTGTAGAAATATTTTTATCATCTATTATGACGAGTGGGGCGCCGAATGACCAGGGGATGGCTATTGTGCCTTTGTTTAGAAAGGAATTCACGGAGAAGCCTGGGAGCGATAGATGATTGTGTTTGGTTATGGTCGTGGGTAAGTTGTTTTGTGCAATTCTAAATGATAGGATTTATATGAATGTTTAGATACAAGGAATGAATCGGGATAATCGGCATGGTTTTGCACAGAATTGATTGAGTTTTTTGAGCACGTAACCAAGAAGATCAATGAGGACAAAGTAACAGACGTTGCTCACTTTGACTTTAATAAAATATTTTACACGGTTCCACATGGTTGACTAATTCATAAAGTTAGATCGCATGGAGTTAAATGTAAGTTTTCCACTTCGATATAAAATGAGTTTAACAGCAGTATGCTGAGAATGGTGGTGCAGGGTAGTTTTCAGACTGAAGGACTGTTACCAAAGGTGTCCCATTGGCTGAGCGCACATTCATTTCTTTTACATTTAAATAAATGATTTAGGTGACAAGATAGAAGTAAATTTGCAAAATTGGTAGTAGAAGGTTGTGAAGCGATTTTCTCGTCAGGTCAGTTTCTCTCTGGCCTCGAGTTTAAAAAGCGTGTGGGAAAGGGGTGGATAAGGGTCATTCGTCCATCTTCAAGTGCACGATATCAGGCATACATCTATTCTCGTCCCGGTTTGCTGCAGTTACATTCTCCCTGTGATCTTAAATGACATAACAATAGTACTGAAGGTTGACCTGGTCACACTGTTGTAACCCCTTTGACGAGTGTATTCTCATGTTCATATACAGAGGCAGTCACACAGGCACATTCCCCGACAGTGACAGTGTGCTCAGGATTCTCCCCACTCCATGTGCTTTACGTCTGTAAGTTTCTTTAGAGAAAGGCGGCTTTAAGTTTGAATACAAGGCACTTCGCCAGAAAATGTGCACCGTTGCGGTGAGCCGCGATATGAAATGGATACTGAGCTGAAATAATCGAACACGCTTCTCATATGTAACTTTCAATAAACAAATCCCACCAAAAACAAGCCGTCTGCCTCCTGGGACCTGACAGCATAGCGCCTAGCAGACATTCCTCACAAAAACAACGGACCCACTGCAAAATCTAAACACTTTCACGTCTCATCTTGTTCTATTTCTGCCTCTGTCACATCTCTACTTTCCCCTGAAAGTCCCGATGTCAATGAGCTGTTTGATTTAAACACAGGCACATCGAGAAAGAAATCTTTATCTCAAAAGCAGAGCCAGGGAATGTAAGCTGCAAGGGCTTGCTCTCGGCTGGTTAATGAGACATCATGGTCTCATCGTCCTGATTATCAGATAGACTGATTCCACAAATATGCACCGTAATAGTTATTACCAATTGAAATGTGCCAATGAATACCGTGACTGACAGAACTATCGGTGAGAGTAGCTTCGACCTCTTCCTCGCCGAGGAACATTTTGCAAAGGATGTCCTTTTACTTCACAAACTGACCACCTCGCAGGTGGCCATGGAAGTGTCTAGCACAAAAATGCCCTTTGGCCCACTAAGTCTGCAACAGTCCAACACAATTCCCTGAACGGTTCTTATCTCATTTGGCGTCACTTTTGTCAGAGGGGCAAACGTATTCAGTAATGGAAGTGTACAACTAAGTGGTTCTTACCTGCTTTGAAGTTTTCTGCCTTTTCCATCCTGACAGGCGGTTGGTTGCAGATTACTAACGTTCCTTGCCTGAGTTATACACATTTCACCTCATCCTGCGATTTGAATTTGAAACAAGAAAGCAGAGAACAAGCACTCTTCAAGTTCACTCTCGGATCTCAATTACAGTTAGAAAATGCTTAACAGCAATGAGGAATCCACAGTGGTATTAACACCCATCGCGTCAACCACTTGGCCACAACTGCAGAAGCGCTACTAAACTTGTTTCAAGTTTATTTGTTTGAATTCAATCACCACAGTTTCGATAGGGTTAAATGTCAGGACATGTTTGGACTGTGTAAACAATCTCGATGGTTGAAATGGTCATTCAGTTAAAAAGAAAGGGAGAGATTGCAGGAGAAACTAAACAGATCTGGCAGCATCTGGGGAGAGATAAACAGAGACAACGGTTTCTGTTCTGAACTCGGTAAAATCTCGGAACTGTGCGGACAAAAAAAAACAACAGATTGTGTGAGAACAGCTGTCGCTCTGTTCCTGGGTCGTGGGAGAACAGCAACCTGTCAGTGAAGAGCCGAACGCACTGACTAACATCGCCACAGAGACTGTTGAGCCAATGGCTTCAATGATCCCCGAATGCAAACTGCAGCCTGCTCCTCCCATATTGACAATCATCTTTAATTAGTATGTCGTTTCTGAAATAAATCCTGCGCAATTCACGGTGAAGCCATGGGAATAGTCTGATCCCACCCTTTACAGTCACATGCATGACACCGGAAATCTGTTATCCTCCTACAGAGATCGCCTCATTTCCAGTCTTTCAGTGTCCTATCTGTTCCCGCATTTTCTAATTGCCCCGGAGCTGAGATGAGATTTGACTTCCTGATGTGCAGGAACAGAATCCTTCAATGTCACAGATCAATTCAAGTCCGGAGTACATCAGAGTCAAAATACCGGCCTCCGAAAGAACAGAAAGATTTCTAAACTGTCTCTGCCCAGCCGACCAGTTCACCCCTCATTTTCCACTGAATTCGCGCCCCAAGGAATATCTAAAGATTCACAAAGCTCGATGCTGGGATTTCTGTTTTGCTTGTTGAAAGGTTTCCCACTTGACAATTGGCAAAATTTTCCCAGATTCTTTTCACAATCCTCTGCTGTGCACCATGTAGAGAGATAAATAAACCTCCTTTTGTGGAGAGATTCACGTCTCTGGAAATGTTTTCCTTGGAGCAAGATTCCTGTATGTCAAGAAATAAGCAGACCTGAGAACATATCGAGTTGTTGAGACGGTTTTTCTGGAGTTCCAGAGATAACTCATCCAACAAGAAATCATTTAAAATTAACTGTGAGTGAAACATGCTCGGTATTGATGAGCGATTGAATGCATATAAAGGATCTATTTTCATGAGCAGAGATATTAATAATATAGCAATGGTCGAGTGAAAAAAGATGCACTTTTATCGCGCCTTTCAGCTCCACTCCAATCATAGGCACTGAAGCACCTGTCAAGCAGATGTGTCATTGTCAGTAATAATGTGCTCATCAGGGCAGTTTGTTCAAACACAGGTTAAAAAAGAAAACTCAGAACTTGCATTGGAGACAGCAATGAGATTGTGTTTTACTTTAAAAGTTTGTTCTGTTCTACTTTATATCCAGAATAGTGAAGGACCGGAGATCCCAATCTCAGGGGAAGGGGTTAGCCACATAAGAAATAAATGAGGAGGATGTTCTCACATTCAGAGGGTAGCAAGTATGTAGAAACATTTACAGCAGAGGCCTTTCAAGACTGAGTATATTCAAGGCTTCAATTATCTCTCTGTTAATAGTATGGAGAAAGGGGCAGTGTGAAATGTGTCCAAATTTGCTGACAATACACACGCGTGGGAGAGCATGTTATGATGAGATCGTGGCAATATGAATAGGCATATAGATAGATTGGGTGAGTGGGCAAAAGCTTGTCAGATGCAGTTACATGTCCGGATTATGAGGTCATGCACGTTGGTCGGAAGATTCAAAAGATAGAGTACCATTAAAATCGAGAGAAAGTAGAAGAAACGTGTGACAAAGTGGAGTCTTATACACGGCACAAACAAAGTTTAGTATCATATTATTTCCATGACAAAAAGGATGGCTCCCTTTACGATTGCTAACAATGAAAGAGATGATTTCCCAGGAAAGAAAAATAATAACTGAAACTTATAGCCGAATCGAAAATTTAGAAAAGACTTGGATCGTTCCAATGGACGACGTTAATGTTTATGGTTCTCTAACATTTGTTTACAATGGGGCTGGGTGTGGGAATTAGGGGAGCTGCGGAGTGGAAGTCTGATTACCCATGATTACTCTCATCCTTCATCTGTCGTCGTCATTTGTACGTTTCATTTCGCACTTTGCTTCCTATGAGTGCCCTTGTAAACTATACCCTCTGGTGACTTATTTCCCTGGTTGTTCTTCATCACCACCCGAAAGAAATCAACATTCGTTTCTCCTGAATCTCGGTAATCTCTGATCAAATATCACCAGCACCTCGACATGTTCCACGTCGGTCTGTCTTCGTTGAATATTAATTGATCTGTCACTGTGTTACTGTTGCACAAATCAAGAACAAATCAAACCGCACCAATAGCATCTCGGATGTAAACGCAGATAACTGCAGCCGCTCCCCAGACTACCGCAAACTGTGCGATCTCAGAAGCACACCTTGTACAGCCAGGAAACTCAAAACAATAGAAACACTCTTTTGGGCTGCGGACCTGGTTGTATTTATCAATCAGCAATCGAATTTTACATTGGTAATATCAATAGTTCCCGCACACAAGGAACTAACTAATGCTGCAGACGGAGTATAAAGTGCGGACTGTAGATACTGGAGATCAGAGTCAAGAGTGTGGTGCTGGAAAACACAGTAGATCAGGCAGCATCTGAGGAGTAGCAAAATCGACGTTTTGGCCGAATATCTGATGAAGTATTCATGTCAGAACATCCATTCTCCTGCATCTTGGATGCTGCCTAACCTGCTGTACTTTTGCAGCAACACATTCTCCATTGCTACAGACTGTCACACATTGCGAGATTCCAGCCACGGAATCAGCGACACTCAGTGTCATGAGTCAACCTACTGTGGACACCTAGCAGTGGTGTTTCATGTCAAGTTGATCTTCAAGAATGCGTATCATGAGTTGTCTGTCCTGTATAATGTTTCCTGCAGTCACGACATGCAATATTTTTTTTCCAAATTTGTCTTGCCTATGATGGGTATTTGGTCCATTTTTTTGGTGAGTTGTTGTCAAATATGTCTTTCGGTTTATGCTGTCTCATAACTCCGAGTGGTGCCGAGACATACTTTTACCTATAATGTAGAGAGCTTGGTTTGTTGGGTAATGGCATGTCCCTCTGGCGTTGGTTTTGACAAAGAATCTGCGGAAATATCTATTGTTGCAAAATATTTCTGGAAGATCCACTAAACAATACAACCAGCTGTCCCGAGTAACAATGCACAGCGATGATGAGGACAACAAATTCGACAACAAATTTGGACTCAGCATACTAGGACATGCAAAGTAACGACAAAAAACAGCAACTGAAAGCAGTGGGAAATAAATCAAATCAATTCGAAACGCTGCAGGACAGCAGAGCTTCACATGAGTTTCATCTGCCTTGAAGATATCACCGAGAAAGGGGAGGAAACGGCCGCAAACCAACTTCCCAAAACCACCGAATTTCCCCACACCATCTGCATCTTTCACCTGAACAACAGATCTTTACACAAACCTTGAAACCCTGAAACAGTCAGAGCCGTCCCAGCGGGAAAATGAACACTGGCATCCCACGTGACAACTGAGGTGAACAAATGAAATGCTGCAGGACAGCAGCGCTTCAGACGAATTTCATTTGCCTTGAAGATATCACAAAGAAAGCGGACGAAACGGCTTCAAACCAACTTCAAAAAACCACCGAACATCCCCACACCATCTGCACCCTTCACCGGAACTACAGATCTTTACAGAAACCTTGAACCCCAGAAAAAGTCAGAGCCGCCCCAGCGGGAAAATGAACACTGGTAACCCACGTGACAACTGAGGTTACCAAACGCCACCCGGTGGATGTCCGAGCTAACTGAGGCTGCAAGCTACTTGTGCATGCTCTTGTCAATAACACCTGCTTAATTATCCTTACCCATTTTCCATCATTTAACGTTGTATGCCTTAAGGATTACAAATTCACAGTTAAGTATTTCTGAAGATTATTAGAATTTCTGCCGTTCTGACTCAAAGGGACAGTGATGTCCAGATTCCAATGACTCGCAAGCTGATAAAGTTTTTTTATTCTGTAGAGCTATTCGAACGTTTATGACTCTTATCTTAAATCTATGATCGATTGATCCATCCATCATCGAGAAATCTTTCGTTAAGTGTACCCAATCCATGCCCCTCATTATTTCCTACATCTCAATGCTGTCTCCTCTCAATCTCTCCTGCTCTCACAAAAGCAAGGCCAGTCTGTCTAAACTCTTTCATTGCTGAAGTTCTTCAATCCAGACAATATATTGGCAAATTATTTCTGCACCATTTCCACAGCTGTCATATCGCTTCTTTTATGTGAATTGCAGAATTATACATAACACTCTAGCGAGAGACGAATAAAGACTTGAAATAAATGTGGGGAATTCGCAAACATTGGTCTTTTCCAATTAAGTCTCTTTTCCTCGATACTGTTCTGCGTCCTTTTCATGAACCCAGTGCTCCAATGATATCTGGTCCATGCAAATCAAACACTTTACATGAGGATTGATAACCCAACCACATTATCTGATTGCATTAAGTGGCTTAAAGCTCCTCATGGTGGTATTGGTGCAAGTTCACCTAACAAGAGTGACAGCTGCAGCACTAACTTAACGGTGTCAATGTGAAAGTGAATGTTACTTTGTGCAATGCCCCAGTGGCATGTGAGGAAGGATAGAATGGAAGAATAGTGATTGGGAAAGGGAGGACCATCTCCGAGATTAGGTGCAGATAAAGTTTGAAGCAAAAAAATCATCACCTTCGAGAGCATTTTGACCTTAAAAATTGACTTCTTCCTTTATGCGTTTGTTTTGAAAGGGTTATGTGGAGTAACATGGAACAAATGCGCATTACTGATACTCGGATTTGAATGGAGGTTGCTTCGGCCACAATGCAGAGGACGAGCCACTATACGATCTCATGAAAAAATAACCAACAGTAAAAGCAATAAATGCAATGGCTAAGATTTGCGAGGAACAGCACCGTATGCACAAGAGGGTAACCTATTGAGATTGGGTTGTATCATCATCTTCGATGTCCTCAGTGGCTGTGGAGAGTCCATCATTGAGATTGTTGAAGACTGATTTCGATAAATTTCGAGAAAAGATGAAATGTACAGGCTTAGCAAACAAATTGTTGAAATGTTGGTTTAAATAACAACGAAGTTTCTCATCGTTACTTTACCAGTGCCTCGAGACAAGGTTGTAACTACGATTGCACACTTCAATCCCACCGGTTTCCAGGTCTGGAATCACTGAAATTTAGCGACGCAGTTGTGAAGATCCGATCGGAATTTGAGGGCGGAATGAACGCATGAATCTCTACTCTTTCTGCCAGTGACCAAGTCCGTGAGCATGCAGTTCTTCGATGAAGGCAGAGAGGCGCGTGAAACGCCCAGGATGGGAGCTCAAAACTAGGCTGGAGCAACTGAAATAGAGAGATGTGGGAGACAAGGCTGGAAGTTCTAACCTTATCTGGATACATTTCAATTGACATGGCGCAGTAACCTTTGTGTTGATGGAAAGTATCCTGAGCCATTTTAATCTGAACTGAAATAGTTTTTGGCAGCATACATTTTTGTGGATTGAGGGAGGATCTGCCCCAGGGAATTGTCACAATTATAAATAAACATTTCGCAAAGACTGAACTCGTCTAGGTGTATCTGTGCATTGTGAAATGGGCTAAATATCAGTGCACTCTGACATTTCTCATATTCTGACTTTGCAGTCGGTTAATTTTCTGGAAGGAATTTTAAAAATACTTTTTGTGTTATTCAATTTCCTGCTAGCTTGTTCTGGTCTGATCATTGATGTAACATGAACAACCGAACATTAATATGATTTTGGGATTCGGTTCGACGTTCCCTCGAATTACGGAAGAACAACAGGAGAGCAGAGGTGAAATTTATCAGAATAGCAGTGATCAAATTGAATGAATGGGCAGACAGAGGATGAAAGGAAGCTTCATGGGGATAAATGTTTTTTCTTTGCCAATGAAACTACCCGCGTCACAAAGTGTCTCACCTGGACTTACAGAAATGAAGTGTATAAGTCCTTCTACATTGAGTGAGGCGGGGAGAATGTAAACACAGCAAGCTCCAAAAAAAACAGAAACTTTTGTTCTTTTCTAAACCTCAGTCCCGGCCTGACTAAGATGACCTTTCGAAAATTATTTTGCACAATGTCAGCAGAGGACTTACAGATTCGACCACGAAAATCAAATTAAATATCAAGATAAAATCATACCACTTTATTCGCTACATCCCCCCTTTTGACACATGGTCCTCACTGTGTGTTAATTGGCATGGAATGGGAATAATGATCGCGTTGACAGGGTTTATCAATGGGGCCACACCACACCCATTCCCTCATTCTGCACCCTGCCATTTTCCATTCATGCTTGTCCTTCGGCGTGGCCTGCGACTCGACCTCCCATAAGTCTGCTTTGGATTACAAATATTTGACATACACATTTCAACTGACCACTTGGCGGCTGCTGGGCTGCCGTCCTTCCGGTGAGTTTGCATTCGCATTGCCTTGAGAAAGGGAATCGTACTTTTTCGTGTGGGCTTCACATTTACACACAACGAATGATTTAGGCGGTAGGACAACTTCCAGGAGGTCAGAAGTCAGGCCATGGTGTATTTTGGACTTTCCAGTGTAGGTCAAGAAGCCCCTGTGTTTCCACAGAGTTCCACAATTATGTACAACCCCGAATGCTTATCTGCTGTCTGTGTAAATATTCACTATCATTCACTCAGCCAATTGACATGCCTCAGTCAAGGCAATTAGCTCTGCTGCTTGAGCTGACAGATGACAAGGGAGTGATTCTGCTTTGACTACCTCGTGGGTAGTTACTACAGCATACCAAACACAATTCTGGCCTGTCCGTTTGCCCCTGCATGCGGACCCATTCACAAAAAAAAACGCAATATCCTGATTCTGAGTTTGTGAATCCTGCACGTCTGGTCTTGGTGAGTTACAGCGACACAGTCATGTGGGTCTCTGTCTCCTGTTGTGGCGAGAAGGCTAGCAGCATTACGGACGTTACATCTCGTTATTGTAATGTTAGGCATCTCCAATAGTACAGTATTGTTTCTGAGCCAACGTGCTGCAGACATGTGTGCTGTGTTTTTCTCGGAAAACAGTAAGGATGCATATGGGACCAGGAGGGTTAATTCTCCAAAGCCAACTGTGTCCCTGGACGCTACAACAAACTTTTTCAGCTGCAGCCACGGCTTGCAGGCATATAGGCAATCCTATAGCCAAAATGTAAGCCTGAATTTTCCCACATTCTCCTGCATCAGCTCAGATGTAATGCATCTACCGTTTGTACAAAAGGCTTGTTTGGATTCGGACGCCCAGTGTAGGTGTGGTTTGGAGCGCCTTTTTAATTCAACTGCAATGGTCTCTGGTTCTGAAACTCTAAGCCATTGGAAATTTCATTTAGTGGCGCCTCAAGTGTTGTGTAATGTGGGATAAAAAATCGACAGTAAGAGTGCATGACCAAAAAGAATAGCAATTGTTACTTCGTGTGAGGCTTTGGAATTTGCTGGATTGCTTGAACTTTGTCTTGACCAATGCCCTTCCCTTGTTCAGACAGGAAATAACCAAAGAACTTCACCTTTGTTGCACAAATTGTAGATTTGCGAAACAAGCTTTGTGCCCATTCCTGGCGAGATGGCAGAGCAACACATGCGTATCTTTCTCACATTGTTCCTCTGTTGGTGCTGCTATTAAGCATTCGTCTACATACTGCAGAAGCGCTGACCCCGGGGTTAAAACAAGAATCTCCAGACTCCAGCATCGAGCCTCATTAATTATGGTGGGGGACTCACAGTCATCTTCACAAAGTCGCTTGAATGTATATGATTTGCCTTTGAGTGGAAAAGTGAACCAGAATTGACTTTCTGGGTGTACCGGTACACGAAAGAAGACATTTGATAAATCCATAGCAGAGAACCATTTACTGTCAGGTGGAATTTGAACTCATATAGTACAAGGATTAGGAACATTTGGGGCGGGCGGAACAACAGCATAATTGACTACCTGCAGGTCTTGAACAAAGCTCCCCTTCCCCGATTCACCTGGAATGTTTGCCTTTTTGACCAGAAAAATGGGGCTCTCACCGGAGATTATCCACAGGGAATTATCACTAAAGCTTTCAGGAGGGATGCAAAGTAGTATCCTTTGACAGCCTCGTGTTTTAACGGGTCTCGTGCTCTGCATGGACGATACTCAGACTTCCGGGCTCTTCTTATGGGTTCATAGCTTCCTATGAACCCCACATCACGTTTGCCTTTTGCCCTGCACTCAGTAGTGACCCTTCTTAATCTTGGGTCCGAGACATCTATCATACCTAATCGCCAGGCTACCCTCTTTGCGGGGGTTACCTGGACTGCTCCATCTGCCTGAGTTAGCCAATTTAGTTTCTTCATATCTGTCCTGATGTGTACATTGAACCAGGTACGCACATTGTCGCTGAAAACAGAATCTTTCGTTTTTTTGTGCCTGCAGTATGCATCGTCTCAAATTCTGCCACCTCTCGCTGGATGCCTTCGCCAATGGTACGTGAGGAAAGGTGCCTTCCACATCAAAAGGATTTTTTTTTCTCATTCCTTGACTGTTTGTCCCTGATATGGTAGTTTACTGGCCTTGTATGTCTGCTATTATTTCGGTTTAACTTTACATTTTTTTCTGTCTATCTGCAACACATGCCTCTGCAAAGTCAGGTAATTACTTATTTGTTTCCCAGTGCTTTTATTGGATTCAAAATAAATGTTAATTTACCATTACAATGGACATTACATTATTTTACAGGTTGTGGCAACAGCGAGGGCCGAAGTGCCTGTACTGCATTGTAACGTTCGATGTTGTCAGTTCCATTTCCTGCTGGTTTCAGATATCTCTCCTCACTCTGGAAGCTCCCGGTCGCATGTTCCAGAGATTTGTCTGCACTTCAGTTAATCTAGGCAACTGTATTTCCTGCTCAGAATGTGATCTCTCTCCAATGGAGAGAGGAAAATAAAGTCGGTGACAAAGCTGAGATCACTTACGATCTGTCCAGACTTAACAAAAACTATCCCGATCTTCCAGTCTCCTATAACTTCAACATTACACTGTGTTCCCACCCTTCAGGCTCTCTGCTTGTATTCCTGATGAAGGGCTGTTGCCCGAAACGTCGATTTCACTGCTCCTCGGACGCTGCCTGAACTGTTGCGCTATTCCAGCACCACTCAAATCTAGACACTGTGTTCCCAGGCCATCATTTCAGTCTCTGTTCTGCTGCAGTGCTCCTTCAAGACACAACACAAGCTGGAAGACACGCAACTCATTTTCTACCGACAGACCATGAAAACCTTAGGACCCAACATCAAGTTCAATCATTTTAGAAACCGTCCGCCGTCTTACACATTCTTCACCCACCCTCCCTTCCCATTAGTTCTGAAGACGGATCGTTGGACTCGAAGCGTTAACTTTCCTTCCTCATCAGAGATAGACAAGAGCTGCTGATTTTGTTCAGACCTTTTGTCTTTTCTTCTGAGAACTTTGTTTTTCTGTTGTAATCGCCAGATACTGGAAGCGTCTGAATGCAGGAGGAGAATTTCACAGGAGATGAAAAGAATGGAAAGGTTTTGACCACTCCCATTGTGAAGGTACGCGAGCTAGACTGGGGATGTTGCTCTAAGCCCAGAGAAGGCTGAATAAGAAACCGATTAACGTGCTCATTTTATGAAGAGGATAGATATGTGTGACAGAGATAAGCCTGTATTGGGAAGGAACAGAGTAACATAAATGGAAGACAGGAGACAAGGAGGAGATTTAGGAAGAATACTTTCACCTAGAGAGTATTGATTATCTGGAAATCATTATCTGAACATGTGGTAAAGGTAAGTGTAATGAGAACGTTTCAGCAGTCTGTAGCCGAACACTTGATGAGCCAGAGCACGAGTGGATAAGGACCAGGTATCAGAAAGTGTGACGAGGACAGACAGGCGCGAGATGGGTGTCCTGAATGCAATGCGTCAAAGGCAAACTAGTGTGCTTAATGATTACGGCTGGCGCGGCTCTGTGGCGCAATGGAAAGCGCGTTGGACTTCTACATCTCTATTCAGAGTGTTATTCAAAGGTTGTGGGTTCGAATCCCATCAGAGTCGAGTTTGAATTGATGTTTTGCAAAGTGGTCAGACCAGACTCGGCTGCTTATCTGCAAAACCAGTAATAATCGTGCATAAACCTAACTGTCTCGAAACGGAACATTTTCCTCCCACAGATTTATGGGCGGCACGGTGGCACAGTGGTTAGCACTGCTGCCTCACAGCTCCAGAGACCCGGGTTCATTTCCCGCCTCAGGCGACTGACTGTGTGGAGTTTGCATGTTCTCCCCGTGTCTGCGTGGGTTTCCTCCGGGTGCTCCGGTTTCCTCCCACAGTCACAAAGATGTGCAGGTCAGGTGAATTGGCCATGCTAAATTGCCAGTAGTGTGAGATAAGGGGTAAATGTAGGGGTATGGGTGGGTTGCGCTTCGGTGGGTCGGTGTGGACTTGTTGGGCCGAAGGGCCTGTTTCCACACTGTAATGTAATATAAAATTCTAATCTAATCTAGATTTACATTATCGATGTCTATTTATGGTAGAGATCGATAAATACCTGTCAGCCAGTAGATGTTGTGGATGGGCTGGAAAAAGACATAAAATTGTTCTGTGAGCCATGATGATATCAAATTACGTGGCAGGACAGGATCGGTGTGAAGAATGACCTCCTTCTGCTCCTTTGTGTCTGTGCCATTTCTGGCCAAGGTTTTTAAATAATCACAATGAGGACAATATGAAGTAAACGCCAAATAATATTTTGGTCTCATCTCCACTTCGCTTCCCTCCCGGCTGGAATAGACAGCTCTTGTTTCAGCTTTAGATCAGACAGCGGAGGATTCTCACAAGTTCTCCTTCAGGCTGAATGTTCCTTCACATAGGTTTCCAAGTGGACACATGGAGCAAGCAATTGCATGGATGCTGGGGATTCAGGGGCATATTTCCCCATTGCTGGGCTGGAATTCTGGCCAAGGTAATGAACGTGAATTTCTGACATTTTGAATCTTACTCTGGATTCTTGCGACTTTACGAATTAAACTGAATTTAATTTGCCCTTGCAGAACATTATTCAATCTTCACTGTGCATAAAAACCATGCTCCATGCTCGTGCACATAGTATGCTGAACATTGTTGATGTTGTGTGTAGTGTGGGTTGATGTCTCAGATGAACATGCCAAAGGAAGTTTGTGAAATGTCAGTGAATCGGGTTCACTGACGAATTGAAGCCGATAGAAGGAAAATCCCAGTACAATGGCCACATAACATTGCCTGTGACCAACGCAGGAAGCCATGGTAAATGTATGCAGTATTCAATAAAACCGATTTCCACCACATTTATCTATGCCATTTTCCTGAAGCTGATGCTTCATAATCGATGATCCATTATCAGTATAGCCACCTCTGCACTGCGTGTCCTTTCAGATACACAGAAAAAAAAATGAGTAATTGGGTTGAGGGGCCCAGTGGTAAGATCAGGAGCCGTTCGTCACCATTAGACGGCAGATCCAGTGGTGCAGTTAGTTAGCTTTCTGTACTTGCATGACAGAATGGCAGCACATGAACTGCCAAAGTTGGATTGCATTAGATTCTCGCCAGGTGTTTGTTTTACTGATACTGACCAGAGATGATTGCAAATTCAAGCTGAAGAACAGTTTAAACCCGAAATATTACATTGCAATAAAGTGCTTTTGGCACTAATGTTGTACCGACCTGTAAGACCAATCTGAAGTCCATCTGACCAGCAATTTGACATTATAAGCCGTAGGTTTATCCAATGATCATTTAATTGCCTTGAAGGTTGGTGAGTCTACGACTGTTGAAGACAAGGCGTTCTGCACTTTTACTACTCTCTGAGAAAGGCCGCTACCTCGGCATCTATCACACTCAAATTACATCGATATGCTCTTGTGCCAACCATCACCATTTGAAGAAAATGCCTTCACTGTCCACCTTACGGCAAACTCTGATCATCTTTTATGTCTCTATTAATTCACTTCTCAAACTTCTTATCTCTATCAAAAACAGCCTCAAGTCCCTCAGCCTTTCCTCGTAAGACCTTCCCTTCACAGAAGGCAGCATCCGAGGAAATCTTGTCTACAACCTTTCCAATGCTTTCACATCCGTCCTATAATGTGGCGACCAGAACTCGACAAGTTTGGCCATACCAGACACAATTCTGGAGCTGCAAAGGGATCGTTAGGCCCTGAAACTCAATCCCTCTCCTAATAAAAACTAACACACTGTGCTCATTGCAAACAAATCCATCAACGTGTGTGTTAACTTTCAGAGTTTTATATACATAGATGCCGAGATCGCTCTGCTCATCTAAACTTCAAAGAATATTACAATTAGCCCAGATCATTTTATTCTTGTTGTTCATTCCAAAGTAAATCACCTCACACTTTTCCACAATATCCTCCATATGCCACCTCTGAGCCCCGATCTGCAGATTATTCATGTCCGTCTGTAACCTGCAGCAGACTTCGGCACTGTTGACAACTCCATCGACTTAGTGTGTTCTGCGAATTTACTCATCCATCATCCCATGCTCGAACCCAGGTCATTTATAAAGGTGACAAACAGCAGTGGACCCTAAAAGGAACCTTGTGGTACACCATGAATAACTGAACTCCAGGATGAATATTTTCCATTAACTACCACAGTCTGTGTTCTTTCAGCGAGCCAATTACTGATCTAAACCGCGAAATCACCCTCAATCCCATGTCTCTGTATTTTATGCAACAGCCGACCGTGCATTCGTGAAAATCATATCCAGAATGTTAACCACTTTACTCTCGTCCACTTGTTTGTTGTCCTTTTCAAAGAGCTCAATAAAGTTTGTGAGCGACAACCTGCTATTCGCAAAATCTTATTGACTGTAGCGAATCAACTTCTTCCTGCTTAGGTTATCATAAATCATATCTCTCATAACCTTTCCCAAAACTTCACCTTCAAGGAAATACGGCTCACTGTTCTATAATTTCCAGCGTTCTCCCTATTAATCTTCGTGAAGAAGGGGACAATATTTGCTGAACTCGAGTCTTCTCGCACTAATCACATAGACACTGACGAAATAAAGTTGGTCGTCAAAAGTTCTGCAATCTCCTCCCACGATTCCCAGAGAAACCTATGATACATCCCATCAAGCCCAGAAGACAAATCTATTTTCAGGCTTTCAAGAATTGCTAACAACTCATCTTTATGAATATCAATTTCGTTTATTCTAACAGATTGCATCTCAAAATTCTCTTCGACAGCATTGTATTTTTCATTTGAGATATGATGAAAAATATACATTCAGCGGCTCTCCTATCCTCGGACTCCGTTGACGACGTCCTCCTACTGTTCTTGGCAGGCCCAAATCATATCCTAGATATTCTTTTATTCTTGAAATGACAAGAGAAAGCTTCCGCGTTTTAAATGACCCTGTCAGCTAAAGACTTTTAATGTCCCCTCTTTGCTCTGAGTAGCTCTCTCTTTTGGCCCTTCCTTGCTAGCTTTTAATTTTCAAGTGCCCTAACTCAGCTTTCGTATTACATGTTTACATGCACCACCTTCTCCATCTTGACAAGAAATTCAACTTTTTGAGTAAAAATGGCTCCCTGTCTCAACCTCATATTCCCTGCATGACGCACACACACTTATCAAGGACATGCATGAGCGCTGACCTGAACAAGCTCCATATTTCAGGTTTGCATTTACTTTCCCATCTGGTGCATCCTAACTCTTGCTGATCGCATCATACTGGCCTTTCTCCCAGCGATACCTCATGCTCTGCGATATATATATATTCCTATCCATCACTAAATAAACATACCAAATTATGGTCCCTATCACCAAAGTGCTCAATTATCTCCAAATCGAACAGTTGACTTGCTTCATTACGCAGTTCCAAATCCAATATGTTTTTGAATCTTGTTGACCTGTCTCCATGCTGCGTCACGAAACCCTCCTGCCCACATTGGACAAAGACTGACCAATCAGAGTTCCTCAAACAATAACATTTCCAATCAATATTTGGAAAGTTAAACTTCCCCACTACAACGACCTTGTTACTTCCGTTCCTATCCAGAATCATCTTTGCAATCTTTTCCTCCATATCTCTAGAACATTTTGGTGGTGACCTCCACTTGCCTGATTTTAATCTCAGCCCATTCTAGTTCAGCAGATTGAGTCGGGTCCTCACCAAATATCCTTTCTGCTACCATAGCACTGTCTTTGACAAAAAATGCCACATCTCCCCCTTTTTAACGACTTCCCTGTTCTTACTGAAAAAATCGAAACTGAGGTGCCAGGAAAAACCATTCATTTCAGTGCTCCATTCATGTCTCTGAAATGGCCACAATATTGAAGTCCCAGTGAACAACCCATGACACCTGCTTTAACCCAGATGCTCCTAGCGGTGAAGTAGACAGACTTCAAACCACCTTCATCCTTGCCAGCATTCACTCGCAAACCCGAAAACCTATTTATGTCCGAACCACTCAAAACTTCCAGCAAACTCCAGCTAAAATTCGGGTTCGCAATCCGCTGCTGAATTCGTTTAAACCCTTCTGAGGAGCTTTAGAAATTATCCACTCAGGATGTTGGTACCCTTCCGGGTCAGGTGAAGACCATCTTGTTTGTAGAGGTCCAGCCGACTCCAGAATGAGCCCCAACTATCCAGATATCCAAATCCCTATCACCTGCACTATCCTTACAACCACGTGTTCATCTGCTCTCTCCCTGTTCTTTCCCTCACTATAACGTGGCATGTGTAACCAATCAGA